>NC_037600.1:18933332-19269053 GCF_003073045.1 Pomacea canaliculata
AATGTGCAGCATGTTTAGAACGAGAATGACAGAATGTTCACGATAGATATAACACCCAGAAACAACAGTCAATTATTAATGTGAGAGAATAATGTAGGCATGACATACGATAGCAGCCAGCTATTACAATGGAACAAAGTGGGTGCGTGCGTGCGTGTGTGACGTAGAGAGAGACCACACGTGGGCGTCACCACGAACTGTGAGCTTGCTATACCCTCGAGTCCTGAGGGTGGTGCTAGGGGGCCATGGTTTATTCCGGTAACAATCCAGTCCTGTGTTGCAGTCCTGCTCTATCGTCTCTGCCAGAGGTTCATCGTCCCAGCTGCAGGGTTTGTGATGCTGGCGGCACCGGCCAGGCACCCACCGCACCGCCTGACCCTCGTTAAACCTCCAACATTTTCACTGCCTCCACTCTGACCTACATTTCCTCACCTCCCTATCTCTGGCTCCCGGTCCCATCACTCGTGGTGTGGGTGGATTGCACGAAGACTCAAGATGGGTGCCTCGCCCTTTCTTTCTTTACTGTCAGGATGAAAAAGATGGAGTGTTTGAGACACTGAGTGCCGGTTATGGCACGTAGTTACGTGGTATATAACGTCGCCGCCACGTACGGATTCCGGACGTTTCGTATCAGGAAGATAGAGACTGACAGAAGAAATGTATACCTCCTTACTCCTGTAGCTAGGGCGGGAAGAGAACGTGGCCTACCCTCCCCCACACACCTACCTTCCACCCATCTTCCCCCTTTCCTTTCCTCCCACCTGACAGACCTCAAAGGAAACGAGAGCCAGATGAAAGCCCTCCTTCAATCGGTGATGATATCATCTAATGGGTCTGTCAAATAGAGGTTTCATGTGTCTCAGGAGTCGTTACCTGTTTACTCTCTCTCACAGTGATATAAAAGCTGCGCAAAGTTTTAGTCCAGGTGGGCCATGTAGTCCAGGTGGGCCACTTCACTCCTACAGCGAGTATGCCAACGGAACAATAGGTCCATTGTATGAATTCATAAAATAGTTTACAAAATACTTTAAAGCTGAATTCGTAATATAGATTACAAAATACAACAATGTCTGCTGGGAAATCATTTCCCCAAATACAAGTTTCTGCTTCCAGAAGGTTCTCGTGCTCCGTGTCAATAATGAGTGTCGAGACAATCGCGCATCCGGAATAATTGTGAATGTAATCTATTGATCACTGTACATACCCGGAATATTTGTAAACAGAATTCATTGATCAACACACACATCCACACTTGACTGGAGAGCACGTGGAGGTTTCCACTTGTGTTTGTGGACAGTAAAACTGAGCAAAAACACTTTGTGGGTAGACAGGCCCGGGGGTTGCACGGGGAGAAGGCGAGAGGAGGAGGAAAATAATCAGGTCAAGCAGCAGTTGTGGTTGGTTCTGTGTCAAGGCCAATGGAAAGATGCGCAGTGGGTGGACTGAGATAAATCACTCCAAAATATTTTCGGCTTTCCTTTCTTCTATGATATTCCTCAGGAGACCTTTATTTTTCTCTTCTGCTGCTTCTCATTTTAACTTTTTCATTTAATCAAAGGCTTGTTATGTATGAACATGCTATGACATGTTGTGGTGCATGCTGGGACTTGGTGTAACACTTGTTCCATACTATAGACTCTGGACATCACTTACATTCAACAATCCTGAAAAACGTTTTTCCGTTACATTAGTCGTCGTTCTTGCTTGTAAAGTGCTAACTTTCAAATTATTAATGTTTAAACTTTGAAGACTAAATGAAATCTTGAATTTACTGCACATACGTTTTGAAATAGCTGACTCCATACAGAGCTGGGGGAGGTAAGGTAAGGAGAGGAGATGGGCACCGCCCTCAAGTAAAGGTGGCCCCGAGAAAGACAGGTCTCTAACACCTCACCCCTCACCCTACAACGACCTGAAAAGGTTAGGGGATGACCTTTTCCTAGGTGCTTTAGTAGTTTGGGTATTTTTTAAAAAAACAGTGTTCATAATTTTTACCTTCGTTTGAAGTGGAGGAGTTCAAGAACATGACAATCGAGATTATTTATAAAAAAATAAAAGGCGTTATCTTAGCGAACTAGGGTTGGAGGTAATTATAATTATCTCATTAGCAGCTTTGGACTGTTGTCATTTGCGAAGCTATAATTAATTAGTCTTTTTCACCTATTTATTCTTTATTTTATAAGTATTCTACATTAGTATCACTAGTCCGTGGTCACACGGAGCTGACCGTGAGCAGTTATAATGTCGACGTCCAGTTTCAGTTCAGTTCCCTCGCCAGTGGGAAACGCAGTATGTAAGGTTAACTTTTTTTTTTTTTATTTATTTTTGCCAAGTTCTACTCTACACGTCACAGACGAAGTGTGATATCTATTTCGGGAGAACTGCAGGATTGACGAGGATTGCGCGAAAAGGTCAAAGTGCAGGGCGTAAGCTAGACGACCCACGCGCTGCACTCAATGGCCTCTTTGTCCCCGCTGTGGGCGCCATGCTGTTCCCTGACGCCCTCCATTCACCGTACCACGTGACGTGCAGTTGGCAGCCGGAAGTGAACGAAGGGCGTCATTGTCCGACGGAACGTCAGCTCTCGGTACCAACGTCAGACCGCGCGAGCACAAAAAGCGGTTTTGTCTTCCACTGTCGTCTGCATGGAAAAAGGGAAAAATTTTTCAGGTCACCGTGACCTGTACAGCGGTATCTCTCATGACTACTCACATTTAATGAGAATATTTTTAATTATTTAGCACATGCGCAGTACACGCTTGTTAGTGGTTTAAGCGGAAGTGAGAATTGTTGTTATTCACTCAGTTGCCTTTGCCGAAACATATGAATGTAGAGAGATTGATGAAGGAGATAATTGTTGTGTTATAAACTGTCGGAATGGTAAATTTAAAAGTTAGTGTCATCTGTTTTCTCGATTGTAAATGTCGAAAGGCAAACTTTGTAGCTGCAAGCAAAGAGAGGACTTGGTGCTGACAGCAAAGCCAACAGTCTCTGGTGGACATTTCGTATCAAGATGTCAGCTCAATGACCCGAGTCACTCAGCTTCATCCCAACATCGAGGGTATGGAAGTCAGTGTAAACACACTCGCGTCAGCGCGACCAGCAACAACAATCGCTCACAGTGTAAGGTCCAGCTTCCTTGGCATGCTGGGATTGTTTGTTTAAGGCTCTTACAATTGGTTGATACTCTGTTCATTCGTTCATTACTGTGCAATTACGTCTCAATGAGTGTAAGCGACGGCATTCCTCAAACCACTTCACCCTCCTGTCCACTTCCCCCCTCACTGGCGAAGAAAGGTGTTGACGATAGTAGCAGTAGCAGGCAAACAATTGTCAGGAAAAGATCTTACAGCTCATACCTACCTGTCAGTCCTCAGATTTTCATATATGTATACCTGGAGCGACCAGAGACTCCACCGCCGTACGCTCGGATATTTTTAGATGGAATGTCGTTATCTCAAACTTTTCATGAAGTTATCGGCGGAAGTGGTCGAGTGGTGGTTGCTGCTGTGGTGTGGAGTAAATCTGGTCTTGCCAATAAATTCACCGCCTGCTTTCACGCCGAGGTAAGTGCAGCTAACCCGTCTTGCCTCGGAACTAAGAGGGGGAAAAAAACTGAGAAAACTGACTGGACATGAACAGTTTATCTGAAGATGCTGACCCTCGTGCCCCGCACATAAACATCACGTGGCCTGTAAACCATGCGCGAGCTGGGACAGCAATCTGTGGTCTTTTATATGCAATAGGTTACAGGTCACAAATATTCATGGACATGATGAACTGTGTGTCGAGCCTACTGTCATTGACTGTGTCAAGGAATATTCTAATCACTCATCCTCATCATAATAAACTTTCCTTGAGTTTATGGAATGTTTATCCTCTGAATGAATGGCTTTCTCGGGAATAAGGGAATCTAGTGGTTCCGTGAAGTTCAGAGGGCTAAGAAAAATATAAAGACCAGAAATCAAATTTTTAGTTTTTTTTTTTTTTTTTGTGGTCAAGACGCGTTCGTCACACTTGTTTAAGGAATACGTGGAGGAGAGGGTAGAGTAGACACTGGCGGGTATGTGTGCGGGAGGGTATTGGTAGGAAGTGCACCTCGGCTTCAGAAACGGGGATTGAGATGACTGGCACGGGGAGGGTTCGTTAAATGCCAACTCACTGTATTTTTCCGCGGTTCCCGTCACAAACACACATTATATCCTCCTCGCACCCTCGCCAACAAGATTTCTTATTGGAGTCTAATTATGTGCGTGGAGCCAAATAAACCAAACTTTGCTGCCAAAGCATATTTGTTGAGTAGGATCTTATACACGCACATACTGACACACACACGCACACACTGACACACGCACACACTGACACACACACACACACGCACACACTGACACACGCACACACTGACATACACACCATTTGTTATCTCCTAACCTGTCGGCGTCTGCATGAATCACAGGTGCTGTGGGGGAGGCGGACACCCTGCACCATCGGGAAGAGCCTGCAGTCACGTGCACCTCCACAAACCGTGTTATGCGTGGTTCACGGTTCATGGTGCGTGGTGCATGCGGGCGAGGCTGTGAGTGTCTGTAGTGAACCTACAGGTTTACTCACGGCATGTCATCGTGTAAACATGTCAGTTCGGACAAGCTTTGTGTTGTGGGTGGGTCTGGAGCTGTGCGCGTGCATGGTGGTCACGTGGTATCGCCTCCAGATGCTTAGTGCACCTAATACTTCAAGCTTACATGACATTCTTTTTTTTTTCCCACGCACTGAGACATTTACATTTAATATATATTTAGTATATCTCGGTGTCTTAAACTGCGTGTCTTGCTGTTACATCCTGTGTTCGACTCGCAGCCCGTGTGTTAAACAGTCAAGGTGTGACACCAGGAGACAAAAGGTCCGAGAAGACAGCGAGATGAGGCCATGCAGGATGCCGAGGGCCAGCACCAGCCCCTGGCAGACGAGTGAGACGACCTTTATGGACCCTAAATTATATTGTGATCGTAAATTAGCTTTTGCCAAGTAGTAGTAAGCTTACAAGCCGATTGCTATTATCTACGTGTAACAACCCAATATCGACAGCCAGCTGAGCAAGAGGATCTGTGTGCACAACATCAGGCCAGCATCGTTGCACGTGTTGCACATATTAGTAAAAACTAAGCGAAAAACCACTAGAACCAATTGGTTACAACACTGGCATCCGAACCCAGAGACGCGCGAGCTCTCACAAACGGGTGCTTGGCCCAAGGGTGGCAAACTTCTCCAGTCCACCCAGCTGCTGGGAATGGGTGTCTGACAAATTAACCGAACCTTCAGCATCAAATAAAAGTCTTAAGTTTGTATTTCTTTTTCTTTTAGTAAAATAGAAAATCAACACCAGAGGACATGTTGAACCTCGCCCACAAAAAGAAAACCGAACTGTCCATTCTTCTTCTGTCTCAAACCCGACCAGCTTGACTAATGTCGTCCAGACCACACTCACACCAGAGGGTTGTGGCAGAAGTGACCAGCCTAGTGCTAATTAAATGAAACTGATACATTACTATACCGCCCCACGGTCGCCCACGGAGCAATTCATTATGGTCTCCCCGACCGTCCGCCGGACCGTCCATCACCATGAGAAATTCAGCCTCGCGCTTAATGTGGTCACCAGTCCCGCTACACAACTTTACAGATACGTGCTCCCTGCACCTGCTACATCTTGCTTGTGTTGCTTGTAGTTGTGTTTCATTGTATTGTATTTATTGTTTGTATTGTATTTTTTGTTGTGGTCCTGTGGCACTAATTTGTTGTCAACGTTTTTTCACTCCCAACTCTTGCGCCAGGCCCGGGAATGGCCCACTGATGTCTTGAAACTCGACATCACCAAGTCTAATATTTTCATGTTTTTCCTTAAACATTCGTAAATAAAAACAAAATGATGGCCAAAAATAACAAGCGGAAGTTCCCCTGTACAGTTTCCGGCCCCGTAAGGTCCTCCCTTGCCCGTTGCTGTCGTCAGGTCTAGCTATGTAGATACCACCCTTTGATGTGAGGTGAAAGGCCGAGCTCGCGAGATGAGGGCCGCCAGCGAGCTGTGATGTGAGAGAGCAAAGAATTCTTATCGCATGCAAATGGAGGTAATTAAGGTATCGTCCTGGTTTCCCACATTTGCACGTGCTGGAAGAACGAGCGTGCCGGATACAACATGGTGGCTCAATGTGACAAGATTAATGTCTTCCCAGAGTTGTGTCGCTCTCGTGTCAACGGCTGCTATCGCATTTCTCGCGACAAAGCTGTCGCCCGGTCGCAGAATCCAGTCGTCATCTGAACCGTACATACAGGTCAGATGATAGATGATACATACAGCTCAGATGATACATACAGGTCAGAAATCTTATTAGCCCGTGATGCACTCCCTGGAGAGTTACGCCCCTTAGCTCCATGTCCTGGCATGTATGAATCACCTCACGTGCTTTATTATCTGACGTGATCTGACTCGAGCTGGGTGCATCATCGCTATACATCATGCAATACAATAACAATCCTGTAAATATTGACAGGCTGAAGGGCGAGTCACGGGTGACTTGTACACGAGTTATAGTCACCACGTGTTGTATACGTGATCATCACGTAGGTCTCAGACGAATACTGTACACTAGTTAACGTGGTCATCACGTTGGACAGACGAATGTTGTACAGTAGTTCACGTAGTCACCACACACAGACGAACATGACGAAATGTTGTAGACCAGTTTACGTGGTCACCACGGGCCATCCTCGAGTCAGTCTCGCCACCAAAGTAGACTACGTCACAGACGCCAGACGTTGTCTCAGCAGACGAGTGCCTTCAAATCCTGGCCAGAGAAGAATAATGTCCCGGCGCAGCTACTCCTACAGCTTCGTCCATCTTTCTTGTCAGACTGATAAGTCAGCTCGCAGAAGGCAAGATGGATGTCTCTGCCGTTACAAGGCGGATGTGGAGGGGCGGGCATGATGGACAGAGGAAACCGCTAAAGGCTGTCTGCACTTGGAGAGGAGCCTTTGCCATCTGCCACCTCATGGTAGGAGAGCCTGCAACCAAGTGTGGTCATCCTGCTCAATGACCCTGTCGATTATTCTGGCTTAGGCCCTGACACAAATATGCCCCCAAGTGACCCTCCATGTTCTCAGACGCGTGCCACACTGTCAAACGGAATGGGCTTCTGCCAACAAGTGTCTGGACTAAACAGACAGGGTGCAGGGCAAGGGATGGGAGTAAAAACTACATCGAAGACCCTTAGTGGTCCAGATTTGGCGGCTTGTATACTTATTTCGACTACAATTAATACCCAATTAGGCAACAGGTATAGAGGGCGGCCGCCTCGGAACACTGCAGACACCACGGGGAACCCCGTGTTAAGACCTACACAATGTGTCATATCATCGTCTGGCGAGTAAAACATCGCCGCCATATTGTACTTCAGACTAGACTTCATCGATGCTTCAATTGTCGATATGCGTGACTGTCGCTACCAGCAAATGTAAGCTTTGAAGTTCCAGTAATGTTTAACTGACAAACCTTTTGGGGTTACTTGCAAGTTCTTCACTAAGTCATCTGCCACACCACGGAATACCTGTGAATCGCTAATCAGTTACTGGGTGGACTTCTGTGGTTATTTGTGAGGCTCGGGAATCATTTACCTGGAACACCTCAAGGGCCGCTCCTCACTGCTCCAGCAGCAGTTACCTGCACACTAACATGCTTTATTGTGACTCGCCAGGTTCTTCTGTATTCAACCCAGCATCACCTCCCACTCATCTCTCCCACCTTTCTCTTTCTCTCTCAGACCACCCACACACAGAGAGAAGAGGGGAGGTTCTGGGATTTCCCATGGAAATCATCTGAGTGAGTGAAGGAAAGAGACACACCCTCCCCAGTCTTTCTGAAGAACGCACAAGATGCTTTACTCACCTTGTGATAAGGTTTTTCACCTTCCTGCAGCGTGGACCCTAAATAAAATATTGTTTACTACAGCGCGGATTCTAAACACAACTCTTGTTTACCGCAGAGATTCTAATCTCATTTCCATATTTTTTTAGTTTAGCTGTTTCGGAAGTCTTTCCGGAATTATTTGTATGTAGGATGAGGTATATAGGTCGCTTTAAATAAGTAAGGATGCATGCACTGGCTGTAAATAAGGGTGGGTGTTTGTATTTGTTTCATTATGTATGGGAAGTACTTATTGATGGTAGGTTTAGGTGGGGAAAATGTATTTATTGTTTGTACGCCTGGGTGGATGTCATGAGAACTGCGAGAAGATGCTTGGTTACATTAAAGGTTACATTTAAATCGTCTGGTACTGTGTGCTTTTCGTCTTCATTCCTCGATACATTTTCTTCAAACTGACATCGAATTATAAGATTTATATTTCAATTAATATTAGTATAAATGCCAATGTTCATGACCAGACTTTCTATGGCGAGCTGTGGTCCATGCCAAAGTCTTATCCATCCAAAACATTTCTCCCTAGTCACGAAATAGCTTAAGAAATAATAATAATAATAATAATAATAATAATAATAATAATAATAATAATAATAATAATAATAGCGTGTCCTAGCAGGGTAGCAAGCCTAGTGTGTTCACTAAAGGGCAGGACACAGGGGGCTCTACTCAGCATTTTTTCCACTCGGAGGGGAGGTCTGTGGGCTTTACAGGAGACAGGGCTGTAGGAAATGAGGTAATGGGATGGAGTCAGACATCATAACCCAACAGAACAGACACACACCCGCATGCACAGCGAGCATTGCCAGGAACATGAAGACACGCAGAGACAAAAGTAGGGTGGACAAAGGAACAGGAGAGACCGATGACAATGGACATTGCCGAAAGAAAAAGGTTATTTCGCGAGAGAAAAGTTAAAAAGTAGAAATAAAATATGGAAGTCGTGTGGAGTGAAAGGACAACGGATGCCCAGAGGTTGGAGTTGCTTTGTGACATGTGAAGATGTCAGACTGAAATGGTTCGGATCTGTATTCCATAAAAACAATGATGTCGTCATGTGACAACACATTTTAGTGTATATTTAGCGGACTGTTTACTTCCGGCCAACAATAATAGAAGATGGACACATCGTTTGTTCGAAAGTCAGGCGAAGTAACTACGAAACTTTCTCCTGCAAATCACTGAAAGTCGTGATATGATTGGTCATTACGTCACTGCAGCAGCCGGAGCGTGTCTCGTCACGTGACTGGAGTCCTTTGCTGACCTAAGTTGAGGTGGTCACTACCTTCATCCACCGTCGCCTAGCAATACTAGAGGTCAGTCGATGAAACTCTTTGAAGACCACTAGGTGGCGGCCCCAGTGACTACACTTCAAAGGTTGGCGGTGCGCGCGCAGTCAAACAAAGGCGCGGTAGCTGATCCGGGTATGATGAAGCAATAAACCACTAATGATTCATTGCCGGATCCAGGTGTCAACAAAGACTGGGCCAGAACTAAATAATACAAAACAATTTTATTAGTCCACTAGTTCATGGGACTGACTGCAATTGCCTTTTGGACTAATAAAATCGTGTTATTCAGTTCTCTCTAGCAATGTGTAGATTAGAACATAAATATACATGTTGACAACAATCAATAATTTCTCTCGCAATATATATATACCCGACAATAGTAAGATATGGTTGTTGACCTTAGGTCACCTCAGGTTAACACAAGATCACGGCCAGTAGAATAATTGCATGTATAGTCAACTAAAATGCTGGAGGTAATCGAATCCCTCATTATCTATATTGCTTTAGCTGTATGTAATGTTTGGGTACACGTTAAGCCCGTACACACAATATTTTAGACAATTTTTAAAGCGCAGGGTTTCACCTATTTATTTGCAGGGTATGTATACCTGTTTTCTTATCTGTTGAACTCGAAAAATAAAACTAGTGAATCTGTATATATATTTTTCCCCAGTAATGCAAGTAGAAGAGTTACAATAGAGACCAAGGGAGGTCAGAACTGGCGCCAGAATGTGATCTTAGCAGTGTTGTCTCCCCTCGTGGGTTTACCGACGACGGGGTTATTTTTGACGGAGAAAGGGAGGTAAAAGGAATAATCCCAGCACTGTTGTACAGTTGTGTCCCTTTAATCAAGCTCACATTTACTGTTTTGTCTCGCTCACACACACCTAATACACGCGTGCAGTCTTAGTTACAGGCATCGGTAGGGATTATTTCCCCGTGTACTCAACGATTAACACTAAAGGATTAACGAACTGTTTTCTTGACAAGTGTAGTGACCCGATGATGTGAACATACAGCGACCCGATGTGAACTTACAGCGACCCGATGTGAACACACAGAGACCTGATGATGTGAACATACAGAGACCCTGTAGTGGGTCTGCATTCTCACTCCCTGACTCATTATCTCCCTCCTTCATTCTTACTCACAAACTTCTCATAAACTTGCTGACTGACTGCCTGACTCACTTACCCTGTTACCCTATCTCTCTCCACCCCTCCCTGCCGTGGAGCTGAGGTGATAAATCTCTGTCTCTCGCTCTCTGTGCGGGCCCAGGTGTGTCTGCATTGATTTCCGGGCACTCCTCACCACGCCCTGTTCGTGGATTCCCCGGCAGTTCAGGGACCCCCCCTTCTCCGCATCCTCCCTGCCTCCGCAGCTGCACCACTGGCAGTCACTTCCTGTCTGTGGAGCCACTTCGGCGCTGGTGTCGGTTCCTGTGCCAAGTCGACAGACCAGTCGCTGGTGTTGTTGCTCCCTTGACCGTGACAAGGTTTCACGCTCTACCTGCCTCCTGACATGCATGATTGAGCACAGGTGGCGCCTTGCACGCATGCTGCTGTCAGCTACCGCTCTCACCTTGACCCCCACGGGAGGTAAGTGTGGTTGCTAGGAGAGACTGGGTTGATGACGTCTTGTGAAAGTACCTTCCTGTCCGTGAGAAGTGTTTCTGGGCCACGCTGCCA
The DNA here is from genome assembly GCF_003073045.1 of Pomacea canaliculata. Lineage (NCBI taxonomy): Eukaryota > Metazoa > Mollusca > Gastropoda > Architaenioglossa > Ampullariidae > Pomacea > Pomacea canaliculata. Next base: position 18,944,282 of record NC_037600.1, read on the forward strand.
GGGGCTGGCTGTCCCACTTTCTCTCTCTCTCAGTCGGTGGATGAGGCTACAGCCCGGAGGCTGTTTGTGTACCTGCCTGCAACAGCTGGGCATCACACGGAGTTTGAACAGCCAGTTGCTGTTAACTGTTGCATCCGTCAAGCCCTTCCTAGTTATTTACCGGCCGTGTCTATACTTTGACTCCCTCAACCCAAGGTGTGTGTTTGCTCTGCCATTTCTTTGTGCACCTGATGTGTTGTTTACAATGGATCATGTCTATGCTAGTTTGTAAATGCGTGTGACATCATGTCCACACTTGATTCTGTGAAGACACTTTGATACAATCAGCAATTTCTCCTTTGATCTTTTCTCCCTGTAATCAGATGTGAGGTGTGGGAACATTAGAGACAGAACCGTAGGCATGTAAATATATTGTTATACACATTTGTTTGTGTTGTTTGCGGTCTAGTCCTCGCCAATCGTGGTAACGGCAAGACTTGTTTACCTTGGGAAGCTTGTATTTTCCTGTGACCTGCTTGTGTTGACCTTTGACCGTTTTTCCTGCGTCTGTTGTGTGCACTTTATCTAGCCCCCCATCTACAGTTGCATCCCTGTCTTCATCTCAAGTACCCGACCCTGACTTGCTTGGGGCAAAAATATCGTTACTGTTGCTTCGTCTTCCTTCTCGGATCCCCTGGTTCTTGATGTGTACATCCGGGGCTTAGTGTCAGTGATGGCGGTCTGTAGGGTATCGCACATTTCGAGCTTAGTGTCTCCAAGATTTTTCTCAGTCGAGAACCTGATCGTTGAGAGTGGGTAATTCGATTTCGTGCCACGACAGCGGAGTCGGGAGACGAGTCCGGCGAGGATGTATTCCGCCGCGTCTGCTGCCTCATCTTCTCGTCGCCCCTCGAGAATCTCGAGCTGGAGGCTCTCTACCCCATTATTAAATAAAAATTGTAAATTAAGGCCAGGAAGGGGTGAGGGAGGGGATAAGTATTAATAGCATATGGATTGTCTGTGCGAGATGCAACTGGTGGATCGGACTGCTACACACACATCGCTGAGGAGAGGGATACAGAGAGAGAGAGACGGAGAAAATATTAGCAGTTTTGATTACAGATTTTATTCATTTATTCACTCTGTCTTATATTTATATATATATATTTCTCAGCAGTACACACAGGACTAACTAGAGGAACACACTCACACACAAGAGAGAGAGATCAGTTTTATTCACTCCATATTGTGGGTGCCGAGTGCTGGCTGTACCAAATGTTTAGTCTCGAGGTACCTGACAGTAATGGTGGAGGTCAGTGCCACTAGTAGCGCCCTCTTTTCTCCTCGCTCCTTTTTATCTTCCGAAGGCGCCAGCACGTGTGTGTTCCGGCGGCTGTTTAGTTTCTGGCACCAGCCACGCTCACTCCTGCATCAGGGTGGCGGGTGGAGGGCGCAGGCGAGAGTGAAGGGATGGGGCAGAGTGACTGCCCTTGAGTGAGAAACTCAAAGGGTATAAATAGGAAAAGTACTGATGACTTGTCTATGTCTAATGGTTCAACAATTTAAGACAGTTTATAGAGTTTATATTCAGAGACAGGAGGCGGGCCGGATGCGGCCCGCGGGCCGCCCCTTGCCCAGGTTAGACCATCCATGCCACCTGTCTACAGTCGTTAACGTTACACCTCATATTGGATAATTTTCTACAGCAGTGACGTAACGTAATACATGTGTAGCGATCTTACTACGTCATCTGTCTACAGTCAGTACTGAAAAGAGAGACTTGTCTACCGATATACTACGTCATCTGCCTACAGTCAGTACTGAAAAGAGAGACTTGTCTACCGATATACTACGTCATCTGTCTACAGTCAGTACTGACCATCATACCACGTGGGTTGTCAGCCTCACCTGGTCCCTGTGTGTAGACAGTCGTCACTGCCTGGTGTACCTGTGTGTCTAACTCACAGGACTCTACAAAAAATAAATTATCTACCACCTCAGCTCATTTGTCTTGCGCATCTGACCTCATTGAGTTGTCAGGGTCTCGTTGTTATTATTAGTAATGAGCACCCGCCTCCCAAATGTTAAAGTTAATTGTCGTGCGCCGTGTTCCCTCTCCGTCTTTTTTTAGCCCCTGGGGAGGTTTCTCGCTTTTTTTTTTTTTTTTTTTTTTTCTTTCTTTTTTTTATACTTCTCATTGCCATTCAGCCGGAGTTTTGTGAAGTGAAGGCCAATCAGCTGCTGACAGCGCCCTCTGCGCTATCATCGATTTGTCTCGCCCCGGTCGTCATCATCAGCGCCGTCAGCTCACGCGGACTGGCGTTGTCGTGCCGAGCACACTCGAGGCTCCTTCTTGCCGACCGAATAACTCTGAGACAATGACAAGATTTCCTGCAACACCCGGCGGCTGACGCCAGCACTCGCGGCACCAAATGCCAGCAGTCAAGCAAGACATCACCTTTCTCTCAGTCTCCGCCGCTCTTCACCTTCGGGTGGCTGACACGTGCAGGTGAAAAAAACTTAGGCTGACGTCACACTTGCGATATACCTGGCCATGTAAATATCACCATTTCGATTTTGAATTGTCTCAAACTGCAGTTTGCGATGAGTAAATGCTACCAGCGTTTAGGGTTTATTGTTGGATGGGATCGAAATGGCAGTCAGTGGGGAAAGTAGAACGAGACTCTTCTGTGCACACGCAAAACAAACACTTTAACAGGGAGTCGCGTTCTGATGGTACAAATAATTAATTGCAAATAGCTGACCAACCCAGCACAACTACAGTCTCACTGATTGTGTCATGCCTGATGTTTGCACTGCTGGTACTGATAGTTGATTAGTCTTACTGTTAGTGCAGATGAACCCTCACATCAGGTAAACAGCTGATTGGCTTCTCCTCGTGTAATTTCCTCTGACAAATCGTTCCGAGGGGTTACTAGCCCGCCCCTGAGGGGCCGCCATGCTTAGTCTGACTTGGCGTCAGATTTACCGTTCGTTACTGCTAGAACTTTACCTGTCCTTCCTTCTGCACGATTTGCAAACATTCCTTCGCCACATCGATTTCATCTCCTTACTTCTCATATTATTTCTTCTTTATCTTGCTTTTTGTCTGTCTGTCTGTCTGTCTGTCTGTCTGTCTGTCTGTCTGTCTGTCTGTCTGTCTGTCTCTGTCTGTCTCTGTCTGTCTGTCTGTCTCTGTCTGTCTGTCTGTCTGTCTGTCTTAGACTTCCCTCTATCAGATGTTCCTGAGTGGGATCGTGAATAAAATGAAGCCAATGTGAGACTCCAGGAAATAAAGTGAGTAGACAGCATGTCTATGTAGTAGGCAAAGCTACCCCGGGGCTGTACAAGTGTAAAGCATTGCTGACTGTTTACAGCGATCTGCAGTGTCAGCTGAAATTACATCCCGGGATCAGCTCTCGAGTGATCCAAGGATTCGTTGTAGAGGGAAAAATCGAATGAAAAACAAAACTGGTTACAAGACTTGGGAAATGCATAAATTATTTATTTTACTAATTATCGGACCTAGGAATTGCGGGATTTTTGTACTAATTACTATTTTTCCTTTCTTCTTTCCATTTTACTTTTTTCCCTTTTCACTTTTTTCTGCTTTTCCTGCCTCTTCATCATTTTTTTTTTCTTTGACTTTTTTCTTCCAGTTCTTAGTTTTTACTTCAAACCAAGTGACGCTAACAAACCCATCAACCTTTCATTCTTTTATTTACTCTTTCACTCCTAAGATGCCAGACTGTAGACGATAGAGACACTTGGAGGAGCGAGTCAGGATGAAAGCTGGGGAACCGAGGGTCTTGATGAGTGATCGTTGTAACGTCTTGTTGTTATAGCAACCTGATAGCTCCACGCCTTTATCTGACGGCGAGAGATTACAAGTCCTCCATGCTTGAAAAAACTTTCTTCTCTTAATCACCGTTGAGATTGTGAGTGAGTGTTTCAGACTTCATGATCTCGTGTCAGATTGTGACGCGAGTACTTGACACTTCGTGGTCTGACGTCAGATTGTGACGGAGTAGTTGATACTTCATGGTCTGACGTAAGTTGGTGACGCGAGTACTTGACACTTCATTATCTGACGTCAGATGGTGACGGAGTAGTTGATACTTCATTATCTGACGTCAGATTGTGACGGAGTAGTTGATACTTCATTGTCTGACGTCATATTGTGACGTGAGTACTCACGCCGATATTTTGTGAGGTTTTTCTCGACTTCTTATTTGCTCAAACATTTCTTTCTCTTTTTATCCTTGGATTCCTGGCTTTGTGTTTGTCCATGTGTGTGTGTGAATAGAGATAGAGGCTATGCCTGAGTGTGTGTGTGTGTGTGTGTGTGTGTGTGTGTGTGTCGGTGTGTGTGATCGTCTCGCTGTTTAATACAATCTCTACAAATCGTTCCAATCAGTTTTCCGTGAAATAATCATGCCTTGTTTAAACATTCAGAACTATAATTGAATCTGTCCAGATGCCATGTCGTCTGTCACAACCCGTCCCTTGAAAACCCTGTTTGTACATAGGCACTGGATTATAGGGCTGTAGGTAAAATAAGAAAAGGTAAACAAGAAAAGCTAGAAACAATGTGTTTGTCGCTGCCAACAGAAAATATTGTCAGTTCTTTTGATAAGTGGCTCGTTAAAAAATAAGGCTGCAGCCCTCTGAGAAACTTCGTCTTACACTTTATTGTCACCTTTCCTTCTCACTCACTCTTCTTTGTTTTGAATCTTTTGTTCTTACAGTAGTATAGTAGTTGGTCAAGCGCGTTTTTATTTCGGGCACAACGGTAATGTGATCAGAGAAATGGCACCAAAAACGCGTCGGTTCGAAACCCATTTTGCGCAGCGTACTTGCCCTCAGTCGACACAGCCATTAGGAATGGGCTTCTGACACCTCTGAGGGTTGGGAAGGTGAAACATCGAAGGGGAAAAAATAAAATTCTCGTTATTTTCAGGAGGAGAGAAATTTCTCCCCTTTTTGCTGGTGTTTGCTTGATGTTGACAACTTCTCCTGACCTACACATCCAGATAAATTATTTATAGTTGTTATGTGCAATATGATTATCGACAAATAAAAATTCATGGAAGTGTATAAAACCTGCTTGGGGGCTAAAGTTTAAAGATTGAAAGAAAGAAATTGCAAATAGCTAATCAATGCACTTTTATGTCTCCCGTTTGACCGACTAGAATATAAGGCAAGGGCAGAGAACACACGAGAGAAAAATGAAACCTTCGAAATATTGAATTCTCGGTAATTTATATTTTTTATATATATACTCTGATGTCAAGAGAATCCAGTAAATGTTAGATTCACTATTTGCAGGAAAATAGAAAGTGCACTGGTTTAATAACGCTTTATTGACAGTTTGTGCAAACTGGTTAACTCCCTTTGTATATGGACATTACAATGAGAGTGACAGAGAGGCTCTGGATTACAATTTCTGATAAGAGGTCTTTATTAGCGGGACCCCGCAAATAAGGTCGGTTTAGTGTGTAAATAAGGTTGGTTTGACACCTGAAGATTAGGGTTAGGTTAGCGTGTAAATAAGGCTTTTTTAGTGTTTAAATAAGGAAAGTTCGGCGTGGAAATAAGGTTGGGTTAGCGTGTCAATGGATTGTGTTTGATGTATAAATAAGGTTTAGCGTGTCAATAGATTGTGTTTGATGTATAAATAAGGTTTAGCGTGTCAATAGACTGTGTTTGGTGTGTAAATAAGGTTGGTTTGGTGTTTAAATAAGTCTGATTTGGCAAACTACAGGACAGTCACAACAACACTATAACAACTATAGAAATATCGTCCGACCTCAGAATAATTACTTCATGCCTTACAGCTGTTTGTAAAATATCACCAGAAGATTTGTCATGTATTCTATACATCTGTACTATACACATTGGAATGTCCATAATACTTATTACTGCGGTGTTCACGTGACTGCAATTAGCAAACAAACAAGTGCAGGGATGTTGATGGGTGGAAGGAAAGACTGGATAATCTGACAGGATGAGAAAGCCCTTGTGTACAGCTCAGTGTAAGAAACTAAGCTTTCCTCTCACGGGGGAGGGGCACGTGCACTCTAGTATTCAACTGTTGTTATCAACCAACTGGACGACGACATTGGCTTGTTTTCTCTTTGCTGTTGTTGCACCCTTGATTCACGGGAAAGTCGGTAAACTGATCTCACGAGGAAAACTATAAAACTAATCTCACGAGTAAATCATGACGTGGAACCTTTTTTTTTTTTTTATCTCCAGGATTCCAGTTTGTTTGTTCCATTCTATGACCTTCCATCTCATGAATAATTTAAATTGTACATGCTTCATTTTTATCCATCGCCAGTTCTATATATATAATTCTGTCTCAATCCATACCTCTTTCTCTCTCTGTCTCTTTCTATCTCTTTCTCTATCTTTCCATCAAATATTTCAAGTAATATTTTCTTTTGCATGTTTGTTTTAATGGAGTGTAATTATCCTCGTTTCTTGAGATGGTTTAATGATTTGTAACTTTTTATTTATCCACACACACACACTCAAACACAGAGGGAGAGAGAGAGAGTTTTGTTTGGAGGTTTTTAATCTCGCAGCCGCACCAGGATGTTGGAGATGGGAAAAGGGAGATTACAACTGAAAGAATTCATCGCCGAGTTGAGCTACAAGCAAGTTGCGCACGGCGAGGTCAAAGGGTAAGAGAAACACGCGCGATGTCTCTGGCAGATCGATGACGTCAGAACACTCGACATGGAGTGGGGGGAGCAGCCGGAGGTTATAGAGGTTGAGCGGGATGTGGGAGCAGAAGCGAGTGGTGTCGTTAACAGCTCCGACAAGAAGCAGACATTTGTCAAACTCGGGGACAAGAACCTGATATCCTTAAAAGCTGTGACCAGAAACCGACCTTTGTCGAGCGCTGAGGCGACAAACCGACATTTGTCAAGCTGTGTTGGTATTTGTCAAACCTGGTGACAAAACTCCGACACTTGTCAGGCTGCGTGTTTGTATTTCACAAACCTCGTGACCAAAGCCCGACATTTGTCACGTGATAGTCAGGACGCTCAGTGGGCTCACCGCCAGGTCCCTGCCAGGGCGGATGCAGGTAGAGGTGTGTATCAGCATCATACACTCCATACAGCAAGACGCAAATGTGCACGAGCAGGAAAGTTGCTGCAGGGTGGGTAGGGTGAGCATCTACGTCATAGATCGATGGGGGTTACGTGGAGGAAACCCCCACCATGCTCGTATCCGCCTCCGAGTTGTCGTCCTTTCGCCTCCACGAACGTTGCCTACAGCGCCGTTACTCGTGCGTGTGTGCGTGCGTGTGTGTGTGTGTGCAAGAAGTGCAAGAAGCGATGAGCGAAGCTTAACTTTCTCCTGCCTTGAATTTAGCTTTGATGCATCACTCTGACGACTACACCGCCCACCCCTGGGGTCCAGGGAGGGCTTTTTAAGAAAACTGCTTTGAACTGGTTGACGTGTCCGCCAAGAGGGGAATTTTCTACAATTTTCTCTCTCTCTCTAGCTATAGAATGAATTGTGTAACTACAAAATTGTTTGGTACAGGTATAGAAAGCATTTTATAAGTCTAGCGAGAGAAAATCACAGAAAATTCCCCGCTAGGCGCCTCACGTTGATTGCGTGAGTTGAGTGTGTACACCACTGACCCTACAACCTTTCATCTTCTTGTTTTCCTCCTCGCAGTTTTGCGGGAGGTCAAAGGTCGATCGACAGTGGTGGATGCTGCTTGCCTTCTGTTGATTGTTGACATCATCCAACTGCAGTATCAAACTTGCTGACACGTTTTCTGTCATGTGACTTCTTCCAGTAGTCAGAATATGGCAAGAGTTGGCAGTCACGTGGCCTAACGGTCAAATGAGACGAGAGCTAGCACTTCACTGACGACTGGATGAATCATTGAAAGAATGACTGAAGGATGGTTAAACTAGCCTCTTTAACTTTTTTACAAGGGGAAGATACTGACAATGGAAATTACTTCAAATGACCAGCCTGGAGTTTTGGGTGAGAGGATATTTGTGGGGTGGGCACAACGGTAACGGATTGTGGCGGTTGGCAGCTTGCGCGCAGGAACGGAAGCAGTTAATCGGCTGTCAACAAGCAAGTTCTGTCAGTCTCGTTTCCATCAGCAGCCTGTGTCATTTTTTGTGATTGATTTTTTGTGGTTTTCTGTTCCTTCTTCCTTCCCTCTTCGCTGTCCTTCTCTCTCTCCCCCAGCATTCACTTTGTTACCTGTTTATGTCTGTCTTATCGCACACAGACCACCAGCATGGCAGCCATTCTCTCACATTTGCCTCCCGTACCTTTCATTAATTTCTGTCTTAATACCGACATATCTGCTTTTACAGTAGTCACGAGATTTATTTACAGGCCCACACCATATGTTGCAGACTGTGTCTCTAGTGTTACACACCGAGACTATATCTTATTTCACAAACTTATGTTTGATATGACAGGTCCATATTTATTTCGCATGTCCATATTTTATTTGAGAAGCTTATAATTTATTTCGCTAGGCTATATTTACCATTTTTACCCAGCAAAATATTTCCTCCCACCCCTCCTCCCTCCTGCCCGCCACGCCTCCCTCCTTGCCTGGCAAGTGTGTGGAGGAACGAGCTGTCAACTAAACAACCTCTTCTGTCAAAGAAGGAAAATCTATTTCCGTCGCTAAAAATAAATATGCTTTTCTAAATGAAGAATAATGTTAAGGAAACATGATTTCACGAGTTTTTAGCTCCTTTCTTTCGACACAGCAGCGAAACCATGACTGCCGCAATTAATGGCTGCTGTCAGGGAGTCTAGTAGAGTAGAGGAAGAGTAGAGGAATACTTGTAGAGTTTTAAAACAGAAATACTTGAATAGTAGAGTTTTAAGAGAGGCACGTGACCTGCACGCGCACGCGGCGTCTACACGTGCGTTGTGGTGCGTGTGTGGCGGTCTGCATGTTGACCGTTGCTTTTACCTGCAGCAAGTGATGCTGGCGGATGTTGGTCCACCGAAGAGGCAGTTAGTGCGACTGGTGGTGGTGGTAGTTGTTGAGAAATGGAGATGATGTATGCAGCTTGCCTGTCATCGCTTCAGGCGACGCACCCGGGGTATCGCGATGCCGGAGTCGCGTCAGTTGCGAAACCCAAGATGCATGACTTGCGACAGCCTCGATCTGTGTCAGTGTCGGTGACCTTTGTGCTGCTGACATCGGAGCTGGGTACTGCACACCACAGCAGGTCTAATGACAAGACATACTTTGCCTTGTTTTTATCTTCCTTCTCACTCACGTGAATGTTGTTGATCATGTGATCTTCCTGGTGGAGGACCGTCGGGCTCCATGGCGCCACCATCAAGGTGGACATTGTTGTGCAGGCTGTGGGTTTGAAGTCTTTATATTAATGATTGACAGATTCTTAATAATTTGGCGAGAGACTTAAATGCCAACGTATAGGAATGAGTTGTGATCCGCCTAACCCTGTATATTCTTTTTATAACATGTGTTATTACACAGAAAGAGCTCCTAATCGTGACGTCAGGTTTGTATCTACATTAACATATGCTGTTCCATTGGCTGAGTCTATGAAGTTATTCGTAGACTGTTCTGATGTCTGTGTTATTAAGCCTCGTTTTGCGGTCAGACAGCCGAGCAACAACTTGATTGCAATTTAATCTCTGGACTCGTTGTAGCAGCTCGGTTCCTTGTTTCGCACGTACGAGAAAGGCAATTAAGCCCTGGCTGAATGCGAACCGCGCATGCTCACTGTCACGAGGTCAGGTAGTAAACATTGTCGAGGTCATTACGCGGCGAGGGAGGAGGGACTTGGGAGGAGAAGGGTGTTGAGACTGCGCACCAACAACGAACTCAAATTTCATGAGAACTGCAGGTGTTGTTAACACCTGTGCAAAAAACACTCATCAAGGGTTTTCTTTGTTGGGCGCGGCCAGACCGCCGCAGAAATCAATTTGATGAAACGACGATAACAAAGATGTTCCCCGGGCTACACGGGGTATCACAGGTTGGAACACAACACCGAGAACACTGAGGTTGAAGGTGCCCGAATGATGACGAAATTATGTGGCTAAGTACCCGTATATGCCAAGCGATCCTCAAGTGGCCAGCTCCTCCTGTCACCTGTAGCCAGCTCTGCTCTTGCTGGAATGTCCTGCAAGGTGGTTGGATTGGGGGAATGTGTGGGGGAACCTGCAGGATGCTAGCCCCACAGCCGCCTCGTGCTCGCGGTGTGTCGGCGGGTCGCCTGTGCGGGAGGACCAGGACCTGGGAGGGGATCAATAGCGCGGCGCAACTTCTCGTGTTCACAGACTGAGTTTCCTCCCGCTCCCCCACCACCCACCTTCTCCATACACCCTCCCACACCCCACCTACCCCCCTCCTCCCGTCTTTCCACCCTCCAGCGTGTGCGCGCGGCGCCATGGCTGTCAAAACTGCGCGCGCACTGCTGGCGCCACCTAGCGGCCAGTGCTGCTCGGCCCAGGGGAGCTCACTCTTGTCTCGTTAACCTTCGCTTGACTGGAAGCACTTGGCGTCCCAGCAGCTTCGGGAATGTTCCGTGCACCCGTGCACGCAGCGTCCGGTGCACCCTACAAGTGAGATTGCAGGCACCGGTCGCCAGGCGCGTGGAAGCCCCACTGTCGTCTGCTGTTTGCCTTTCCAGTGATGGGTGACCTCCCGGCCACAGGTCAGCTGTGGTCATGTCACGTGACGCCCGACTGACTGACTCCGCTGTCAGGAACTGTCATTTCTGACCGGCTACATACCAACAGAGAGGATGCAAGGATGCTGAGTATTTCAGTCATCGGAGAGCATTTCAGGGATGACCGTTATGTTAAACTGGATTATCATAATCTTGCACTCAAATAAGGATTATCGTAATTTGGTTCTGAAATAAGGATTGTCGTAATCTGACACTGAAGTGAAGATTAGCTTATTCTGGAAGGGGAATGAGGATTACCGGAAGCTGGCACTGAACTAAGGATTGTCATCATCTGAAATGAGGATTATCACGATGTCGACGGAGTATGGAGCATCGTTATCCGGGACTGGAATAGGAAATGCCATTAATTTCTATGAATTAATGTGATCTGACATTGAAGGTGGAATTACCGTGAACACGAAACTAAATAGGAATGAATGCGATCTCGCTTTGAAGTGGTCTGGAGTAAAATCTGCCCTAGCTCAAGCAGGAGAAGGATAATCCCGTCATCTCAACGCACGATTATCTCCTCCTGACATCACACTGTGTTGATTCGTGGCAGCCATGGCAACACCAGTGAGCTCAGTGCCGTAGCTTGCACCACCTTGAGGAGGGCGGAGGAGGGCAGGCAACTCTTGTTGACGAAACTATTCAAAGAACAGACTTTCGTAGCCTTAAGATCGCACGCACTTCGTCAAAGGCTCGACAGGCCGCCCTCGTGTCGTGCGAGTCTCGTTACCTACGTGTTTACTCGAGGACTGACATTAAACACCATCAAAACAGTTGAAAGTATGTGTCAAAACACCTCGTGTCACCCTAGTCACGTGGCTGCTCACCTCACGAGGATCAGGCTGTGAGGGGACGAATAACCAGCAGGAGAGTAATACAGTCTGTCTCGAGAGTCTGTTTACAGACGCACACACTAACACACAAACACATGCGCTCATCCACATTGCATACGCATGCTAGTTGGTCTGATTGGCCATTTCCCGCGAAGCCATATGCATTTCGTCATCTGATGCAGCGACCACCTTACTCAGCTGTCAACGCGTCGCTGATTCGTTCTCTCAGAAAACGCCGAGCCAATCGGAGCGCTCGGCGCATCCCGCTGCCCACCATGGCAAAGCAAGTGTGTATAGATACGGTGGCTTCTTCCAGTCGCCGCATTTCTTAAGTTTGCTGCCGTGTCGCGGTTGACACACAGCAGTGCTGCAAAGATGTCCCCGCATCTCTCCGTCACACCTGATGTCCGCACGTCAGTCGCACCACACTGACACGTCAGCTGCAAGACTCCAGGTTCACCTCAAAAGGACCCTCGCGAGTTTCGTGGCCGCGGAGCGCGTGTGCGTGCACGTGCCTGCTCGTGCGTTACGGCATTTTGCGCTCGCAGCATCACTGCACTGCTTGCCGCATGGCCAAAAGGCGACGGCCGGCCGCCGAGGGTGTGTGCGCTAACTGCTGTGCGCCTGTCACTATTTGCCGCCGAGGCTCACGAGGCTGGTCGAGGGAGAAGTCAATGAACACCGCAAACTCCACCTCCACGCTCGGACTCATCAAGCTAATTATTTCGGCGAGTGTTTGAACCCTGGCGGCCCTTGGCCTCCTCCTGAGTTGTAACCGGCGTCTACACAGCTGTGCCGGCAGCCACAAGCACGGAGAGAGCAGTGGTCAGTCACCTGCCACCATGTCTAAGAAGGGCTTGCAAGAGGAGGAGGTCGATTCCGTAGGCATCATGGAGGCTATCTACTTCCGGTTGCGGTCCAAGTCGTGTTCGGGCAAGCGGCCGGTCAGCACCGGTCAGCGTTTGTCCAGTCCCTGCAGTCCACCGTCCAGTGCCAGCCATCGACTGTCCAGCCCCTGCAGTCCACCGTCCAGCTTCGAGTCCAAGCGCCTGACTGTGCCTGAAGATGAGTTCAGGCGTCGTGCTCTCAGGTGAATACTACTTCCGTTTACCCGTCTGTAGGTAAAACATGTATTGCGCATGCCGACACCCACAGTAGTGTAGTACCCATGGCTGCGATATCGATGTACCTACTGTTTCTCTCTCTAAGTACAATATTCTAGAACTTACCGTTATGTCTTAACGGATTTGTATCATAAACGGTGTCCTGGTGCGATTTAGCGGACCTTTATGGCCTTGCTGTTAACGGTTATTGCTTACTGAAGAACGGCTTTAGGTCATTTGTGCCCCTAGCTGTGTTGAGTGTTAATATAATGTTAATGTAAATAACTAATTAAAGTGGTTTGTAGAGGAGATCAGTGTGGCTGAACTCTCTAAGCACCAGACTCTCAAACTGGTGATTGTTTTGCTGGTTTTTTTTTGCCACTAGCGATTCTCATCTAAGATGCTGGAAGAAACGATCTTTTGAATATTAAATACAATATTGTGTGTGTCTGTGTGTGTGTGTGACATAGAGAGAGGCGTGCGCCGTGTGGTAGACTAATGGCTAACCGAGATAATTTAACGAGTTTAAAAAAGACAGGCAGGGGAAGTCACGAAGGATGCGACCTACCGTGTGTTTTATGATCACCCAACGAGCATCCGATACTAAATATTCAACCCGGCTCACCGCAGAAGTAGGGGGATGAGGGGTAGGGTAAAGTCGGTCAAAGGTGAAAGCATGGCAGGCAGTTGTGATGCTGTGTTGCAATGTTCGGCCCTTCAAGGTGCAGTAAAGTGAGTCATGCTCACCCTTTGATAAGCAATCGTGTGGTGGGTGCCGTCAGATGCACACATTCACATCCACCTCACTGATGGCTTCCCACAGCACGGCCTAGCTGCCGCGTTACCATGGCAACATGGTCTCTGGACCACAGCGAGGCACTAGTCTCCGTGACTTTACGTCTGACGTAGCATTAATCACGTGATTCTGTCGGCCACCTAGGAAAGGTAACTCACTTCCGCCACTGCATGTGTGAAACGGATGAGGGGAGGTCACAAATTTTCTTTTTTATTTATTTCAGCAGAAATGTCTTTTGTGGATGTGATGTAATGGTCTGATGAAATTACAGCGCTGGGAATGTAGCATCCAGGCAATGTGGAGAGCATTACACTGTGTTACATGTGACATTATGGCCTGACTGTACGATTGCGCCATCTGGCAGTTTCAATATTGAGCAGTACAAATGCCTAACACTAAAAAAAAATAAAAATTGCCAGGGAACAACGAAGAGAGAGAGAGAACATCCACCCTCACTCACTTCACGAGAACTGTTCGACTTCAGTTTTTCTTTTTGGCCCGATCCGATCCGATCTCTCTCTCCTCCTCTCCTCTTACACCTTTGAGGAGGATGTAGAAGGTGGTGCACAGGTGGTGTTGTGTTACAGTGGGCGGACCAGCTGTCACCGCCAGTGGTATGTGGACACACAGCTCTGTATGTCCTGGTGTTAATATGGAGGATGGACAGCTTAGCTGTTTACCTATGTGATGTATCGTCTCTTACATACCAGGACAGGGCGCAAATGTTTCTCCAATATCTTTTTACCTGCTGCTTCACAACACGGTACCTGAGTTATTGCCTGTCAACATGCGGGCATCTGGTACTCAGCAATTCTTTGAGGGGATGGAAATAAGATGAAGAGAGGGACGGGTGCGCAAGCATGTGTATGTATGTGTATATATATATATGTGTGTCCTGGATAAAGGATCAAGTGAGAGAGTATTAGAAGGAAACACTCGCTGCGATGGTGATATAAATTTATATTGTTATTATTATTATCAACATTGTAATGTGTGAAGACCCAATGACAGATGGGAATGTGCATGTTTTCAGAGACAATTATTCCAATCCTTGCTCTCCACTTGCAGTTCTCTGCTCTCCTGATTCCTCTCGACATAATCGCCTTCCTGTAAACCCAGTTCCTTCCTCACATTTTTTAAAATCCATTCGTCCATCAGCCGTTCTTGTCTGCTTTTATCTTTGTTGTTTTCTCCGGATTCTTGTTTTATGGGTCACTTTGATTTGCTTTCCCTTCGTTATTTACGTCGGTTTCTTTTCTTTATTTATTTACTTTGCCAGCAACTGTTCATATCCACGGTCAAGGGTGTGGAGATGTCGCTCAGAACATGTGGACCTGTGAGTAGAGAAAGAGGAGAGACCAGGCCACGCATGTCTTTTGATGGCGTGCAGCCAGCTGAGCGGCCGGCGGGTCGGAACCACTCGAAGCCGGGTCTGGTCTTATCAGCGCGCACGCTCACCAACACACTTCCTGAACGCACTTCCCCCCCTCGTAGCCGCCTTCGTTCTTATAAAATATGTCTCTGACCTCTGACCTCCGTTAACAACTTCCAGGGGTTGGGTTAGTTCTTGAGGACTGTCGTACTTCTGATAAAAGCTCTTCACTTGAGGTCACCTCCTCTCAGTTCTTCTCTCAACCTTGGCAGCAAGGTCTGAGCCATGACATCACCTGACCGCGTGATTGAACACCAACAGTGTGAATGGCAGTGTCCGATTATTGTAATGTCCTTAATGAACCCTCCTGTAGTCTAGTCCATCATGTCACGTGTCTGCCGTGACAGCTGCTTCTTCCACATTCTTCATAAACACAAAGGCTGACAATTCCTGGAAATAGAAGCTTGTCCAACTCTGGTCCTTCTGTGTGAACCTGCAGCATCTGATTAGAAAGCATCCGTGGTCTTGTGATTAAAAGGAAATGTTTTGCATCGAGATAAAAGCGCAAATTAAACGCAAAACACGAAGACAGGGGTCTGAACACTAGAACATTATGCACCGAAATGCTGCTTTAAATCAAATTAATCCGTTGCAAGCAAGTAGCATCATAGATGAAGCTTCTCAACTGACGCTGGGATCAATGGCGGACAATAAAACACCGACACCAAGACAAATCGCTGTCTTGCCCTAGTCTTAAAGAACTAGTGGGCTGCAAATTCTTTTCCCTAATATCTGGGTAAAAATCCGTTGGCCAAACGTCACCCTCAGTAACACAGACGTCACGTTCGTACTCACATGACCTCCCAGCTCGTCCAATGGCTGAAGCTTTAACACATCCGTGTATAATCCTAATGTCCAGGTTGTTGACCTCTCTCAGTCCAGGATGATGTTTATCGGCGTGTGTACTGCAAATAGACGAGGATGTATTCACACAGTTTGTAGGAAATAGTGTTTCGGTGTGATTTACCCGTAATTAAAAAGATACACCCTAGTAATCTTGTAATCAGTCACAGGAAGGGACATCACTCCATGATTAAAGTAAATAGATAAATACTTTTTTTTTTAATTTAATTGTGTTTCCGAAGCACAAAGAGACTGAACCAGTAACAGTAATTGGTTTTGCATGCGTCCCATTGTTGGACAAGGAGAATGTTCTACTTTTCTAACACCACGTGAATACTGAACGACACACGTGACTGCTGAGGTTATATAACGAAATGGACGATGAAAACCGAATTTGTCCGAATGTGACTCACTATTTAAAACTATTAAATCACGCTAATTTTTAATAACGTGCTTGACACCTTGTGAAAAGAAAATGTTGTTCAATTAACTTATTTAAATTAGGCAATTAACCGAATCACGCGACTTGCAGAAAGACCGCGCGTGAACGTTCATTGGCTTCTGTGTGTCAGGTCAACGGGAAGGCACTTGGTGTGTGACAAGACCTGGGTTATAATAGGGCTAAAACGTGGTTTATGATAGGGATAAAAAACAGGGATTGTGATAGGGATGAAAAAAAACTAAACGGAGTAGATGACAGAATGAGGCCACTTTCATTTTAAAAATATTGTTTTCACTGGGCGCCGTCCTTCTGGCTCGCATCCTTCGCGTCGCCTGCATCACAGGTGTTTCACAGGGACTGAGAGGAAAGAGGGGTACAGTATAGTTCTGCGCATGTCCAAACAGGATAACGAAGATTAAGGTCTCTAAGGACACAATTGTACAGCATCTCTCATATCAAACGAGGGGCCACCACTCTCAGTCTTTTCGACTCATCATCATCATGGCCTGACTCATCATCTGGCAGCACGCAGGTGTCGTCTGCGGGAAAAAGACTAACTAGGTAACTGTTGGGATTAGGAAGGATGATGTTTCATGACGACTGACGCACATTGTGTTTTTCATGAAAACTCGACACCAGTGAATCTAGTGCAGCACCTTGGGTCAGCGCGTGCACAAACAAACACACAAACCTGAACAGGGTATCCTGCTTTTGGAACTGTACTCTCGTCGTTGTTTTATCCAGCTTCACAAGGAACTGTCGTGGTGAGTGTATCCTGTCACTCCTGGGAACTGTTGTGATCAACGTATCCTGTCACTCCGGTTTACTATCACAATGTATCCTGCAACGGCTAGACCATTGTCGGTCATGTTTATGGTGTCTGTCTTTATCTTGAAACGGACTGAAAGGTGGGCTGGTTCGATACCCGTGTAGCGCAGCAAACTTTCCCCAGTCGAGGAATGTGGGGAAGGGGTCTCAATGGGTCTGGGGAGGTTCTCACCCATGAACAGGTCACGGGACGACCATTACCTTGCTGTGTCCATGCTCTACAGGTAATGCTGTGTAATGTCCAGTCGGTTGTGCATTACTGTGCCCGTGCCCCAGGTCGCTAGACATGGTGGGAGGAGGTAATGAGAGTCGTAACGGAGCGGGTCGATACCCGACAGGAAGTGTCTCTTCCGGGTACAGAGTCTGCAGACTCTCACTTCCTTTACCTGACGTGTGGAGAGACTATTTGTCTGTTGGAAGTGGCGGTGTGGCACAGAAAACTGTTTCGTTTCGGGGATGTTGCCCTGAAAGCAGCCGGCCCTCCCGTACTTAGCAAGTCGTCGAGACCGACGGTGGAGACACTTTTGCATGTTCTTGTCACTGCAGTGACACCTGGTGGTCACGCATTGCAGTCGGTTGTCAATGGCGACACAGTAGGTTGTCAATGGCAACACCACGCCGTTACCTCAGCAACCATCAGGGTCCTACGATCTGTTCCTTGCTGTTTGTTTGTTAAAACCAGGCTGGGTGCAAGGGGGACGATCCACATCACTGATAGCAGCAACTCCTCCACCAGTCCCCTGTCCTTGACCTGATTGTTTGCGAAGTGGGTCACGTAACCGTCGGAGGAGGGTTGATGGATAGAAAGACACTTAAGCAGCTGTTGAAAATCGCTGAGAATATGCCACATGGAGTGACATTCCCTGTCATGACACCTGTGTGACACTGTGAGCATTTGTTGTTTATTTGGTGTTTGTGGTTGGGAGAAGGTCGCTTGAGAGCTGTAGTCGGGAGGTAACAGTAGCGGGGGATGTGTGGGAAATGTCAAACATCCAAACGCATTGGAGAAATTACTTTCTGCTTTTGTTGTGGGAATTGTAGGCGGACACCTTGTAGGAGGCCTGACATGTCTGGAGGGAGAGGCAAAGACATCGTCACTCCAGAAACCTGATGAAGAACTCGGACACTCAGACATTATCAAAGAATACATACGGAAAAGACTAAGAACACACACGGGACTCGAACCATCTTTCTGTCTTCCCTAACCTTCCCCCTCGCCTGTGTTCACCTACATTGTTTAACTCACACGTGCAGGCATGGGAACACGCAGGACCGACAATCCAAGTTTATTGCTGGGTTACCTCCCGCACACTCCCATCTTGAGTTGTTTGACTCTTATCGACTTTTTCCTCCTGGCCTCGACCCCACCTCCCTGGCTGCCCTCAGGCCTGGGCAAGCGGACAGTAGTAGTCAGAGCACTAAAAAAATCCAACCTGATTGCGCAGCAGTTCAATACCCGGGTGGCGCAGCGAACGTCAGCCTCTTCTCCCTGACCCCGCGAGTCGGTCCAGCTGTCGGGAGGATAAGGCAGGGAGGGAGAGGAGATGGGCATCACCCTTGCTAAGAGCTAAGTTGCAGTCTCTAACATCTCACCCCCACACCAACCAACCACCCAAAAATTAGGGACGACCTTTTACCTTAAGGCCCCAAAACACACACACACCCCTTCTCACCCCCACTGAAGTTGTTCTGCTAGTGAGTGGCCCACCGTGTCAAGATTCAAGTCAGGGACTCAGGATGTCATACAGTGACAAGCTGTCCACACAACCGTGGTGTTATATTTACATAATTTCTTCCCACAGAAGAGTCCGTTGGTCTACAGGTGCCACCGGCGAAGTAAATTCAAACACTAACCGCCCTATAAGCAGGCCACGACAAGCTTTTTCTCTCTCCCTTCCCCTATCTCCGCCGTAGATGTCCCAGAAGATACCGGCAGCCCCCGGGGCGGGGACGAAATGGCGGAGGCTGATGAAAGTGTCGGATCGCAATTTGTAATGTGTCTGCCGCTGCATTTCCGCTGCAGTGTTGCCGAGCATGCCTTCGGTTTTTGCATCCATTAGCTGTGAGTTGTAACGCTTATCTTCAAAAGCAGCCAATCGTGCTGCGACACTTGTTCTTTGCCGAACGCTCTCGAGACACTCGCGTGCTGCGCGACAAACCGCTGCGTGGTGAAGTGGTCCTCCTTCATGGAGGAGTGTAAGTGAGAGCTCCATTATCTTACTCACCAGCATACATAGGTCATCGTGTTCCTGCTGTACACTTTTCTTTTTAACCCTTTAGGGGAAGGATGTATACAATATACAATCTTGACCTTTAACCTTGCCCTCCTGAAAGACACTGGAAGACAAGAAGATTGGAAGGGTCCACCCCTCCCGTCCAGCATCCTCCTCACTTTTTCTGTTGTTGTGACCATCTGGTAAAAAGTTGGGCGTTGAGTATTTATTTTATTGTATCGTGGCGGGTGAATCATCTTCGTGTTATGGAATGTGAAATAACACTTCCATGAAAACTGTCTCGGCCTTGGATCTTCACTTCCAAGAATCTCCGCCATTGACAGGAGCTTAGCCGAGCTCAGTGGTGGAATTATTTTCATCTCACCCTTCCTTATTATCTGTCTGTCATTGTAGAGCAGTGCCACAGACAGGTTGTTATTGATGCTCACTATGTTAGCCCTATGTCATAAACATGAGAGATGCTCGCCTTCTGCCGTCTGCAACTGCTTTTTTTTTTTTTTTGTCTTTGTTTCGTGTACGTGTGTATTGGGGGTGGAGTAGAGGGGAATGTTGTTGAGAGATGTTTATAGTGGTTTTTATCAAATCTCGAATAACATTAAAAATACTTTAGAACACGTTCTCTGATTAAAATCTGAGCCACAAGATTTTTAGCTTTGGAATTAAAATATTTTTAAGTGAAAGCTAGAGTATTGCCAGGCTGCAGGAAGAGATTGGAAATCGGTACACTTGTGTATCTGGTGACGTGTATGTCATGACACTGTCAACACCTTGTTGATTTGCACTTCCCGAGGTTGTGACCTTCTTGCACCAAGTACACACCGACATACACATGTACAGCGGCGTGTGATCGCGCAGCCACACAGACCAACACAGAAAGAGTTAGCATATCACATAGAGTGTTTGTGTGTGTGTGTGCACACACGCCAAAGCACACACATCTATGTGTGTATATGTGTTTGTATGTGTGCATGTCTGTGTGTGAGATAGAGAGAAGATATTTACTGCTGCTGAAGCTGCGAGGGATGTGCGTGGCGGGTCGGAGCAGTGCTCTGGGAGGTTTTGGCGAGGGTCGGAAATAGTCTCGTCCCTTGCTGCGATATAAATCATCCATTAATCCGCCCAGCCAGACACGGTGCTGTACAGGCCTCCACACTCTGTGGATTTGGGCATTTCTTGGTGTGTCTCACCCGGGTGGTGTCAGACACTGGCTCTGCCAGCATCTGTAGTCTCCCTGCATCCCACCCTGCACTGATGCCTGTGATGTATTCGGTCTTAATAGTCCACATGTCTGTGTGCAAGTGCTCTTGTGTCGACTTGTCTTGTACCCTTGGCCGTAAATTTCTAGAATTGCAAGGTATTTCATGGTGTCTTACTGTAAAGTGTCTGTAGGATTGGTGAGCTTGGCTTCCGACAGTGTCAGTCCGTGGGGACCATTTTGGACCACCTCAGTGTCTGGTACGTGGCCCTTGGCATGCTGCGTCTTATTTCCTCGCTGTCTTCCTTTGTCCTGTTAGCTTGTGAAGAAGGCTGGAGAGGAATGAAATAGAGTAGTTATCCCTATAAACTACAAACCCAACAGTGTCACGTGACAAGAAGGTGTGGCCCAACTCCAGTTCTGAACCTAAGAAGTAATGGTGACAAGCGAGCGTGTCACCTCTACCCCATTATCAAACCGCCACACACATTCTTTCTCTCTCTCTTGTCTACTAAATTACTGGCTAAAACTAAAGAACATCGATAAATAAAGATTTCCAAATCAGGAATATAGAATCAGTGACTGTCGTGGGTAAAAGCAATGGAAGACACCCTTCAGTACAACGGATTCAGTGACATGTGGGAAGAAGGTTGGGGTAGGAGACGCCAGGGCTTTCATCTTGTTGCTCAAGCAAAGATTGAAAAAAAAAAACCTGTGCAGAAATATATCAAGACAAAATACAATCAAGGAATAGGTCTTCAGTTTACAGTCAGATTAAAAGGGAATTTGAACCAAGAAGATACCTTGCGATAAGAACCAGACAAATGTTCCAGAAGGCTCTAATACGATTTAGACTAGGAGTTGGTGAAGTAAATATCAGAACAGATATTCTGTATGTAACAAAACATTCCCTTTCTGCCAAGGTAGACAAAGAACATTTTCTGTAACATAACAATATTGATATGAGGGCAAAGTATCTTGCCTCCATCCCATGATAAACAGTGGGACCCAGCAGCTGCATTTCTTGTTTGTGTCTCTTGTGGAAATGAATGCTATAAGAAATGTCGCCATGTAATTTGTTTATGTCTAAAGATATGCAGGGGAACAAGGGGAATATTGGAAATCCCCTAGAAGGACTTAATTTTGTTGGAGCCTTTAAATACTGAGGCTGATGGCCGTCCGCAGGACGTGTGTGCGTGCGTGTGTGTTTGTATTTTGTGTGAGAGAGAGAACGAGCATAACCCGAGTGGGGGGAATGATATGAGTATATATATTTATCTTATGTTATTATCAAGTCTATGTTTTACGACGATGATACTGCATTTGACCCTAATTTGAAACAGTCGTTGACCCATCCAATAAACAGTTCTGTTCTCTCTCGCTTCCTCTCTTTATATACACATGTATAAATAAAACACGATAAAACAACTGAAATATTATTGAAAATTTCCCTTTTTTTCTCTTTTCAGCCAAGTGTTGAAAGCACATTACAATATTGTTCTAATTTTCTATTTGTAAATCATTGAAGTTGTCTGAAATATTTACACAACACAACAAGTGACAAGCTCATTACGGTAATGAGCTTGTCACTTGTTGTGTTGTGTAAATATTTTTGTCGACCTCTCGTTTCACAAAATTATCCTTTACTGTCATACCAACGAGCTGCCTGGTCTAGTATTTCCCACTGTTGCCCAGGTCCGTGGTGTAGACATGTTGTGTGGCTGACGTTTACCACAACTGCCACTTTGGACATCCAACAGTTGTGTGGTGCAGACACCGGCGGCAAGTAGTTCTCACTTCTCTGTTACAGTAACTCGAGCTTTACTGCCGCCATCGCCTCGCACTCGGACGATAAATAACTTACAGTCTGGAGGTTGTATTGATTGTGTGTTCCACTCCCGCCTCCGCCACCAGCAACTTTTTGTAGCCGACGGAACGTTGTTGCCATGTTCTCGGTCCACTCCATCTCCTGTCCTTCCTCCTGCAGATGATGATGATGATGATGATGGAGGGTGATGGATGATGGATGATGATGATGGATGGATGGATGATGATGATGATGATGATTATGATCGGTCATCATGGAGTCTCAGACTTATCGACTAAGGGTTGGGGTGGTGTCATCTATAGCTATCTGCACGTGCGCTTTTTATTTTTCGCTTTATTATTATTATTATTCGCAAACGCTGGACATCATCATGGCGGTTGTTATGGGTGGTTATTGTTTGATGATCAGGTTTAGTGTTATTCCATTGTAAAATGAGTTTTGTTTCTCGTCACGAATGGATAATCTTATGTGCATCATCAGGGTGTGAAGATGGTGCAGTTTGATTGCTAGGTCTTTTCTCTCTCTCTCTCTCACACACACACATACACTACACGAGCGTGCACACACATCCATACACGCACCCACACACACACACCCAAGTGAGCTGAGTTACCCAAAGTTACTTGCAACTTCTCTCCACTTCAAGTGGTGTAGGTCTAGGATGTTTAACTGATGTTATCCTACGACACCAGTACCCGGATGTAAGCGTGGAAGTGTTCGTGTCTTACAGATGTGTGCAAACTCACCGAGCAGTTCATCTGCCTCTCAGTGAGTTTCTCGTCGTTATTGGCAGTTTTGTAACGGTGCGAACTGTAACATTTATGTGATTTTCCTGCAATTGTTTCTTGTCTTGTCCTCACCAGCACCTCACAGGTTGTCAGCTCAAATATACTTAAACCTCACATCGCAAGCCAAACACCAGTTATGTCCCCGAGGACTAAGTTTGTCTCCCTTTTATGTGTGCAGCTCTCCTGCTTCTGACTTGGCCGCTAGGCGGGGGGTGTTCAGCAGACGACACTATGGCTCCGTGGAACTGGTGAGTCTTCCATACTGTTTAGAGATATATTTTATATTACTTCTTCTTAAACGTGTCGCTATATGTATTTTCTGCCAGTCACCTTCATTCACTTGGAATGTGAACACACACACCACACACACACACCACACACACACCAAGACAGTGGTGGACGTGGCAGTCTATTGTATCCGGAGACGCCATGATGTCACGAGACAGAAGACCTGCCCCCCCTGGAGAGAAAAAAAATGTTGGAGGAAGCAGATCTCGCAGATATATTGTGTTTCTCGCACGCGCGAGACAACCCTAAAGCTTTCAAAGCCAGGCAACAGCACAAAAATCGTCTGATATTCTGGAAAAGACTTTCGAGGTTCGTTGTTTCACACGTGATCGTCTACTTAAATCTGTTGACATACGATATCTGTCCATCCGCTGCAGCCATCAGTGTGTCTCCTCCTTTAGACGTCCCTCTCGTGGCGATTCCTCCCGTTTGGCTGGCTTTACTTGTCAGGGTATCTGGGTGGGTGATGTAGGGCTCCTGTGGATGCATCTCGTCTGCTAATCTCGTCTGTCTGTGCTGTCTCATTTGTCAACCTGTCTGGTCTGTCGGCTGGTTGATCATCGCACAAAGACGGTCCTCCGTGTGCCTCCTGATGTAATCACAACGACTTCCGCCCTGTCGTCTGCTGTCAATACACTCTGGTCAAGGACCGCAGGGTCTCACGACGGTGTCACTGACTGGAGCCTGAGGTCCCTGGACATACAGCGAGCTGCACTGCTGAGGATCAGCAGGCTCCGACTGCTGAGTAACGTGGCTACGTCATGGTTACGTCGCAGTCACATTGTGGGAACCACGTCACCGTCACACTGTAAGAAGTACATCACAGTCACATTGTGCGAACCACGTCACAGTCACACTGTATGAACCGCGTCACAGCCACATTGTGGGAACAACGTCACAGTCACACTGTAAGAACCACGTCACAGTCACACTGTAAGAACTTAGCGGGATGCACAGTGGGCAGGGAAGCACACTCGTCCACTACTTTCTGGTTCTGTCGAGGGGGTGGGATGGCAACCACTGGGGAGACAGACCCTCGTCTGACTCGGTTTCTTGTGAAGACGGGCCGGCCGATCGCTTAACGTAATTACTATGGCAACAAGTCTGGCCTGTGATGTGATTCATGTGAAGATGAAACGTCTGTAGCTGTTCCTGTTGACACCAACAGCTGTCCGTGGAGCTGTGGAGGAGGGACACCACTTGATGTGGTTTACAGGAGACAAACAGCCATCTGGTGTTGTCCATGTAGACAAGGGATGTGGTTACCATGGATACAAGTCGTCATCTGATAGGATTCACAGGCGGGCGGGAGTCTGGGGACTCTGATCGCAGTATCTTTGTCTAGAGGTGTGAAGTATGGACATGTCGGGATGGGCTGGCCCCTCGAGGCATATATCAAGGATCACAAGTGAGCTCCTTGTGTTATTTTGGCGGCAAAGGGTAGGTACCAGTCCTGTCATTTCGCACTTTGAGTGTTTTGCTCGTGAAAATATGTATAATGTATAATGCATTTAGCTGTAAGCTATATCTAGCTCTGTGTTCAGACCCTTCAACTTCTGTCTCATCATGTCTCCCCCTCTCTGTGTGTTGCAGCTCGCCTCCTGTGACCCGGACGGGAACCAGCAAAACGCGGTCGCTTCCGTGTGGAGACGGGCGAGCATGGCGACTGCGATGATGTATGTATTTATTTCTTGTTTCTGCGAGATTCTGTAGTTGAAGACTAGACTACTGTGAGCTATGTAAACTATTCCTCTGTTCCGTCCTAGTTCGCTTCTTCGCTTTCTTCTCTTTGTGGCCGCTCGTGGGTAGTCAGGGCCCACGTCTGGTGAGTGAGCTCCGTTCACCCTCGTCTCCTGAGGAACGTGCACGTGGCGGACACAGTCCTGTGTGTGTGTGTGTACCCCATCCCCATCCCCATCCCCACCCCCAGTCGGCACCGGAACGAGGCTATAGACAAATCCTGAGGACGACCTGTACAAGACAGAGCTGGCGAAGGAAATCTGACCAAAGAAAGCAGACGACACGATCTGATCAAATTATCTTCCGAGTTTGTGATGCTGGTCTTCGGTTCGGCATCTGAATAGCTTTGCATTAGAGACGAAAGGAAGACGGAAGGAAGAAAGAAAGACAAAAATAAAAAGAAAGATGGAAATAACACAGCAAAGAACATAGCAATGTGAGCACAAGAAAGAAAATAGAAATAAGCAAAGAAAACAAAGAAAGAAGGATAGAAAATAACAAATGAAAAGAACCAAAAAAATAAAGAGAGATGATAGAAAGCAGAAAAAATGAAAAGAACAAATGAAAATAGAAATAATGAAGAAAGGAAGAATGAAGACTGGAGGCTGTTTACATGTTGTGACATGCCTGTAATGTAAGGTCACTTTTGGTGTGACACATGCTGTGACGTGCCTGTAATGTGGGGTCACTTGTCAGAGGTGTTACATGTTGTCTTGTGACGTGGTGTCAGGTGTCAGTATGCTGTTGAGTAGCTGTTAGTGTGACATGACGTACTTCCTGTCTACAGCTGTCCAGTCCACTCAACAGCCCGATACACTTGGAGAACCCGGAGTTTCAGACACGATGGTACTTCAAGTACTTTCTGGGAAAATGTAAGTATGCCATCCCCCCAGCGACCTTTGTGGGGGGCTGTTGATCGTGTGTGTGTGTTGTGTGTGTGTACATTTCCTATGTGTTGGGAAAAGATGTTTCACAAGTTTGAAGTTTTTGTCGGCTCAGTGTTAGGTAAAAAATCAGGTAAGGCATAATATTTACCTGCACCACTCGCATTACCTGGGGATCATGTAAACATTTTTTTGTTCCTAACTTGGAGATTAAAAAAGTAAGTTCTGTTACCTGCAGACAGCCCTAGGGACGTTCACAGGTTTCAATAAATAAACCTTCCTGTGAATGATTTTGCCGCGTGTTGTTGTCTTGGTTTTTTTCGTCCAGCTTTCAGAACGATTTTCCAGCAGCTAAAGAGGTTTTTTGTTGTTTATTTAAGAGGGGGCTGCTTGTTTGTGATGTTGTTTGGGTTTTTTTGTTTGTTTTTTGTTTTGTATTGTTCTTTGTGGTTTTTTGTTTTTGTTGTTTTGTTTTGTTTTTGTTTGTTTGTTTGTTTGTTTGTTGGGGGTTTTTTGCCTTTCGATCTGTGAAATTTTTCCATTTCACTTTCTCAAGTATGTAGAGTTTTTTCTCTTTAAATATCTCCACAGTATACTATTTGTCTTTTTTTTTTTTTTTTTTTTTGTTCGGGTCTTCTTCACTTCTTTTTCATAAAATTTAAATTCAGTGATATATCTAGCTCACTAACCTCGTTTCGACTCTGAAGAAAGTCTGTCAGCTCGTTCTTGGCGCTCAGTGAATGGAGGAGTGTGGTAAATGCTCAGTTGGTTGATGAAGTAGTGTGAGTAGTGAGTCCTGCCACTGGGGTGTGAGTGAAGGGGCGATAAGAAACAAAAGGAAGAGTAAATGTAGAAGTGTAGAGACAATTGCTGTAGATGACCGCAGTGCCACACGCTCGTCATGATCTCGTCGCCGGGGTGATCTCTTTGCACTTAGGGTCATCCCCGCCACGGAGTCAGGATTCAGTGATGAAGAAAATGTGGGTGTGATGCCCAAGGGTGTAATCAGCGAGTGGATTAGCCTACCCGGGACTCGCGGACCGCAAAAGGACGACAGCGACATCTCTCGGTGCCCAGAGGTCGCCACACACAGGCGGAAGCCGGCCCGCTGGATGTAAATGGAGGAAGATTCACAAGGTGGTCATTAAACGAAGCCTCTTCAATCATCCTTCCCAACCACCCATGTGACCTTTACTCCTGGGTATACAACAATAACGATGATAGCAAGCGACCCACGGATACAGCGAACGTGATGGCGGAGAAGCAAAAACTTTCAAGGATCCTTGATCCGATGTTTTGCACACGAATCACAAGTGTGGCCAACAGGACCAAATGAGAATATTTGATTGCACCACAAACTTCAGAGCTCACCGAATAAATCATTCTCTTTCATTCTCTTGCTTTACTTGCTGCTCTTCTACCTTTCTTCGATATCTTTGTATTTCTCTTATCTTCTCTCTCTCTCTCATTGTACACGTCTGTTGGAGTTTGTGTTTGATACCCTCCCTTGGTTGTCCTCACCAGTGCACCAACACTACATCGGCGCTGACGCGGACAAGGAGCCGTTCCTGCTGTCGGTGGTGGTGACAGACGCCAACAACCACAACGTGCCTCAGTACCGCGGAATCCTCTGGAAGAAAACGGTTAGCAGCATCCCTTCATTAACAGAGGCCAGCCATCGGCGATACATCCTGTAGATAAATTGCCCTCGCTCTGAGACAACTCACTTCCGGTACACTTAGTCTGCACAGAGACTCCCCCCCCTCCCTTTGTGGAAATTACTGGACAAAAGGTATCAGTAGCTTACCCCGGGTAGGGTAGCCTGCCTGGTCACTGTTCTTCATGAATACACCAATGTTGTGTGTTGGTTGTGCAATTTATATGTATACTATATGTTATATATATATTCATGCATAATGTGTTCATCTGTATGTCTGCTGTGAATGTATGGTATAGTTGGAGGATATGAGAGCGCTTTTTGAAGGAGGGAGTGGATGAATATGTGTAAAAGTCCAGAATACTTCAGTTGATGTTCTAAGCTCGTGAGTGTTTCACGTTTCGAGGGTTTTCTGTTGTAACAGGGCGCCAAGAAGATTTGCTTGCCTTACAACCCCGCCAAACCTCAGACAGTGAAAGGCATCCTAGGGTAAGCTATCTGTCCTACCCGTGATACCCACAGAGTTAATGTGCAGGAGGGTAGGGGTGGGCAGTTGGGTGCTGGTGATGGGGTTCGTTACACGTACAGTCACCTCCGGTCATCCCCCTTCTCTGTTATGTTGTGGGTCACATCAGGGTGGAAGTTGCCAGTATGAGGGCCATGGGGTAGTCGGCCATTTCCTTTCCTTTCACAGTCCCTGAAAGGGTTAATCTAGCAGACCTGCCAACTGTTATTATCGTTTTTTTCTGTAAATCGCCTCGTTTATTTTTTTATCATAGATTTTTGGAGAGCATCTCAACCACCCCCGCTAGCAGTCGCCCTCTCTTTAATTGCTGCTCTATACAGCAAAATGAAGCTCACAATTTTTTGTTTAATTACCGAGTCCAGGAGTGCCCAGAGGTCATCAAGTATGCACATAACTTCGTGATAGATTCCCTGGAAACCCTGGGTTGTGTGTCAGGGGTCAGAGATTTGTCAGTCGCATTGTCAGTTAGACTTGACAGTTAATGCCATACCCGAGTATAAGTCTCCGTCTTTGTCTTTGTGTTATTTTAGGCTTCATGTCTCTCGCCTCGTCTTCCTAGTCACGTTTAGCATCGTTTCATTTTGAGGTTGTTGCCTAGCAACCTTGAACGTGAGTCTTGGAAAAAAAATGATAATAGCTACAGCGTGAGGAAGCAAACTAAAAATAGCGTCGAGTATAACACAGTATAACACAGTACATCACAGTATAACACAGTATAACACAGCATAACACAGTTCATCACAGTACAACACAGTATAACAGTTTTTGTGTAAATGTAACTCTACAGGGTCACACAAAAAGTCTGAACGCGCTCTGCTGCACTCATATTTTCCGTTGCCAGGCAACAGTCATTCTTCTGAAATGTCGAAGCTAAATGTTTGCCATTCAACATGAATGTTGCTAATCATGATTGCTTCCTACTTCTGTGCCGCCACTACAGCCTAGAAAGTGCGTGTGTGTGTGTGCGGTGTGTGTGTACGTGTGTATGTGTGTGTGTGAAGTTATATCAGTTGTCGCACACTATTATCAGCAAATCTGTCGGTTGTTGTGATACCAAGGAGGATTTGCAGCCAGGGATATGTGATGGGGGACCCTTCTTGTTTCTTGTCTTCTATTCGCTCTCATCTTTTGATTCTTTCTCTTCTTACCTTCTGTTTTCTCTTGTACCCTCATGGTATTGTCATATCGTGTCATGATGATCTGTGTGCAGACACTTCGACCTCGAGAAACTAGAGCGAGGTCCGAAAGAAATCTTCGACCCGGAAATCCAGAAGGAGTTGCTGGTCCTGGAGGAACAGGAAGTAAGAGTGCATCCAGTGACGTCACATAAACCGTTACACACCAATAAGTTACTAATGAAGCAGAAGTAGTAGACTGTAGAAGAGGAAACGTTGACTGTAACCGTACAGAAGTAAGATTGTAACGACCCTGACTTACTATCCTGTGGTTGCCCTACGTGCCCTGCCCTTGGTTTCTGCTGCTACACATTCATGCCATACAGGTCAGGGTTCACAACAATAAAACCTGTCTGTGTGCTAGTGTTAACATGATCAGTCAAGACTACTTTTTCTGTCTAGGGTTCTGTCAACTTCAAGATCGGTGTCTTGTACGCCAAAGATGGACAGACGACAGACGATGAGTTCTACAGCAATGGTGAGTCTGTGGATGTTTACCCCGAGGACACATTCTTCTTCTTCCTGTTTACAGATGTACAAGTCTGTCCACATGCCTTACATTTTATTTGCTTGTCCTTCTCTGTCATGAGAGAATCACAAATTGAAATATCGAGAATGTGCTCAACCGTCGCTGTTTGAGGTTTTAATTTTTATTGTGAAAAAGAGTTTGCCCTTTGAAAGCTCAATATTTATGATGAGGATGACAAGTGCTCTAGTCAATCCTGTAGAAACAGGAAACAGTCTGGTGCACACAAGTGACCCCTGGAAGTCATTTAATATCTCGCTGGTTATATTGTAGTCTGCGTACTTTAAAGGCAACATCACGGATAAACACGATTTGACAGTCGTCCACAAAACTAGTTATTCTCTCTCTCTCTCACACACACACACACACGCGCACGCGCGAGAACAGTTAGGAAAAACAAACATGTGTCCAGCTATGTTCTTCGTTTCTATCTGAGATCACGTAGCCGGCCATTCACAATCATTCTACTCCTTGCTTGCCTCCAGGGTGGGACGGAGGCTACATCTACATCCCCATCCCAGCAGCTCTGGACCAGCGTCTGTAGTCATCGATCTGTTGTTTTTCTGCTATTAGGGCGTGATGGGGAAAATTGACCTTCCAAATTTTATTTTTGTGTCAATTTTGTGATCAAACCGAGCATCCCATTACTCCTTGCTGTTTATTTAGCCAAAACCTCTGGTGGACCAGTTTTTGTGGTTTTCCCACACACAAAAAACTTCTTAAAGGTAATATTGAGTTTTGTCGTTGCCTTTGTTGCTGGTGTTGATGAAGCAGTTGTCGAATATGAGGATGACGCAGCTGCGGCTATTTCCACGGAAATTCTGAAAGGGGGAGCAATCTTTGCCGTTTCTACATGAACGCCATTCATTTTGCTTGTTGTGCACCAGATGACGTCCCCCTGTGGCCTGACGTGATCCCTGAGGACGTGAGCTACGTGCTTGCCCTTGTGTGAAGTGTTATTTACGTTCCATCACTCCCGATCACAGCCAGTGAGGGAAATGAGAAGACTACGTCATTTATACGTTTTGTTACGTGGCGCGTGCCTGCAAGTGCCTGCAGCTGATAGGATTGTTTTACATGTCCTAAGCGACAGACTAAACACTTGGTAGAGCCACGATTAGTGCTTGGTCTCGGTTATCCCTTCGAAATTGTCTGTTTTGATTCATCTCGTCGACCTTCTGTGGAACAACGCTAAAAATAGTTCATGGAATTTAGAGAGGAAGTTGTAATGACTTATTTTGTCTAACCCTAAAAGAAGCAGCATATTGGCTGGAATCACAGCGAGGCTTGTGCACTTTCTGGAAAGAAATACAAGCCCTGGGTTGAAGGCTGAACTTTGACACCAAACGTTTTCCCTGCGTGAAAACAAGATTCTTTCACTCCTTCTATCATCTCATCGTTCTATCCATTTACATCATCCCTCACCCTCCCACTTCTATCTTTCGATCCTCCTTTTCGGGTGACTGGTGGCGGGTGACTCTGTAGCCTGGAACATAATTTTAAACTACAGGGCGGGTGTGTGTTCCCCGAGCCAGAAGGTTCCACGCTGTGTTGCTATTTATGGCAACGTAACTGCCATTTATAGAAACCGTTATGGCCGGCTTCCAAACCATGGAGGCTGCTCATCTGGTTTTACGACGGCTGTGGGTTGCCTCATTTTCAGGGCCGCTGCAATCTTTCCTAAAAATCGAGTCCAAAGGATAAACCCTGCAACTGTGCAAAAACTGTCTTCCAGAAATAGAGAGAAAAGATTAGTGTCGGTATATGGTGGGCAGAGGGCTGAAGTGTTTCATTTTTCTCAAGGTTTTCATTACAATATTCCGATTATTTTACCCTATCCGAGTTGTGTTCATTACATATTTGAAAAGGTTCGTTGATAACGGAAGTTATTTTGGAATAACCACCACGTGTGTTCACTTCCACGCACTGATCAAGGTTTTTTTTAAAAAAAAACTACACAATGTCCGTCCAGTCAGAAAAAGCCAGGATGATCGACCAGACCTCTGTCTGCTGTTATCAATCACTGCCAAGAAGAAAAAAAATAATGTTATTTACGATCAGTGTCTGAGAGAAAAATAAATTATGCATCAGTGAATCAGACAGAAGTTTGTGACCGTGCGTAATCATAATGACTTTGGATAATGATGATGATAATAATAATAATAATAATAATAATAATAATAATAATAATATGTTTGTGTCCGCAGAGGAAGGTTCCGATGCCTTCAACAATTTCTCCGACCTGCTGGGTGAGCGCATCAAGCTCAAGGGGTGGGACAAGTTCAAGGCTGGCCTGGATGTTAAATGTAAGTGTACTTCATTCACTTTTCTACAATTCCTCGTTTTTCTTCCTTTTTAGTGTTCATGTAGTTTAGTTGTTAGCCTCTATTTCAAGTGAAAACCAGAAAACAAACCAGCCGCTAAGCTAAAAGCTACTATGGTCGCTATATAGATGACTAAGAATTGACCCTTGACCTTTAGTTTCTTTGTTGACAAGCTTTTGTCATATTAGTAGTAGGACTTCAAAGTGACTGTGGTCAGATCACAGTTTCCGATTTGTAGGTCTCCATAAACGACATGGACTACCTACAAATATTTGTTGACTGTTGCAGCCAACACGACAGGTGAGGAGTCCGTGTACACAGTGTACGAGGGCCACGAGATCATGTTCCACGTGTCCACCCTGCTGCCCTTCTCCAAGGATAATAAGCAACAGGTGTGTACCCCCCGTGTCCAGATTGCTTCATGGTCTGTCTTGTTGCTCAGTCACCTGTCCTGCTGCCCTATGACCTGTCTTGGCTAGGAGTATATATAATTACGATTTTTGTCGGATTAAATTAGTGGCTAGGGTTAGGGTTGCTCCCTGAGTAGAAAAGAAATTATTGGAAAGTAGAATGGACATATACATACACACCAAAGCGCCCTCTAGTCATCAGTGTATATATTCCTCTTTGCGTTTTCTATATTTGTCTTTTATTAGTCATCAATACAGTTGTTTTTCCCTCCGACCTTTGCATGCTGTCCGTGCTTCATTCTTGTCTCGAGGTCTAGGAAAATTTGTTACACTAATCACGATTTGTTTTGTTTGTTGTTGTTGTTGTTGTTGTTGTTGTTGTTGTTGTTGTTTTTTAAAGATATCAAACGGTCATATGTTCATTAGTAAGGTCTTGGGATTGTGTCTGATAAAATTGTTTTACTTGTGATGAACGTGAATTTACAAGAAAAGAACTTTAGTAAAGCTCAAAAGTGATAAAAGTATGTAATAAACACTTACATGTGATAAACTAGTGTTTATGTGTGATAAACATGTAGCTGCTTCTTCCTGTAAACGCAAATTATCTGGCAGTTTTACCCGAAAGGCATTTCCCTGATGATAGTCCGCATTCACCATGACTACCACTAAAAGAGAAAGATGTAATTAAATATATTTCAAAAAATCCTAGACGATAAAAAGGGTGGACGGGTGGATTTTATAGCATATTTACCGCCACATGTTCCGACCCTTGCACCGAGATTAATGGCAGGTGGGCCGCTGTGTGTCTCGTACACAAGATGTGACTAGGATGAAGAACAAACAGCTCGTGCAAGAGATAGAGAGAAGAAAAAAGGAATGACCCCCGGGCGCCAACGCGCACGTGCTGATAAGAATCTTCTGTATCCTCCTCCTCGAGCTGTTACCTTCACTCGGATTTTATAGTTTCTGATGCTGGCCGTTGGCGAAACAATCTCCGCTTCAGTTATTTTATTACAAGAAAACAAAAGATATTTGATGAGACTGTTAGAGGGAGCCGGTGGTAAACATGATGTGCCGCTGCCCCGGGTGGATCTTAACTGTCGTCTGACATCACGTCTGCTCGTCTGACTGTTCACAGTGGTAGCTGTTCACATAGAGATTTCTTTCCTGGGTTGATTGAGTTCACCTTTGACCTGGCTAGCTGCTAGACTGATCCACTTGTTGACTAGGTTCAACCTCTGAGTCCTCTACTCGCGGTGAAGGGTTTAGACAAGTAAAATAATTATTTGTGAAATAATTTTCATACAGGTGAAATGGTTGTGTTATACGTGAGGAGAATAGCATTTTGTACAGGTGAAATAATTGTGTTTTGCAGGTAGAACGGAAGCGACACATCGGTAACGACATCGTGAACATCGTCTTCTTCGACGGCGACCACAAGACGTTGGCGTTCAAACCCAGCATGATGAAAACTCGCTTCACTCGTATCCTTGTCGTCTGCTTCTCTTGAGTTTCCTGTTCCAGGGAAGAACAAAACTGTGATTGGTGTGAACTGTCGTATTGCTCACCGGCCACAATTTACATACCCACAGAATTTTTCTCTCAAAACATCCTTAGAAATCATCATCATCATCATCATCATGTTTTTGCAGCTAAGTCTCTGTGGTTTACTCTAAACCGTAGGGTTTATGCAAATTTCTGTGACTTCTATTACTGCTGTGTTATATTTGTAGGTGTCTATGTTGGAATAACAAAGTTGTAGTCTACACAGAGTAGAAAATTCCTTGACCTCCCACCAGACATATTTTTGGTGGTTGTGTACAACAAGCAAACCAAGAGCTACAGGTATGGCTGACAGAGTGGTTTCTTGCCACTCTGAATAGAAAAAAAATTGCTTTTAATATTGACCTTTGACTCATGTTTACTGACTCCTCTTGAAATATCGGGGTTAAAGTGCATGCTCACATGGGTGTGTTTGTGTTTGTGTACCTGTGTTTACGTGTGTGTGTCGGCTTGTGTACAATTATTACTTATCGTCTACTTGGTTACATGTTTGAAGGTGTGTGTGTGTTTTCGTGCGCCTACGTGTGTCTACAAAAGTAATTTACATATCTGCACCATGAGAACATCGTGTAAAATGTGCAAAATTTCATCTTTTCTGAGGGAGCCAGAAGGCTGTTAAACATTTGTTGACAGTGCTTCAAACAACACTGGACTAACTTTAACATTTGTGTTTTTAGGTTTTCATTTTCAAACATTTTATTTAAAATATTTTGACATTTTCCAGTGGACTTTGACATTGTCATGTATGTTTTGCAGACTGACTGTTTATTCAGAGGAGTCTGTGCCCTTGTTTGGTCCTCCACTCCCGGTGCCTCCTGTTTTCAGCGATCCTCATGAGTTCCGGGATTTTCTTCTTGTGAAAAGTAAGTTTTTGAAAAGCCAACCATCAGTCCTTAAGTATTTCATCTGTACTTCAAAGAACTCTAGCTAACCATTACAATGTGTAGCACTGTCTCAAAAATTCTGTGCTAACAACCATCAGCCACAAAATACTCTGCATTCAACCATCATCAACAAGTAACTGTAAAGTCGTGTGGTGCCAAATGAACTTTGGGAAGAAACGACTGAGAAACAAATCACGTGTTGTCAGGCACTGATGGCTAATCGATGACTATTACTTTGTATTCCTTTAATAAGTCGTGGACTAGAAGGATTTCAACTTCTGCCTCCCAACTGAATCGAAACGAACTTCATTGTACCCGCAGACAGGTTGGGAGGGTACACACAAAACAATGAGGTCTTTATAACACCCTCCCTGACCCTGCGAAACCTTTGACCTCAGTGAAATGAATTGACTTAAATCAATGTTTTTAAAACATTTTTCTATGCAAAACATTTTTCTATGCTGATACTGTCATATCCTTAAAGATGTTTGTGGTGCAGGAGTGGAATAACTCCAATTTTCTTGTTTAGCTTTGAAAAACATCTCTCTCCGGATGCAGCTTTCGTCATTTTAGACATCTTTTGCACGAGGGTCAAAACCAAATTATCAAACAGTCACATATTTGACAACACATGTCCAGATATGACTACTTTCAGTAGCATTGCTCTCATTTTCCCCCAGAATTCCTTTCTGTTGTTTTGTTGCTATTTCTCGCACTTTCTTCCGCCTCGTCCAGCGTCCTCCATCACCAACGGACGCTGACTGCTGTGAACTGGAGGCAAAAATATTTCAAGACATTCATTTCGAACTCATTATGTAACGGGACACACATCTGCGTCTTCGCCAAATATAGTTTGAACCAGATGCTGCTTTCAAATGTCAGTAAACCGCAAGTAGAGCGCAGGCCGGAAGACGTGACCTAAAAATACGCAGACTTCTAAGGAGAGGAGAAAAAAAATTTTAAAGCTTGCACACAACACGTGCGCACTTCCTCCAGCTCGCGCCGATGAAAGAGTGGCATCTTCACTAAGAATTATCGGAAATTTTTTTTTTTTTTTTTTTGGAAGTTGCGGGGATTGGGGAGTGATTCGTTGAGTGAAAAGCCATTGAAAGCACCTGCCTGCTGGCCTCGTCGTGACGCAGAAGGTGAAATGGCGGCTGTGGTTCATCATTGGAGTGGAGTGTGTGTGTGTTGTCCTTCTCTGATGTAGCTTCCTGTCTCATGCTGGTGCAAACAGGACGCTAAACCCCGTAGACAGGACGTGAACTATTGCAGACATTACTGTCCTGCTCTGTTTATGTATGTCGTGTTTTTTTTTTTTTGCCCAACCCACTCTCAAGCTTGTCAAGCATCTGCTCTGTCTAATTTCCTCTCAAGAAGAGCCGCTGTTCTCTGTCTCCTCTCTTTTAAGAAATAAAAAATATAATAGGTTTGTCGCTAGGTTCGCAACAAAGCACTTGTGACGTTCTCACTGCCCTACTTGGTTTTTATGTCCGTTGGTGACGTTGGTCCTCCGTGTTTTTGTGGGCGCTAATGACACTACCAGACCTGACTTGGTTTTCCTTTCACGTGTGATGTCACCGGGTCTGACTGACGCACCTTGCACTGCCCTAAATACCTGATCTGTTTCTTAAGGTACCTCCCGGCGGTCTCATTAAGCAGAATAAAGCAGTGAGGGGTAAATATATGGTAGCTAACGGTAATTAGATGGGAGTGGATAGTAATGATATGACGCCTGTATATGTCTTATATAGATATATATATACTCCGTGATGTATAGCTTGTAACTCTCAAGATATGTAGGGGCAAGAGTAAAGTTCTTTTCACGAGCATAGATTGGTTTGTCATGGTTCGGATCTCGCCTTCCACAAACATAGCTTATCTGTCAATGTAGCATCTAGATTCCATTGATATAACAAACCCATTCGGACCAGAGAAAAAAAATCATTATATTGGATAATTTGTTATATGGAGATTTCAAAATCTAATGAACTTTATGACTTTATTTGTGACATTGAAAAATATTGAAATGTTCTGTGTAAGTCGGTATAGAACTCCAATAACCTGAAACAACTTGCGTAACAGGTGGACATGTTTTCATTCCATGACAGTTTTCTTTTTTTAGAGACTGCAAGAACCCCGATGATGTGTAAATGACAAAGCAAGGCTTAGACCATCCCTGGTGGCTTTTTAACCGGAGCCTTGTCGTGTAGAGGTGTGACGCTGTCGAGGACTTTGCGTCCAGAGATGGAGAGCGCACGTGCAGACCCTCATTAAGATGCTCAGCAGATCGATGGCGGCCAGAGCTTCCACGGACCGTTTGCTTGTGTTTGTGCGGAGGAATAAACTCTCTTGTATCCCCGCTTCTTCGTCCGCGCTATTTCATTGTCGTCATTGTGGGACTAAAAAGCTTTCCGCATGCGCAGGTCCCTTACATCCTGCCCAGTGGTATCGGGAGCCCATAAATGACGTCATTTCCTGTCGAGATAGCCTGGAGAGAGCAGCTCTTCTTTTTCTTGAAGATTGAGAACTCCTCCTCTTTTAGAGCTCTGGTTGCTGCAAACGACTTGGGGGGTGGGGAAGTCAACCAGACTTCTCGAAAAGAAGGTGCCTGTTCGTGGACTTAAGGTGTCCTGGCTCCGATTCACCGTGAAGTATACATGGCAGCCATAATCTTCTATCTGGCATGAGATGAAACGCTATTACCTGAGCTTCCAGGACAATTTTTTAAAAGAACACATTATGAAAAAGTATGGTGTAAAAAAAAGCTCACCCGATGGTGAGTCATGAGAGTTTATTGTGGACAGAGATGTTGCATGGTGGGTCACTTGAGACCTCAGACCTTATGAGACAGCGTTGATGATGTCGGATGATGGGTTATTCAAGACTTTGAATCATTGTAGGTGTGAATAATTCATCATTTGAAGCCACCGCTTCTTTGGTGTTTCGACTTGTGATCTTTTAATTCTTTGAGCAGCACACTTCTATGATAGGTGAGCTTCACTGACAATAATCATGGCCTCACCGCCGCCTCGTTACTGATGTTAATAGGGTTAAAGGTTAAAAGGGATGAAGCTAGCCTGTTGAGAATGCAAGTACTTGAGGACACAAAGTTCAGACTGAAGTCAGTCACACTGAGGTCACAGTCAGTGCTGCGGGCAGATAACTCCGGTCGACCCCTGCGTTGACACTGCGCCGGAGAGTGGGGCTCG
The DNA here is from genome assembly GCF_003073045.1 of Pomacea canaliculata. Lineage (NCBI taxonomy): Eukaryota > Metazoa > Mollusca > Gastropoda > Architaenioglossa > Ampullariidae > Pomacea > Pomacea canaliculata. The sequence continues at coordinate 18,982,496 of NC_037600.1, forward strand.
TATCCTGTGCCGTCTGCATCCGGGGGGACATCAAGGAGGTCTTACAGTTGCCCGGGGAGTCGTTCTGGATTTCAGACTCCACTGGACCACTCTGTCTTCTCGAGTGTTGGGCTACGTGCGGACCTGGTGCCATGGCTGCTCTTCACCTGCTATCTGCCCCCTTGAAAACCTCACCTTCACCCTGACCGTTAGCTTCCGCCCCAAGATTTCGGTCAGTCTGATGCCGGGGTCTCTGTAACCTTGGCAACCAACTCCACACGCAGACAGTGTTAAACGAGATTATGTGTGTGCTTGCGTGCATGTGTGTGTGGGTGTTTTTCTGTCTAGAGTCTGTCTATCCGAAGTTGCTACTACTACTCACTAACAGGACCCACGGCTTTTCCAGCCCATGGTGTCCGTGATGGACTAGCCAGATAGTCTTTCTCAAACCATCGAATTGTAGTAGCTTCCCGGCGCTTCTCGTGTTTTCCGAGCACTTCATCACAGTGTCTAGCTCTCGGTTAGACACCAGCATGGCAGGGTGGGAGTGGCAGGGTATGGGGGCAAGAATGATGATCCTGCCAGCGACTGGAGGAAAACTTCTGACGATGTGCAGCAGCCAGCTTTAATATCTATCCGCCCCTCCCAACCTACTCCCCCATTGCAGATATCATGGAAATGTCAGTGGAATCAGGTCTGCACACCGCCCACGTGTTAGTGAACGCACACTACCACTACCTCCACCCCGAACAAGGCATCTTGTAAGGGGAGGGCACTTTGTCAGAGTTAGCGCCTGCTGAACTCTTCTGTTTTATGTTTGAATGTTTTTGGTTTCTCACCGTACGGCTGCAAGAGAGCAACTTCATTAGCATCTTCCTCGCCGCTGCCGGATTAGGATTTATTTCTTTTTTTTTTTCTTTTTTTTTTTTTTTTTTTTTTTTTTTGGAGAGTATGAGGAAACCAAAGAATTGACTACTGTAGGTCTTTGAAGTCACCCCGAGAAAGTGTCTCCAGTAAGTCGTCCTACACTTTGCAACTGGAGGTCTAGTCGGTTAATAAGTGGAGGTCTAGTCAGCTAGTAAGTGTAACTATACCCGACTAGTAACTGTAGGTATAGTCGGCTAGCAAGTGTCAGTAGACCTTGTCCTGACATGTCAGACGGACGTGTTTGTTTTTGACATCCCTTGCCACCCTGCTTCATCCCCCGAACACTCAGGTCCAGTACTTGCTCTGCTTGTTCTAGCTTTGGCTAAGTCTCCTTCCTATCCCTTCATCTTCTTAACCCACCCTTCCAAAAAGTGAGAGAAACCGGTTCAGAAGCGTTTACCCTTCTGTCAGACTGACATGGCCATGTCTTGAGGATCGTCACGTGACCATTTCAAAAGCCATGCGGCCTTCTAGACAAAGTTATGGGTTTCGCTGCCAGACTAGCCACTCGGGCTACATTCTGCATGGAAATGGTGCAACGGCTTTGGAAGTAAAATGAGTTTGTGCTGTGCTCAAGGGATTTCTCTCACTGGCTGCTGCCATTGCCGTATCCATAGACTCACTTCCTTCGGCCAAACAGTTCCAGTGGTTTCCTCAATTTCTCTCCCGTCTACACTAAACCGCAGCCATCGGCAGGAGGCTGGGCGCTCCAAATTCCATTTAAACTGAGGTATCTGCGAGAATAGACCAGGTCGCCGGCGGTCCTCCTCCTCCTCATCTTATTGATCTTCACCGGCAACTTCTTCTCTTCCTCCCTCTGAGCCAGCGAGGACCCCTGACACGTGCATCTCACGGTACAGGTGGCGCCAGTGATGCGGGGTGGGGATGGTAGGGTGGCAGTGTATGGCGAACCCTCCATCTCTCATCTATTAGCATGACCGATACAGTCGTGGTGGGGACAGAAGGGTCACGTGACGGTCGTGGATGAGGTCTCGACACTGGAACCGATCGCTCTCGACGATCTTTGTCGACCCGAGTCTTGACGATTAGCGTTTCAAAAGGAACAGACATATTGGAATCCAGATAATTCAAAAGTCCGTACAGTCACGTGCATACCACGTGTTACGTTCAATGGGAGCAGTCATGTGACCAGGTTTGCAGTCCTCTCTGTCCAATCGCAGGACGCGACTTCTGCTTCGTTCTAGAATCTTCACAAGCGAGTCGGTGGCACAGAGGTCGTGGTCCTCAGACCGCCATCTCAGGAAGCCTGCGACATGACGGTTGGTGGCGACGTCCTGGATGGCGATTAGCGGTAATTTGACCGACCTCGCGCAGTAGCCGGTCGATTGCGCTTTTCACACGTCACTTCCGGCCAGAGCTAATCACAGCAGGCGTCTGGCGGTGACTTGCCGCCTGCCCTTCCGCTAATCACGCCCAACACTTAACTCCCCTTTCCCCCTTAATCGCACCTGTCCATGCACTTCCTATGCACACCCAACTTGCTGCAGTCATGGCGCTGACCCCAGAGTGGCTCCCCTTTATTAAAGACACACTATCAGGCAAGAGTAGCAGTTTTTGAATTTTCATCCTGTCCTTCCTTCCACAAATTAACCTAGTAGACACGTGACACGATACAAGTTCGTGGCGAGGATGTCAAAGGTCTTGACCCCTGTCCGTTTTGTTTTAGTGATCAACGGAGAGAAGGCGGCGGTGAACAACCCGCTCTTTGCACAGAAAAGGGAGAGAACTCTGGAAATGCTGATCCGTAACCTTTACCAAGAATACATGGGGGACGCTAACAAGGTCAGTAGTCTTACCTAAGGTCAAGGGTCACTGTAACATAAGTAGATAAGCATCGGTAAAATACTTATATTTTTTTGTAAAGTCCTTTCTTTCATTTCTGTGAAACTTTGAAGATCCGTTAGTAATACATGCAGACAGTTAATACAAGTATTAGTTGTGTAGGATTATTTCAAATTGCAGCAATTCATATATCATATAATGTGTCACATTGTGCAATGAACTGTAAACAAACACAATTATTTCTCAGAATAACGTTCTTTACCGACGAGCGTTCAGTGACGTCATCCAGGATGCGCACGGCTCTCACCGGAAGGAGGAAGCTCGCCGCATGGAGTTTGTGCGCGTAGGACAGGTTTGTGACAAACAATTTAGTCTTTGTTTTAAGATAAAAGTTGTTTACTAAGCCAACATGTGATTGGCGGAATACGAATTTATTACGAGGCTCTGGCAGCGGTTATGCTTCTCGAGCAGTTGTTCCTCGTTTTTGTGAAATCTCATCCATTCTTGCGCTCGGCTTCCCTTTCTAGCTTCCCTTGCAACCAAACAAAAACCAGTCTAGAATTTTCGTCTGATTAGGCAGTGGGCGTGGGTTGGTTTCCGCTCGATCTCTTTGTCCATTATTTTGGCCGAGGCGAGCAACCCATTTAACAACTGATGTTTCTTTGCAAATAAAAACGACAATCAGATAATAATCTTTGATTTTTCTCCAATCTGGTTTAATGTTTTGGATAAAAAGAAATCACATTAAACAGAAAGTTAAAACCAAATAACATTATCCCTCAGAATATGTAGCAATACAACAAAATCCATGTTGAAAGTACACTTGATGGAGATGTTGGATAAGTTTATAAGTGGAGTCGATCTGTTTTCTCTGTAATGACGGTTAAGAAAGGCTATATTCTATTCTTACAATTTTTTATTATTTTCCCCGACTTAGTGCATTGAAAGGACATCTGTTTGTCAATAATGAGGACACTAGGAGAACAACAAGAACTGTAACAGCTTTTCTTGATTGTTCAGCTGGAGTCGACAGACGCGAACGTGTGAAGTGACAGTTTAGTTTCTGGACACGTGGCACTTGTTTATATGGCGGATAGTTCGTTATATCGTGTTTTACCGCCGAGTGTCCAGTTATCTATCATTGGTATTGCAGATTGACCCTGTGCAATTGTTTTCAGACCCTGAAGTTGAAGACCATTTTGAAGGGGGACGCGCCGACGAGTCTGATAACCACCGGGCTGCTGAAACGAGAGGTAACTCCGCAGGTTGTTGTCTGGGTTGTCTGCCCTGTCCCGTTATGCATACATTGCTGGCGGTTGTGGTTTGCTTCCTCAGCCTGCGAAATGCACGCTTGAGATCTCATCTTCCGCAAGTCCTTGAGTGCTTCTTCATCATCAGACAAATCGGGTCGGTTTCCATGGAAACAAAAAGTGGGGGGACACGATAGGACATTGATAATTGGAAGCAGTTGTGGCGGAGAGGGTTAGTGGAGATGGATGTTCAGGCATGTTTGAAATACAACGGTGAAGTCTCCAGCTCTCTCTCACACACACACACACACAAATAATCATACGCACGGACACGCACACACACACACACACACACACACACACACACACACACACACGGACACACACACATTCGGCACAAAGAGAGAGAGAGCAAAGGAAGCGGGAGACTGGACCAATGGCAGTTCCAAATGATGGACATCTGACATGGTGACTGTCATCTCTATGTCTCACATATAAAATCCACGAACTCACTCTCTTCCCCTTCTGTTCCTCCCTCGCTCTGTGTGAGTATTGACCGGAGACATGGAGTCGACTAAATCTCTAAACATTTCGTTGTGTTTACAATTTCCGGTCGTGAAACTGTGGGGCTGAGAGAGAAGCCTTCCAAATTCACACGGAATGAGAAATCGTGCTGCGACTCGCGGCCCCATCATGCAATGCGTGTCTCTCTTGGCCCAAGTGGCTACGATTTTATTAACACTGAATAACTGCTTACTTAAAACACACACACACACACACACACAAACACACACACACTAACACACACAAACACACACACACACGCATGTATATATAAATAGTGTATAAACTCTTCCGGACATTATGTTGGTACGCGGGTATGTTGCCAGCTCTGTAAGTTTCTGGTTGAACCCCTGAAAATGTAAACCTGAGCGTTCGATCCTCGGTGTCGCTCGCCAGAAAATAACCTGATGTCAGTAATTTCAATCTTGTTCTTGTTAATAGAAACGTTTTGGTTAGTTTTGAAGTCATGCACTAATCCCATTCAATTCTTTAAAAATAAAAAACAGTGACCCCTCTCATGTTGTTTTCACAAAATTCCATGAATGTTGTTTACATCTATTACATAGTGTTGTGTAAGTAAATATAATATTTTTCAATTCGCTGATATTTTTTTTCAGCCCTGGGAGCCGCAGCGGTACTACAACGACTTTCCTTATCACGTGATATGTGGCGACTCGTGGGGTGAGTGTTCCAAACTCTTTATCCGCTTTTTACCAGAAAATTGAACTATTTCTTGTAGTCACCTGTCAAACTTTCAGACTCACCAAAAACCTTGCAGTACGAGCAGAGTTGTTGTAGTACTGGCATTGTATTTGGATAAGACTGCCAGGCCAGTCCCTTACTTTTCCATGCCTTTTCGCCAAACCTTTGCTGCCCTTGCTGTAAAAGGTCACGTGGGAGCCAGACCTGTCCATGGCAGTTAGGTGTGGAGAGACAGAGACCTCTCGTCTTCTAACGGGATCTCGTCCAACTGCCTGCACAGCGCCGCGGGGAAAGTAGTTGGCGACAGGCAGATGGATGGGCCTCAGGCGGTCCTGCGCACGATGAGAAACGATCCTGTCCCGACTACGTGCTGCGCCATCCATCAGTGCAGCAGGCCAGGCTGGTCACGTGACAGCTCCCAGCTTCTGCACGCGCGCTTGCACGGGTTGCTGGGTGCACGGCAGATACGGGTGGGGCAGGTACACAGTCTGAATGTTGTTGTCCATTGTAAGGGATGTCATTGTCGATGTTTCATCAATCCTGCTTTCCTTTCAGGAGATAAGCTGATCGTCTCCACGGAAGCAGGAGTGATCGTTCTTGAAGGTGAGTACAGACGAGATGGAATAATTATCATAATGTCAGAAAGGTACAGCTCTAAAAACAACAGTAAAAGTTTTTAAAAAACTTCGAACAGCTTGTTAGACTTTCGAGTGTTAATCACGTGACAGAAAGGTTGCCGCTCGAAAGACAGGTCCATCCAATCCTTTGGTAGGTAGAAGTAAGCCCAACGATTGTAGGTGTACTTATCCGGGTGGGTGGCTGTTGTTGCAGAGGGCCTTCCACCTCGCCTCATCTTCGACAAGACTGTCGTCGTCAAGCAGCTGAGCGTCGTCGAGGTCCATGGCCTGCTCATCATGCGAATGGACAGAGGTCAGCCACGTGTATTATCAGCATGCCAAAAAACTTCTTTTGTCTTACTGAATTATCATGTAGATTGTCCCTTATGGAAGTCTAAATAGTCTTCTTGTTGTAATATGTACTTGCTATTTTTAATTGGCTTCATCTACGTTAATGAACATTATTTTTTGCCATTGTCGAGTTTACTCTTTGCTCCAGCGTTGGTTTTACTGTAATGTAAACGTGTTCATGTTCATGTCTGCTGTTGACACACCTGGTTTTTTGCAGGTAAAGATGGTAAGGTCAATGTGTTCCGTTTGATTGACTTCGAGGGCGAGGCGGCGGAAACCGTGACCCGGACGCGCGCAGACTGCCGGGAACACAGGCTGGAGCGGACTAAAGGTCAGGGGTCAGCCAGGCGCAACATGTCACATCCGTCACAACCACTCACATTTCTTTGATGTGCACACACTTTTTTTAATGTGATGTGTCCACACTCATATTGTGACGTGCCCACACTTTTATAATGTGACGTGTCCACATTTGTATTGTGACGTTTGCATGACTTCTGCAGGTTGTCACCTGTACGCATTAAGTCGTCCAGGTGGCTCTCACCTCAGGATGGTGGTCGCCGTTGGACGCCGCATGCTTCTATTTACCTGGAAACATTCGGCCGCCTGGTCCACCTGGTGTCCGTCTGTTGACCTGGACACCATCGACAGCTTCACCTTCGTCAGGGTCAGTACTGGACACGACTACCTCACCCCACCATCCACATCAGTAGAACGAAATTCTTTGGCAGCACTCTCACACGTGTGAAAACAAATGTTATTACTGCAATTTAAAAAATCTAGAAATCAGCAGTTCAGGTGCCAGTCTTTGAGATGATCATAAAGATGTGAGAAAAGAGGAAGGCAATGATCGTGATGAGATTCTGTGTTGCAGGAGCTGCAGTGTCCAGAGGTGCCACAGATAGTCACGCTGATAGACGGGGTCAAAGGTGACAACCAGGTGTGCGTGGGCTACAAAAACCAGTTCGATCTCATCAATGAGAAGAATGGAGACACGTTACAACTGTACAGCGTGGAGGCGACTAAGGTACTCGTCTCGCTCGTGCACGTGTCACGTGACATACATTTCATGTAACTGTGTAGTCCACAACATATTTTATGACAACTACAGTAAATAGTGTTGTTTGCCCGTGAATGTGACTTTCACACTTTCTTATTTGTCTGTCTGGCTGGATGGCTGGCTGTCTGATGCCTGATGTGATGTACACATGAAGGTCAACCTAGTAGCCGCCCTTGATATCTACGAGGACGATGAAGCGGAAGTCATTCTTTGCTACAACCGTGAGTGTTCGTTAGTGTCATCATCATCATCATCATCATCATCATCATCGTCATCATTATCATCGTCGTCGTCTTCGTCAAGATCAATTTCCTTATCATCGTCAGGTTCGTTATCGTTGCCATTGACATCACGTTCGTCGTCATCGTCAAGTTCGTTGTCGTCATCCCCACCACATTTATCACCATCTGCTCTGTTCTTTTCCTACTCGTCCAAAGTATTTCTTCCCTCAATCTCGCATTTTAATAATTTTTATAAAAGTATTTGTTCCCTTAAATTCGTATTTTAATTATTCGTGACTCAAAAACGATATTTCTTCCCTGATATTCGCATCTTAATTTTTCGCAATTTTCATAATTTGTTTCCGCTAACGGCTTTTCCTCCAGCATATATAACTAGCACAACACAAAGATCATTGTATTTATATACATGGCACTGATATGTAACTACAAGAGCCTTGTTCAAAGATGCATGTAGCAAAGTAGAAGCTTACCGTGAAGATACACTAACCGTCGTATGTCTGTTGTTGTAGATGTCAGCCATTTCCAGAAGTTACGAGAAGGGACATCTCATGACTTTGATTTCCACTGGAATGCTGAGCCCCAGTCCATTGGTATGCTGCACAGACCCTCCTCATATGTTGTTATTTATAGATAGATGAGAGAGAGGCAGAAACGATCTCGATATTGTCTTGTTGTCCAACAGACTGTAAACATCACGCACGTGTGTGTGTGGCTAGCTGTATGTGCGTGTGTGTGATTATAGTTTCATCATCTAAAGGTTAGATCAGACACAGTAAAAGGTCAGCAAGTGTGCTGACCTCTGACCCAGAGATAAATGTTCATACAGTAATTCATATGTATGTTTCATTTTAATGACAGTGTGTGCCTTTCCCTACGTGATGGCCTTCACCTCTGACACCATCGAAATCCGACTCATTATCAACGGTAACCTGGTGCACACCACAACGATGCCTGACCTCACCCTCATCACGTCCAAGGTGACTATCATCACGTGACCTGCTGTGAGCAATAAGCCATCAGGCGATCGATGGAATCGAATGAGCAATCGCTATAGACGAGAGATGAAGTTAGTAACTGAACTGTGGAGGAAGTGCACTGAAGTAACGTAAGTCTTTGATGACCTTTGTTTGTGTAAACAACTCGATGTACTCCTCCTGTTCCAGTGCGACATTTACTTCGCCTCCTCCGCCTCCCAGACAACCTCCCCCAAGGAGAAGAAAACTGATTCCAACTACTCCCCTCCGCCATCGCCTTCATGTAAGTGCTGCTACGTCACCTCATGCTACGTCACATCGCTACCTTTAACTACAGACTTTCTGGTCTTTAGCCTCGTTTTGAGAAAACCGTTAGCAGACCTCCTGACGTCGTCGACTATTCGTAAAGCAGCGTGCGCGCTCACACACACACACATGTATGCATGCTTGGTTTCCAGTCTCACTGTGACTGATTTTTAAAATTCACACCTGATCATACCTGGACAGGTAAAATGCGGTCTGTGTGTGTGTTGTTTATATTTACATTACGCGAGATTTCTGAAGTAACCCGTGTCTCGCGCTTGTGTTTCATGACAGTTTGTCTGTTTGATTGCTGACGTGTCTTTGCAGCCAAGAACAGCCCGCAGCTCAAAATCTTCAAGATCCCTCTGTCTTGCCTGGCGGGTCAGATGAGTGCAGGCGACAAGAGCACCGCCAGTGCCAGCTCACCTCAAGGGACGACACTCCTCGCCCCGGTAGCTAACAACGGCGACCGGTCCCCCGGAGCGCTTAAACGTAGCCCCCTAGTCCGGACCAAACGCACGGCCATTAGTCTCCCCGCGGAACGGGTGAGCAGGGGTGAGGGCCACGAGAACTGCTAGATACCCGTTACGTGTGACTGCTAGATACCCGTTACGTGTGACTGCTAGATACCCGTTATGTGAGACTACTAGATACCCGTTATGTGTGACTACTAGATACCCGTTACTTGTGACTGCTAGATACCCGTTGTGACTGCTAGATACCCGTTACGTGTGACTGCTAGATACCCGTTATGTGTAGGGACTGTGGATATCTGAAGTATACGGGGTGGAAGACTGGGTACCTGAAATATGAGAGGGTATGGAACTATTGTCGGTGCTGATATTACGGGTAGCTACCCCTAATAGTTATGGACAAAAAACAGAAAAAATGAGACTTGTTGATATCACTACCAACTGGATGTGAGTGCTGAATTTAAGACAATTTTTTTCAGCCATTGTATTTCCCCTCGTCCTTCATTCCTCCTCTTCCTGCTGTTTTCATTCTCTCTCTCTCTCTGTCTCTCATGCTGTCTACTGCTCTGTCTCTCTGTTTGCAGACGACCTATCTTCAACCCTATGTCTGCTGTATTGCAGGACAAAGACCGGCATGACTCCTCCAGTTCCGACTCGGGCATCACCATCCTCCGAACCTCGGAGTTCTCTCCCCCGTCTAGCCCCTTCCCGCACACACCTAACGCCATCGACTCGGAGCAGGAGACTGATCTCGTCTGACCTCCCCCTCCTGCTACAGGGGGAGGGGGAAACTCACTGCTCGCGGACGGCGTGAGGTGCGCCGAGTGGCGGATGTCACGGTGATGGAGTCGCTTGAGGAAGTGACGTCAGGACTAAGGCGCTCGACCGCATCTCGCTGCAGCTAAACTGGCACTGTAGTTACCTGACACCTCGCTCCCTCCAGCCTCCAGCAGCCTCTCACACCTGTCCATCATAAACCAGGATTTGGGCTTCTCCAACTTCCTTTCTGCAGGAATGGTCACCAGTAAGCAGGAAGGTGTTGCCATGGTTACGGTGCAGCCTTTACCAGTCCAATGTGGCACCTGGATAGAAGACGGCGCTGTGATTCAAACCTCACCCACACCTTCTGAGATACCTGTCACACCTGAGCGCACCTGTACCTGCAAAGGTGTGCACTCTAACACCGGTATCATCTCTTCCTCCCCATCCTCCCCCACCAGTTCCCTCCGTCCTACCACCTCCCAGTCGTTTGTTGCCCCTCCCCACAAAACACACAAACACACACATATTCTCTTTTTGTCCAACCTTGGTCATTTGTGATGATCAAGACAAGATGTGAAATTTTAAATCGTTGACTCAATAGCCCTAACCTCGTTTAAGTCAAAGGTTATCGCTTTGGGATAATTTCCATGCTTACTGAATGTGAGGCACATTATTCCCCGCCATTTAACCTTTGACCCCATCGTTACATTCTGTTTCATAAATAAATGTAAATCGCTAGTTTCCGGCCTTGCGTGACCATGGGAAATTATGTTCGGACATCTCTTAACTGTGGATGTTAGCATTACCTCCCTTGTGGTCAGTGTTACGTGTGAGAAAGATGAGACAACTCTCACCAGCCTCACCAGCAGTCACGTGCCTACAGCTACAGAAGCAGGCAGTGGTTGGCCTGCGCCGTCGTCTCCCGTGATGCACGTGTAGAAATGGAAACTTCTGGAAGCGGCTGAACGCATGAGACTAACGTGGAGAACTGTTAGTGTGCTGTGATGTCACTGTGGTGACCTAGAGACCTACCATTGAACTTGTGACCTCGCCTTTATAAATTATGTTGTCACATTTAAAATTTTATTCTGGTGACGAGTTTGTGTGAGAAGTGTGTGCGCCATTGTATGGCATGGCCGCCTTGGTCTGTACAAGTAAGGTTAGAGGAGAGGTCACCATCACTGCTTGCTGGGTAATGACGTCATCATCACTCGACAGGCTCGACTGCTGCTTCATTTTGTGATGTTGCTGTGTGGACAGGAAGTTCTCTCAGCGATGTTTGTGAGAGGAATGTGGACAGGAAGTTCGTAGTGTGGAGTTAGTGATTCGTCGGCTTCAACATTCACACCTTTCACTGGCGTCTCACCCGACGTTTGTGACCAGCGCAGGTGTTGACATCATTTGGTGGTCGTGAATGTTTGACAATTTCAGATGTCGGACATCTCTGTGGACATTAAGTGAAGCAGTACAGTGCAAGGTTGTGACTGAGGTATGATCTCACGACATCAAACACGACTTGTGGCATGGACTTCTTTGTCACTAACCGACGTTTGGCTACACTACCTACATTGGATGGACACAGGTGATAAGTTCATTATCGTACTCATGATATCGTAGGCAACATCTTCATCACCATACGTCCTGTGGGTTCAGACCTCACCTGCCTGTACTGGGGTCACACACGAGGAGGTAGGATCAGTCATCAATCCGGACACGACCGTTATGTTTGTGCAGGTTGTCGGTGAGGCTGCTGTGGGTGCAGTTGATACAGTTGCCAAAGTTTCAGCAGCAGGCCGACACTGACTACAAACGAGAAATAGATGAGTGAGGTTTAATCACTGAGGTGAAGCCAGTGAGATTCTATGGGTGGGGTGGGGTAGATCAACTGATGGTTCCAGTTTATTGCCGTCTCACTCTCTCAAACCTTTATTTTTGTGTGGAGAGAAGAGAGTGGGCAGGCGGAGGTTCTTGGATTTATGTCTGTTAATACATTTATCTTCCCTGCCTTATTTTCACCGTCTGTGTTATTTTCCTGTCAACTGCAGTTTTCATATCGTTTACTGCCATCCTGCTTTTTGTCACGTGACTGGCTTTCCTAAGGTCTCCTGCATGACCCCAGTGTCCGACAACTGAGACCCTGTGAGGTCAGATGGACGAGTCGTCTCCGAGGCAGTAGACTGACCTCGCGATAAGCCAAGACAAAGTCCCGACAGCCTCTTGGATTTCAAAATTCTTCACGTTTTCAATGTGAAGATCTATAAGCTAATCGGAGTTGTATTATTCGTCACGTGACTTTTGCGACTCCATCGTGATGATTAGGTATACTTATAGATATTTTTATGTTCTGGTTTATGTTACGGCACCAAGACTCGAAGCATTTGGACCCAAAATTTCACCCTGAGATGATATGATCCCTTGAAGCCCCTAGCACAAATGTACGCACGTGAGCTTGACCCTGCCGCCGTTGGACATCGTGTCCATTTGCATAATTTTTACATTTTTTTGTAAAACAAGAACTTATATCATCTTCGTTCACTTGCTCAACGGACTTTGACGAGAGCAACAACGAAGACGCGAGAAGCGCAGTGTTTGTTTGCGCAGCCAAAAGTAAGCCTTATACCCTCAGCCACTCACTTCGTCGCCCCGCTCCTCCGACAGACGGCGAGGCTGCTTCTGTCTCTCCTGTCGTCTGTCCTCGTTGTGCGAGGCGTTCTCGCTGCAGCTCACGACCTTTAACCCCCACTCCACTGCTCCCTCTCCCCACACCCCGGTGCCCTTTGGGGGCTCAGACCCCCACTCCCCTGCTCCCTCCCCCCCCCCGGTGCCCTTTGGGGGACACAGACCCCTGCTCCCTCCCCCCCCCCCCGGTGCCCTTTGGGGGCACGGATCGCACGTCACGTGACTTGTGACCCTCTGTTTGCCTTGGTGTGTTTTGTGAGTCGACGTGAGTAGCTGCTGTGAGTTGACGAGCCACTACTTTTACTGTTCGCTGGTGCAACTCTCCACCAGCATCGCTGCTGCACTCGTCACTGTTACATCTCATGTTTATATGCGCACGTCACAATGACATCATTGTACATCACGTGCTCGCCTCTTTGTGAGTTTTTCACACGCACACAGAATTGAGCTCAGTTTTCGTTGGCGTATAACTGTCCGTGGAGGCGCTTTTTCGCCAAGAGCATAGAAGGGAATAAACCTAGTTAAAACGTTTCTTCAAATTTTATAAAAATGTTATTAAAACTGAAAATTCCTGGGGGAAAAAAACGTTGATGCCATTTCTATGGTGTTGATCCGTCTGCTCTGAAGTAGGAATAGGCCGAGATCAGCGCCACGTGTGTTCAACTTTTCACACCTGAGCACACCTGTACCTGCAGTGGTGTGCACTCACACTCTCATGATCTCTTCCTCCCCACCCTCCACCAGTCCCCAGGTACGAGTGCTGTGTGATTTAGCCAAGCGCTGTCAAGGAGAAGTGCAATGATGAGATTGGGTATGACCTCATGACCTCAGGTCGAGGTGTTAGGTCATCGCACTGTGGAAACTGGCACATTGGAAACAAAATGTTCTTTAAAAGATGGACAAACACGCCGATTCAGATTATTTCTAATATTTTCGATGATAGATGACTGGCACCATTGCGTTGTAATGATGGAAATAGAAGTGACAGAAAAACTACCCCAACAGCACTCGGACTCTAACAGGTGTCGGATCAGTTCATCGCTCCATCTCCAATTAGCAATAGGACAGCTGCTATTTAACATATTGGTCATGAGGTGGCTAAACATGTAGTTTTCTTAACAAATGCGTGTTTACAGATGGAAATGTAAAGATTTAGATGTTCAGTCTCCCCAAGTCACGTGGAGAAGTAGGCGGTTCATGATGTCACCAGTGGGTGATTCGTAATTTCCCACATTTACAGAGAAAAAAAAACAAGATGTAACGACAGGCGAAAACAAAGTTTACAATGCAGATAGATTAAAAGGAAAAATACTTTTTCACGTCTTCTAGAGGTTTCTGGTTGCTAAGGCTAAAGCTAACTACAAGAAAAACTTTTATTTAGTTGTAGTCGAAATCAGATCATCCGACATTTTCTTCCTCACAGGTCGGTGTCTAGGTTACCAAGGATACAAGTCACACAGACTGCTTTGTCTGAGATGTATGGTCTGTTGTTTAAATGACCAACCTTTAAGTGTACACGTGTGCGAGAGAGACAGTCCAGGGAGACAAAGGGAGACAACTTTGTTAGCTCGATAACGTCCCTTTGTAGAGTTCTGTGACCGGTCTTACAGCAAAATGAAAAGAGCTTCTGTGTCTTGTACAAACTCTTGTGACCGATGCTTACAACGTGTGCTTTTCACAAGAATGTTGGTGTCTGCACACGCCTGAGCAGTCGCATTATGCACGTGCACAAACACACTGTCGATGGCAAAGCCCCCCGCCATCCATGCCCACCCCACCTTCCCTACCCCCCAACACCATGAAGCTTTTATTGTGAAGGAAACGATTGGCGCGACGTGAAGACGTGCAATATATTCGCAGAATTCCTTTGTGATATTCAACTACCTGTTGTTGCTACCATGGCGATGGACGTTAGAGCATAATATGTTTGTTGCACTTGTTGACTAACATTCTCTCTAGCAGAGGGAAGATACAATTTAAGATCCGTTGGCGGGTAAGAGAACTCGGTGGCCGGAAACAAACTTGAAGTAGAAGGTTGAATGTACATACACACCTGGAGCATGTTTTCCGGTCACACACACTCACATACACACTAACAATGCCTTCACGAGTCATAATATTTTTCTTCCCCTCAAAGACGGGATTTTAATGAAGATTTAATCTTGAGCATCAGACATCTTGTCCTCGCCGTTTTCATCGTTCCGTCTCAGCATCCACGCTTTCGGCTGCATGACGGGATACATGCTCGTTTGTTGCTCACGTTGTTGTCGATGTTGTACGGGTTTTCTAGTGACTGCCGGCTCACCCCGGGTGTGTCCACGGGTGAGACTGCAACACAAGTACACTGGTGTCTATCGTGGTTCTGTGTCATGACTTTCACTGTACAGGGTTGTGTCTCACTACGACAGAAACAAAAATTTCCCCGCTCTCTCTCTCTCTCTCTGGAGTCAGGTATAGGGAGACTTTAAACCGCGTTAGACGAGGCAAACGAGGGAGTTAGAAAAGGCAAAACTGCTGTATATTCTTGTCAAACCGCATCTTACTATTCGCCACTGAGTTGCAGATAATAAAGTGATGCCTTTCAGTAGAGACACAACTGTAACCATTATCGCTGATGATAAAGCAGCTCCTTATAGAAAGATTTGCTATGTTGGCTTAGTATTAATTAGCTTACCAGAAAGCCATGTCAAAGTATGTAATATTGACTACAAGATCTCAACCAGCCACTTGGATTGTGTACATCTTGTGGCTATGAAGAAAATGAGTGTATGTATTACGAAATCCCTATAATGTTCATAATATTTTTAACCAACAGAGAAGAAAGAAAAATCTCTACTTTGGAAAAAAATAAAAGCAGCAGATTAACTTTTGTTGTTGTCTGTGTGGTTATTACTGATGGGAGAGCTTTGAGCTTCCTTGGTGAGATTGTGAGCGAAGCTCACGATTTGATGTCTGAGAGAGACAAAGCTAACATGATTATCCAACAACACCTTTCCAAAACTAAAATCTAGTGTCTGTCTGTCATTCACTCAAACTAGTTATTCAGTTGGCCAGAACCCGCTTCAAGAAGAAAGCGAGATTTCAAAATGTGGGGTTCGATTTCCGAAGGGGAAATGCGTGGCAAACGTGTGCCCCATTCGGTCTCCAAAGATAACTTTCTGCCCTTGGACAAACCAGACGAGAAGAGAGAGGACAAAAAGGAGAGATGGCAGGTGGCTTATTCTGGCCCAGAGTATCCCCGTGGCATTGCCTTGATTCTCTCAAACCACTCCACCCCATGCACCTGTCCAGTTTCCCTCATTAGGGAAGACAATTATTGCCCTTGACTGGGTCACAGTTGAAGGTGAAAGGTGAAAGAGCCCGATACAGAAAGGCCGTGCTGGACTCTGTCACACATGACTCAGGTAAGTCTGGCTTCGCTTTAATTTGTTTCTGCTATCCGGTGTCTCAATTCATTACTTTGGTACGAGCAGGCAGCTGTAAAAACTTGTCAGACTTCTGTTTGATTTTCATCACTTTTTATCCATATCAAGGAAGCTAGAATAGTGTGGGTCTCATAGAAGACCCTCAGAGTCAAAGGATATCAGCTACGCCATGTTCATACCCTCCACAAAGAAAGAAAGTTTCGATCTGCACACGACACTTAGAAAACTGCTAAACGCTGATTGGATGTTGCCATAGGACACTGATCTGAAAGAAAGACGCCCATTTAGTGCACAATTTTGAGGACTCGCTAAATGTCACATCTGTTCCCATTATCAACAAATAATAAACTTTCTACAAGGGTCAAAGAGGGTGCGCACTCAGAATTCACACAAATTTTCATCACATACACTTCACATTATCACGATTCTCAGTCATCTCTAGATAATATCCTCGACAAGGCTGCGGCAGGTGGGGTTGAGAGGACGTAGGTGGCTATGTTTCACAAACACGACGATCGGCCTCAACATCCGGGCCACTGCCGACATTTCTCGCCCAGAGCTCGACAATATCGTAGTTTTAGAATGCACCATGTGCTAACAAGATATACTAACAAGGTATTTATCTACGAGACATGAAGACAGAGATCATATGTTTATGTTGTGATACATACTAAACAGACATTTATCTACGAGACATTTGAAAGATAGACTTTCAATATTTCCTCCTTTATTGTCTCCCTCGTCATACAAACACAACTACACAGTATGTGTGTGTACTACACCAACATAGTACTAGCAATACTGAAGACAATACAAGAGTAAAAGATTTTCATTATTAAAAAACAGTTCAAACTCGGTGTGGGACAAGCATGTGAGGCTCATGAAATAATTATTCTCGAGTCATGCCAGGGAAAGAAAAGGCAGCGTGTGGATGTCACCTCACCGTTAGTCTCTTTTTATTTTTGTCTCCCCCTGTCCGGTCAGAGTGCTACCAATATTTCTCTTGTGACTTCACTTCATAAATATCCTCATCTTATGGTTTTCACCATACTCATGGTCTGTTCTTCAATGCACGCACGCACGCACACGGTGGTTGGATTCCTGTCCAAGCCTCGATGTCCACCACCCACCGAACCCCGCACTGGTGTGTAACATGGACGTTCTTCTAACGAAAAGAGATGATAAGCTGTTAAGATGTTTTTTTTTCAACAAAATATTTAGCAATATGTTTATTGACATCACTGATTTTGTTTATTCCTTCTGGCAAATAAATAGCTGCTTAACAAGAGGAATAAATTCGGTTACAATCTGTAAACATCACTTCACCTCTCCTGTCAGAGCTCTGATTGTTCCCAAGATAAATGATAGTGGTTGCCATGCTGAGCTCGTCGTCGTCGTCGTCGTAGGTACAGGGTGTTTATGAAAATGATAATACACGCTCTCTCTCTCCAGTTAACTACGGATATATTTTCATAACTTTTTGCCTCAGACATTTCGCATTACAGGTTGGTATTCAACAGCGAGAACTATTGCTAGTCTCGCGCTGTTCAGGGACCTTACTCTCAGTGAGGTGTAATCACTCACTGAAATGTCATCTAACCCAATCATCAGTCTCCTCAACAGCACAGTAGTCGTCATCAGCGACAAGCTTAGTGTCAATGCTGTCGAGAAGTTAGGAGCATCATCTCACCTTCTCCAGAAGCAGCGGCTCAAACATCAGGTACTGCTGCATCTGGAGAGACAGTTCCAGACGGACGACTGCCTGGCGGAAATGGCTGGACGGCAAGTTGCGTCGCACCTCCATGCGGCTGAGGTGCTGCAGCGACGGAAACCGCTGCCTGAGCAGCAGTCACGCCTCAGATCTTCGTACAGCTCCATGGCTTTGTCACGTGAGCGACTGTCACGTCTGTCACTGTGTGACCAGGCCCGCGAGCTGTGTCCTGCCATCGATGGTGTCGGGTGCTGGTTGCTACCAGTTACCGCGTCGTCACGCGAGTTTCCGCGAGACCGCGGTGACTTCCGCCCTGCGCAGGCCGTCTGTGAGCAGGGGTCGAGTCGGAAGCCCAGCTTGATGAGAGTGCGGGCGAGCTGCCGCCTGCTCCTGGCGTGAAAGTCCGTCGTCCGCCATCTTGCTCCGTGCTGCAGCAGCTTCCGCAACGGCGTTTCGCCTGCGTGGTTGGCAGCGTTGACGTCAGCTCCGTGCTGCACCAGAACTGCGATTACGTCATCGCAGCAGCGTGCGCACGCCACGTGAAGGGGCGTGTCGCCCATGATGCTGTCTCTGGCACTGACGTCACATCCGGCGTCCAGCAGGCGCTTCAAAGCTGCAATGTTGGAGGACAGCGCCGCGCAGTGGACTGGTCGCCGGCCGGTTGTGCTCTGGTGCTCGGGGTTGGCGCCCTCACGCAGCAGCCGCTCTATGACTGCCATCTGAACATACAAAGGTGACGTCATAACACGTGGCGCTAAGTATAGTCCCTTCATCCATAACTACATTCTTTTCCGGGGAACAAATTATATGCATTGGTTGGTCTAGTACAGTAAGCCATTGCTTTTCTCTCACTCACACAGAGAGAGAGAGAAAGGGCAAGTCTTTTTATCTACTCAACAAATGAATGCCCCAGATTAAGCCCGCTCGGTAATCTAATACTAAGACATGTTGGCTCCGTCTACTGGATGGCTGCCAGGGTCGGCAATTGCTGTAAAGACTCTATTCATTCCTGGTTAAGACGCAGTTCTCCTCCTTTCAGTGAGTGTAATATGACAGATCAGGCCCCGAAAGGGAATGGAAGCATGAAGGGGTCGGCTCATTATGAAGGACAGAAAGCCACCTCCCGCCTCCAAACCCCCGAAAGTCGAGGCCCTGACCGGAATCACGAGCAAAGAGAGAAGAAGGTTGGGAGAGTGGGTCTGCACCTGTACAGGTGAACAGCGGCTGAATCTAAATAAACTCGACTACACTCCACCGTTCTATTGACTTGTGACTACTGCAGCAAGTACCAGAGACGGATTTTTCGGTTTTAGTATGTGCAGTTTTCCTTTTTCTCTTCCTCCTCTCTCTTTCTTTCTTTTGCAAAGAATTCATTCGTTATTTCTTTTGCAAAAAGAGTCAATATTTTAAAGATGAGTGACAGAAGTTTCAATAATGACCTTATTACATTATATTCTTTCGCAGGTAAAAAAAAAATCTTAACCTCTTGGCTCTAGCAGGATGAACTACAGACTCCCATCAGAAATTAGAACTAGTATTCTATCAAAATGTTTCCACTAATCGTGATCATACAGAATGTAACGCTTTTAACAAGCAGACAGCCGGAAACTGTCTTCAAAACGTTTAACGGGACCTTCACCTGAGCCTCGTTGACTAATCGCGGATACAGGTTCATGCAATCCATCCATATTAACGTGTACAATGTAAACTCACTACCGATCCGCTGTTAGTCTCGGCGAGCCGTAACAAAGAATGTGAATAAATCGGAAGCTATGTCGTCTAATGATTCGTTTTAGCAGTTAACTGCAAAAAATCGTCTGTCATCAGTCCAGGAATATTAGTTCGTGATCCATACGAAATCTGACCACCATTCGGTGGGTCATCCAGTGCGCATGCGTGAACGGAAGATGTCATGTTTGATCTCATGCCTGCTTGGAACCTGTTGGATCAAATGACTTGAGTCAGCATCCTACGCCAGACCTACTCACCGCTTTGCCCGAAGTGAATGCGAGCGCAGCAAAGAGGGCGCTCTCCCCCGTGCTGTCCACCCCGCTGACGTCAGAGCCGTGGTCCAGCAGCACCATGGCAACGTCCTGATGACCCAGGCGACAGGACAGGTGCAGCAAGGGCCTGCCTCGATACAGGCTGTTTGCCTTCGCTCCGTGGGCCAGAAGAATCTCGGCCATTTCCCTGTCACGTGAGACTGAGGGTCACTCTCCGACAAACTCTCGTTCGCTCGCATTCATTCGTTCATGAAGATTCTCGCAAAACATGTTCAAACCCAGATCATGAACTCGTGCTTTACCTGACGATGGAAGAAAAGTAGTGGATCAAAAAAACTTTTAAAAATTAATTCAGGTGTAGTTCATCCAGAACAAATCCTGGCTTAGTCTTTCAGAAATGAGGAGTCTCGTGAAACACATCTTAATCTCCATGACATAGTTGTAGCCAATGTTTTCTGATGATGGAGGTCAGGGGGAGTTAATTAAGAAAAGACACCAGACGCCAAGAGTTATCTGTATTTGTGTTGTATTCGAATCCCAGCTTTTTTTCTTTTTTTTTTTCTTTTTTTTTTTTTTTTTTTTTTTTCTTTTTTTTTTTTTTTTTTTTTTGCCAGTGGCGTGGAAGGTAACGTAGTACGTGGGTGGGAGGCGGGATAATTGAGGAAGCCTTCTCTGTGTTCTGTGCCTCCCTTAGGGGCTTCCTGCTTCTTTGTCAGCAAATAGCTGCAGAGCCTCTGGTGCTGGAACCTCACCCTGCCTGCTGCCTCCCTGTGATCCCCAGTCCCACTAACGCCAGACTTTTTATCTCAACATTATTACGGTTGTTCTCTTTACAGGCTTGCTTTACTTTCCCTTCCTTTTTTTCTATTTTGTTTTTAATTCTCTCTTTTTTTTCTCTTCTCCTGCCTCGTCCTCTACTGCTTTTTTAATTAACTTATTTTTAACGAATTTTATTGTTTTTGTTGTTGTTCCTGAAAGTTGATCGAACTAAAACATAAATTAATTTTTGTTTTTCTTCTACTTTGTTTATTGAATTCAAGAATCAAACCCTGTATTGTCACATATAACGTGTTGTCTGTGGCGTATACGTAACATACGTGTGACAGGTGTGACGTTACACTAAAGATGTACTAAACAGGTGACGTCAGCGTGAGCGTCATCTGAAATGTGACGTTTGTGTGTGAGCAAGAGTGGCAATGACATGAAATGTGACGCGTGTGTGTGTGTGAGCAAGAAAGAGTGGCAGAGAGACATGAGTTGTGACGTTTGTTTGTGACCGTGTGACTCGTGACGTGCATGTGGTAAGAACCTCGCTGACGTACTTGTGTCCTTGCTCCACGGCGAGGCCCAGAAGCTTGTCCACCCGCGTCCTGCCGTCCGACCTGCCGGTCAGCTCCTCGCTGTGCAGCAGAAACTCTTCGCCCACGTGCTGCAGCAGTGACGTCACCGTGCCCAAAGAACCAGAAGCCACAGCGTTGCGCAGCACGAGACAGCACTGCTGCTGAAGGTCGGTGACAGGCAGGGGAGAGAAGTGTGCCGCCAGCATGGACTTGAGTAGCGTCACCGGCGTGCTGCGCGCGCACCAGTCTAGTGACGTCACGGCCATGTCTGTCAGTGACGACTGATCCATCCTGTCAGCCTTTTCCTTAGCTTCTTCCTCTTCTGCAACACAGCACGAATGGGACACGATGAATTCTTTTGAGTTACAGGAGTTAAGTGTGACGTATTCTGAGGTTCGCAGCCTCATTGGAGGCCATTTTGGAAGTCCTGCTCTCCAAAATATGAGGTGGACATGCAGTTTGAATGTCCTTACAGTTCTTTAAACAAATACTAATGTCATTAATAATCAAAGTGAGGAGTCTCGGGAAGATAGTTTAGTGATAAACTAATTAGCTAATTAAACTCGACATCAATTACCACGGCTTCCCTCGTTGTACTCTTAACTTGGTAAACTAACAGTTTTCATGTATCCCAGTCTGAACGTAACATTTTGAACATACACCACTAATCCAAAAGCACACAACCAACATCAGCCACAATCAACCAGAACTTACTGTACATACTTGTCTGTGGGTCCATCATCTATACAATTTTAAACAGACACCTTTATGTGCGGTTGGGTTTCACTTCAAGACTTTGATATTAATGGCTTAATTTACTTTCCTTCCTGTCCACTTGCATCGCTCAGTATCACTTTCTTTTTTAGGAAAATGTATTCCAGTGTAACTTTTTTTTTTTTTTTTTTTTTTTGCTAGCTATAGTGGAGTGAGCCTCGTGTTAATTTTTTCAGAGAATCCTGTTCTGCTTTAGTTACTTTAAGCAAGAGAACTAGTCACCAACCTTTAATTTCTAACACTAACCCTACTTATATTCCCCCTGAGGCCAGTGGCTGCCAACAAAACTTGGCCTGTGACCAAACGGCCATTGGCTACTTTCTCACGCTCACTTGCTTCTTTCTGGTCCTTCTGTCTTTGGCCTGTAGAGCAGTGAAGATTAATGTGACTGCCGGCTTCTGAAAGTCGGGTAGCTGGCTTTTCCCACAAGCCAGAGCACCTTCAATCTGCGGGTCATTTACCAGCAGCCACCGCGCCCTTGTGACGTGTCCTGATACAGGGATCTGGAGTGTATCCGTCACATTACAGTAACATGAAACTGAGACTATACTCAATACAGTAGCCATGCTGATAAGGTTTGAACAAAGGACTTTTCTTCTCTCTCTGATCAGGTGATTGTTGGAGGGGGGTGGGTGGAGAACGAGGGGTAGGGTGACGAACTCGATTAATCGGGAGGTGGACAGGCAGCGACATGCCCATGGCGTCTTTAAAAAAAATAACACCATTACCCTCATTAATTCTGCTGCTGTAGCACAACATTTAGCTCGCTACCTGACACCATACAATGAAGGTAGACTAGAGACTGTCGTCAGTTAAGGCCAGTGAAGCTTGAGTATGTGTGAGTATGTGTATATATGTGTATATGTATGTGTGTATATATGGGTATATGTATATATCAGAAAATATAATATATATACGCACTAAAGACGCCGAGACAACGTATTTATTTGTCTAACATGAAAACTAATAAATTTAATATATTTTAATATATTTTTCTTGAATAATTTCCCCCATTTGCCTGTGCATCGCACGAGCACACACAGGTAGCTACCTAACCCTTTCCTTCAGCTGTTCAGCTTATACACACGCTTATAAGACAAAGAAGGAAAGAAAGAAGGAAAGAGACAGTAACTGCTTTTGCGCATGCGAAGACCTTGTCTCTAGTATGTTTACATGTTACTTAGCTTGCCTGCTTATTCACTCTATTTTTCCACTCTTTCTTTCTCACGCTAACAAACTCAAAACATGCACAGGTACATACACACATACTTTTATGCACACACATCACAGGTCCTGCCCTACACCTTCAAACACGCGCACACACACCTAAGGAGGCTGGCATGGAAGAGCCAGCGATGTGAGAGATAATGTGAGTGATGTGAGACCAAGCCGTTACCTGTAGACGATGTGAGAGCCTGTTACGTGAGAGCCAGCGATGTGAGAGCTAATGACGTGAGTGATGAGAGACCAAACCGTTACCTGCAGGTGATGTGTCGCTCTTCCTGCCACCGCAGTCTTGTGTTCTCAGACCTCTTTGGTGCTGGAGTCCCAGACAGTTCCTCGTCCCTCCGGACTCCTCCTCGTAATGTCTGTCAGCGCGCGACGTCGAGGCACGTGACCAGCCTTTGTACTGCTTCACTCCTGTGAACTGTCAATGCCACAGTGAACCCCTCACAACTCCTTCACACCTCTCTCTCTTCCCCTCCCCACTCCCACACGTACCCATTGTGCTTCCATGCATTCCTAATAGCCACCCGACACCACCTCCCGCTTCAGTGACCTCTTATCATTCCAGTCAAGTGGAATCGAGACTCGAATGGCGCCACCTGCACGATGTAGACACGTAGACATGCGGTGTCTACAGTCGCCCACACACGAGTTGAACTTTCCTCCCCCTTCCTCGGTCCCCGGGTGGTGGCTGGAATCGGACAGGCTCTGGACCCTGTACCTTGACACAAACGGTATGCAGGTGTTCATATGGTCGTGTGGGATAGAGACCGACGTACACACACACACAAACACACGCGCGTTCTCAGGAGACATGGGTGGTGGCCAGAAATCAGGGTATCAGGGAATAGAAGGACTCAAGATGCGGAGAGAACACAGCGGTTGGAACACGGACGTGTACAGGTAATACAATTTAAGTTCGTGGTTGGAGGCTTGAAGAAACGTTTCACCTGGTGGGGGTAAGGTAGGCAGTGTCGACCAACACAGAAATAAAATACCTGGATCTCACGAGTTGTGGAGAGGAGTGGGAGATTGCAAGCACACCCCACCTCTCCTGTTACACAGATCAAAGGTGACACACTTCGATGGAATTTCCGCTCACGTCTACCCGTTGTTCAATGCGGGAACAATACGGTATAAAAATACGGTATAACAATACGGTATAACAATACGGTATAACAATACGGTATAACAATACGGTACAACAATACCAACTCACATTTCCTCTTGCTGTGACTGTGCTGCAAACATTGACAATAAAACATTTCTGGAGACCCAGCAGGTGTAAATCTCTCCGCACGGTCCGCGAGCTGCAGTTAAGCTACCTGTAAATACATATTTATGTTGTCATCACCAGCTGACCCGGGTGACCCCTAAAACCTACTCACCTGCTCACCCCCTCGACTTTCTTGAAAGCAACGAACGTGTTTCTTCTGCATTCTGTTGCTGATAGCGAGTGAACCGCAAATCCTCTCGGAATTTCATTTCTTATAGACTTCTTCCTCGTGTTATCTACTAGTCTTCCAATCTTCTTTCTCTCCCATACCCTCCTCTCCTACCTCTCTCTGAGGTGGATTCAGTCTGTTCGTAACGGCACTAGACAAACTCGGTGAATTCAAGAATAAATATTGGCATCTAAGTTTACACACGTTTTGCATCACAGTAGACATTCATCTTTATTTATTTTACAAACAGGGAGTGAATAGAATATAAAATAAATTATGGAAATGATTTTGTGTGAGAGCGCGCTAACGTGTCATGGAGATGAGGAACAAAATGTCAAAGAGAATAAATAGTCTCCTCTACATTTTGGCCCTTCACTTTCAATGTCTCTTCAATACCTCTTCAATGTCCCTCCATCCACTTACCATTTGCAGCACGTGAAATGTAAGACAGATGCAGTTATTGTTCCAGTCCCTTCATTTGTCATAAATGCGGGGGGATCACAGAATCCCTGGGCCGTAGGTTTTAATGCCTTTTTCCATCAAAAGCTAGAAAACCTTTCTTGACACGCCCACCTCCACCCGACCTCAGCGCAACCCCATTCCCCCAAACCTCTTGCCCTAACCGCCTGCAAACCGCTGATTGCTTGGATATTCCAGAATTTGTAAGTTCACCAAACTGTGGACTCCAACATGTCCTTGCTTGCCTCACCTGGCTCCAAACTGCAGGCCCACAAATTAAACCGTCTAACCGCTCTCACCTGCCTTTCATCTATCAATATATCTTCCTGCGAGAGCGACAGGGGCTTTCAGAGTTTGCCCTCGGTATTGTTGGCAGCTTTCGGCGTTAAGTGCTTTTAAAATAAGTCTTACTCTTCAAGCTTTTCAGGATCACTCACCCAAATGCCCTTGTAGGTCTACAAGTCTTCCCAAGAGTTGTACACAGCCGCCTGAGCTCACCATTCACCTGTCTGCAATAGTTGTTTATTACTGTATGAACCGTTCTTTGTTACCTTATGCTACCTGGTGCAATACCTGTGGGTCTTTATTTCAAAATTCTACCTGAAATACAATGCATATGGAAGAAAACATTACCTTGGTCTATTAATACGTAAGCAGGGTTCAGGGTGTATGTGCAGGTGTATACCGAGCAGTGGTCTAATCAAATACCGACCATGGGTTCAAAGATCACAGCACTTAATCTGTGGCGGTTACCCAGGTGATCTCTATGATGACCAGCAATTTCTGTGCCGCTTACTGTGATTACAAACCGATCCTCGGGTATTCGCAGTCTATTACGATATTCTCGCCACTTTATTTTTCCCGAACCCACCTGTCTCAAAATCCCATAATAGTTCTCAGTCTGCCGGGCTGGCAGGCTTTGAGGTCTTAAGCAAGGTTCTCATAGAACTCCCTCCGTCGCTGGACTGTGCCACCCCGTCAGTTCTTTCGCATATTTCAGTGCAGTCTCCCCCGCAATACCCTGGCTTGTCACCAGTGCAGAGAGGCCCCGAGTTCAGGTCTCGCTTGTCCCAGGCCATTCTCTGTGACATATTCGCTGGGTCAGCCGTCGGAGGTTATATCTATGGGTACTCCAGTTTCCTTCCCCCTCGTAGTGCGAAATCACCTCTAGGTGGAAGCACTTTTCCACTTAACCAAACCATCAATTGTTCCCAATTAACTTTATTTGTAGTATTTTAAATTTCTTGAACATAGCAAATGTGTCATTATAAAGTTTACTCTCAAATTATCAACCGAAAACAAAATAGAGCGCATTTTTGTGATGGGCTTGTTAAGCTTGTTATAATGTTTTGGTAATTGAAAGATCCTAATGCGTTTAACCTATTAAACGTTATCGTCCTTCTACTGGACAGATTCCATAAGAAATTGAGGGACAGGATAAGTTTCCAATTTATTGGCCAGATAAAAACCCATGCTGCCTCTCACAAACAAATGACATGCTCATCAGAAGGACAAGATGGTTTATATTTCATTTTATAAAACCCCTTTATTCTGCCAAATCTGTGTAAGTTTTATATATCAACTTGATGTGGTTTGTGACAGTTCTGAACCTTCCCGACACTGGTCTAAAAGGTCTCTCAGCTCCTGATACAGGTCACTCTGCTGGCCGTGTGTCACAGATAGTATCGCCTCAGCCTAAGACAGATCACAAAATTCTAATGAAAAAGTGAACTTTTCTGTGTACAAAAATATAATAAATATGTTGGCAGGTTACACTTGCATAGTCATAAGCTTGCACATTATATACAAACAAGTACACAGGCAGGGATAAGAAAAATGAAGATACAAATCCAGGCTATGGCTCTAGCACTACAAATATGAGCTAGAATAATTAAAGCTGATGATTTGTTTTCAGCTTTGATGTTAAGTGTGTCAGTGGCAGCTGCTGTGCCTGTCTATGTACAAGGTAGTCAGATGAAATGTAGCAAAAGCTACGTTTGATTTGACTGTCCATAACAGACACGTCCTAAAATATGGTAACATCAAAGAAGTATACTTCCAACTGAACATGAACATACCAGGCAGCAACACACTGTACGGACCCAGACATGTAAATTCAGACATTATTCTTGTATTTGTGGTCTCTGAAATTGTGCTGTGTACTTACAATCAAAATAGTGGCTGTCCACAAATACAACTTAAGAGACAGAGGGTTCATACAAAATATTAAAATAATGAAACAGAGCTAATTAATGTCATGCCTACAAAGGCGTGTGAGTAGATAAAAAAAAGATCAAGGGCTTAAGGAAATCTTTACCTCCCTTAGAGATACAGAGGCCTCTTCAGTATGCCCTAAATATAGCTGTAGCTTGCCTGCTCGCATCAACATAAGTCCAGTGTTTGGGCTCATTGCAGGATACAGTGTTCTGCATGCATGCAAGCACTCATATACATTAAACTCTAAAATTTTAAAGCTTAGATTAATTTTGTTGCAATTACCCCTGTCACTACTTACCAATATGCACTGTAGTACTTTCAATAAGTTCAAGGGAAAAAAAAATAAGTATATTGTCCAGAGTGTAAGTATAGCATGTGCTACAGTACTTCACTCGAGTTCATTGGGAAAAGCAACTTACAGTAACATTTTACCTCAACTGTAGGTACAGCATAATATTAATAATTCATCATACATAATACATGTGCAACCACACTAAAAAATTATTAACAGGTTCTTGTAGGGACCAATATAGCAAATTCTTATTATACTAATTATGCTGGCACTAGTATAACAGTAAATATGCTCATTTGTTAATACTGACTTGTATGGTTGAAGTGTTACAACTACATATGAAAGAGCTTGTTCCCACATGCCACATCTAATGGCAGCATCAAGTGCACAGTCCAGAACTCGCAGATGGCTAACGTTGAATGGTGGCAATTGATGCTTTACTTTGCTAAGACACTCCTCACACAGAGAGAGAATTTGCTCCTCACTGGCTGCAAGTAATGACAGACGACAATCATACTGGTGGAAAATATTTACCCAAACTGTTTCAGATGATGTAAATAACAAGAAAAACAAAATAACCCATAAATTGTTGTTCACGTAAGGTAAAATCAGTAAAGGGAAGCAACTTAGTGCTTTTTGGGGGTCTTTGTGAAAAAAATGTCAACACTTGTTACAATCTCTACAAAATTAAATCATGCAATTTTAAACTGCCTTAGAAAATCAAAATATAGGGTTGAGAGCTGACTTTCATCAGCCTTAGACAGGGGATCAACAGACTTCCAACAGCATAAGCCCACCTCCTGATTTGTGCATGTCTGAGACTGTCTGCAAGAGGTCCTGGCATGCTCGTTCGGCTTCTGTTTTGCCTTCTCTTGACACACATTTCCCGTCTGCTGTCAGGCAACCATTGAAACATTCCTCATGAATAAGCAACAATGTATATTTTAACTTTCTTTACTGTCATACAGTTAATGTTTAATTCGTTTCACAAGTTGTCTTCGAAGGAAAACCTATTTCATGATATCTTTATTAAAGATAAGCAAATAAGAGCCTTACATAATTTAGTACTTTCTGAATTAGTTTACATGAATAGTAATATCCTGACAAGAAGTCCTCTGTACACAAACAATGGAATATTTATGAAGAACTTCAAGACAAAAATACAGAAAAAAACATGCAAAACCTATTCTCACTTGTTTCAGCCTCTTCCTTTATACCTGATGTCATCAGCTGGTCCTGTATTACAAAAAAAACACTGAAGATGAGGCAGAATATTGTACAAAGAAAAATGTAAACTGTCCTGAACATTTCCTGGCAGGAGAATTTCAGGCAACAGTTATCTGATGCCTGTATGCAGAAGTAAATGACAACTGAAATTTTTGCACCGCTAGTATCTCACCCTCCTAAATTGACAGCTGTAAGATCATGTGTAATAAAACTAATTTTCAACATTTCACATGGTCTGTACTACTATGACAAAAACAAAATTGCGACTTTTCCCTGACATTTTCCAGGATAAACTTTTAGTTCTAGCACTGATACCACAAGCATATTTCAGAACTTTATTTTCAGCAATGGTTTTCAATCTAGCATGTAAACAAAGAAACTTTGCAAAAATACAGAAACTGAAAGCAAAAATCTACTTTTTCTCTTTACCTGAGCTATGAATTTCTGGAGCCATTTTACACAATTAGCAAGTGGACTAAAGGCCAGACCCAAGTAGAACACTTACTAGGGATGGGTTAGCACACCTTGGACATGTACACAGGAAGTAATACTGTTCCTTTAGCTGTGCCTGCCTCACCCAGGAGGGGGCCAGCTGGTCAATGTAGCTCACAAAGACATGGTCAGCCACCTGCAAGGGATGTTACAACCATGCTTGAATGAAGATTTGCACTAGCAAAATACACAATCACATGTGGCCTTTTTCTTGATTTTAACAGTTTCTTGCCCTGCGAATTCAAGAAAAAGGAGTTTGTGTGTGAAACAAAAACTCTGAGACATCAGAATAATCATCCATCATCATCAGAAAATGGGCCTATCTTGACTGAGGAATCATTTCATTTCATAAATAATAATAATTGCTAGCCACCACCATCTGAATTAACAATGTTCCCTGTTACAAGTTCCCTTATCAGTTCCTGTTAGCCGATGCCCTTGTAATGTATTCACATATTCCTTTGACATTTACACAATCTTACTTTTGTTATATCATCACAAGCAATGTTTTCCACAGCTGACAGGCGCAGGGATTTTCCTTGGAAAGTCATGACTGAATTAGGGCTGCATCTGTGATCCAGCAAGGAGGGACTGAAGATGAGAGCATAATACTGTCAATAAAAACAATTACACTCGTTTAATTGTTGACAAATCCTAATGGCAGCTTCTAACACTTTGGAAAACTACTAATTCCACAAAATAAGCTTCATTCACTTTGGTCAGTCAATCACTTCAAGTGCATCTTCACCATTTTTCAGTTATCTGTTTAGATCAAAACTACACGTTACTTAGCCAGATGACTGAATGGACCTCCTCTACGCCAATGCACAATTTTCACAACCTTTCAATCCAACATTTAATATACTTTTAACATAAGAATGCTTATATCTGAAGTTTGGTATAAAATGAATAAAATTGAATTGGATGTATACTATACAAATAAGTAGAGCATCCTATAAACAATATGTTGAAGTCACTGTGTTCAGCATGCACACAGACTTCTGAATGATTTCCAGTGTGCTAAGACTTATCAACATCAAAAGAGCCTTAAAGTGAAATCATAAAGACCAACAAACACACCTCAGGTAGATTCCTGCCCCTAAGGATTCGTGCAAATCCTCGGTAGCAATGGTGATAGTGTTGACAACCATCTGAGGACATAGCAAAAATCTCTTGCATCAAGTCTACATTTACTATGCAAAAATGCTAATTGCTCTTTTTGTTAGCTTTGTAAGTATGGATAAAATGCTTAATTATATTTACTGAAGGTATTGGCAACCTTAGGTTTGTAAATATTTTTCAAAATTTGCACAATAATATCTCCTACACTCACCAGCTACTCAGTATATAGTCAGAAACACTGAGATCTTACCACAGTTATTAAACACTTCCACCTCATTCTGGAATACAAAATATAAACTACACTTTTATGTAATGAAATATTTCAATACTTTAGTGACATTAATCTCAACAGCAAATACTCTGCCTATCAATGGAACTACATATTAGGATAATAATACTTTGCCAAAAATATCCAAAAGTTCTTGGTTTGATGGGAGAGTTATGTGTGAGCCAGCCAAAAGAGCCAAGGTATGACAAATCTTGGCGAACGCTTCACACCTTTGAGCATCTTTCTTGATCTCTTCAGCATCTGTACACAAGGGAAAGCACTGGACTTTGAGAGCAACTGGAAACCAATGTGTTACTTATGTGTTGTGATTTGGAAACAGCTATATCAGCATGGACAAATCAAAGAGGCTCCAATCTTTCTTTCTCAACAAGCATTCAATCTATAAAGAAAACTTTGTTATCTAGGCCACTATATGAAGCATACTACCTTTTTTTTCTTTAAGATTCAAACACAAAGTACATTATCATGCCCAAAAAAATCACAAAAAAGTGTTTACATTTCTGAAAACAATTTTTAAATGTCATATTTAAAATCTATATTAAACAGAAAGGTTACAGAAAGTTTTTCCACCTTTATTTTTAAATGGATTATAATGGTTTTTAATTTACTTTTTTATTCTCTGAAAACTTTACTACTTGGCGTTATCAGTGCATGAAGGATAAAAGACACATAGGTAGACATGTAAAAAAAAAAAGTAAAAATAAAAAATAAAGATAATAAATTTTAAGAAGGTTAAGTTCTTTTAACTGAAAGGTGCAGTCATTATGGTAACATCAATCATACTGCCTCTTTTTTTTTCACTCACGTGACATCATGTGTGCAAATGTTCTCAATCCTGGATCTCCATACACTTTCTTCAGGTGATCACCACTCTGTGTGAAGCCCACAGTATTTTAAGTAAAAATCACTTCTTTTTAAAAAAAACTATCTAGTTAACAAAACATTTATAAACTGTCTCATTCTGTTTTTGCTATGATCAAAGTCAATATTTTGCAGTACTGTTAAGAAGCTTGTATTTACAATAATTTCATTTTTGTTTTGCCATTGACAGTATGTAGAAAATGATTTTTTTTTAACTGGACACCATAATCACGATTAAAAAACTTACTTATAGCACATTTTCTCAATGCACTTGAACAAAAGTGTTTATACAGTATTTTATTTATGGAATACAGCCCTTGGAAGTATTTCAATTTTAGACAAAAAGCTCTACAGTGCTATTCCTCTTGCTAAGATTGATAACATTACAAACTTACCAGATATTTCAAGACTAGCCTCAGCATAAGCAGCACACTGTCAGTCGGTGTGTTGGGTGCTACTTTCTTCAGACACTGGCACTCAAGCTTGTGTACAGACCAGTCTGCTCTCTAGAAGTATGGTATTAATTTGCTATTTAGGACCTTTGCTGTAATTAAGGGTTGGTGGATGGTTTTCTAGACCACCATGAAACTTTAATATAAATAAATGGGGTATGTAAATTAAAAAAAGGTAAAATTTTCATAGTGCACTAAGTTAAATATCTGAAGAGCAGATTTACAAGTCCCTACAATGAGAACAGTAAAACCTCTATAGAGGTAACTCCTACTTGTTTGTCATAAATGAATAAAGCATTGACAGGAACATTTTTAAAACCACATTATATTATCTTTATGATGATGATCTTTATTATCTTTATGATGATGCATGTCAATTTTAATAACGATTCAGATTTTTTTTTAAACTTCAAACAGTTTTAAGTTTTTCATTCTAATGGTTAGAAATAGGAACATATATATTATTTACACTTACCTGACACTTTTTGCTACAGTATCGTAGCTGGGTGCATGCTGTACATCTCTTCAAATCTGCACTTCTGATAAAATAAAGATGTACACTGTATAAACTGTTGAAATATTCATATACAAATACAATGCTTTATAATTTTGATGCACACCTTGCTTTTAAGTACACATTTTTCTTTCTGTCCAAAAAAAAAAACTTATGTTTTACAGTACTGATTGTGCTAGAGGTTGTATCATTAAACACTAACATTTATGAACATTTATGAGCATTTAGGGCTTGGGGTGTTTTTTTTTAGATTTGACAGATAAGTTAAGTAGCATTAATTACTCGGTTGTTAATAAGTTTTTTGTCTAAATACTTATGACTACAGCCAAACTGTTTGTGTAAATTACATACATTTTTGCCTTCACATTTGCTAAAGTAGACAATATGTGATTCTGACCTTAAAGTATCTACTGCGTCAACAGAGAAGCAAAAACATCCCGCGAAAATGACTGTCTAAATGCGTTGCTATTGCATACAATGTGTGATGTCTTACGAGTCCAAGGCATGCATTGAGTGTTGTGCGTATACCTCATTAAGCAGTAACTACATCTCTCGGAGCGGTGTCGCAAGGCCAGAACATGTGCATAAGGTTCCGAAGTCATAATGACATCTCCCTTTTTGTACCCCATGTTTCCAGAACACTGACGCACAGATTTATTGTAGATATATTGACGATTTTTCATCAAACGTGCAGGCCCGTAACTCTTGATGACTGCTAGAGAAACCAAGATTAGTGTCCCTTTTCCTCTCTATTGCCTCCCTGTTGGTCGGAAAACGTTTAAACTCTGTCGTTTTAAGTCATTTTAAAAGTAAAAAAACATCTGAACGAGTTTTATTGCAAACAAAACAACTAAAATAAAGGAGGTAAAATAAGTTTTACAGAGTACTCGCATTTACAAATAAGTCGTTGTGTTTCTGAAATTTTTCAGTGTCCATGTAAAGACATAGACTACATATATAAAAATTACTGGCTTAGGACAGAGACTTAGGAGGACCCGCGGTGTCACCTGGCTGATTTCATCTCTCCTGACAAACAGCGAAGGTTGCCTTTGTGTATAGCAGATCAAAGGAAGGGGATAGGTGAGAGTACTGAGAGAAGCTGCTGGCTGTTAATAGTGAAAGGAGAAACAATAAAATTGCCTTGCCACGAGCTGTCGGGTACACTCTCAAATGATGACGTGGTTCCAGTTTCCTCTGCTTATAATCGTTGTAGATTTTGTTCATTTTGGAGCTACTAGCAACTTCTTAAACGACAAAAAATTAATTAATTAATTAATTAATTAAACATGATCTGGAATAACAAACGAAAAGAAATCTGCTTCTTTCATTACAGGTTGTAGCTGTCAGAAACTCTGAGGTCCTGTTGCTACATGAAAATTAACTGTTATGATGATTAGTACAGAAAGTGTGTAAAGCATTTTACCGAATGTGTTAAGTTCACCATGCGAAGTATGATCATGCTTTCATGCAAATCAATAGTTTTGATCTTTGGCACCATACAAAAACTTCTGTGGAAAATTGTCCTGCCAGCTTTCAAGCTCCGAACAGAAGGTAACTAAAAGAGTTGTCAGTGATTCCGACTGGGCAAGGATCACCCCCGGTGCGAGAATGACAGATGGAGGCCCATTAATACAGCTGAGCACGTGCATGCACACATGCGCTCGCAGAGGCCAGCCAAACGATGGTTAGATGCAGTGTGGATGGCTGCGCGTCTGCCTGCGTGTGAATATGAGACAAATAAACCAACACCAGAGAGAATTAGTGGCAGTCTGTGGACTATTTGTATTATTTCAGAAAACCTTTTAATGCAAATTTGTATACACTAGTTGGAGGACACCCAAAATCCCTTACCTACACGTACCACGTGCTACAACACCTCTATATATAATGTCACGTTCATCATTTAGTCCAACAAGTGCATGTAAACGAAGCTAAACCAGTCTAGAGTGACTTAAAGGTGCCGTGGGAAATTAAAGTCTTATCCTCTTTCCAAATCCCAAGGTCTGCAATGTTCAAAGGAACTCTTATTCCTCGAAGGAACAATTATTTACTCAGATTACGGAATATCGTAGTATTTTAATTAATTATTGCAATTATCTAAATATAATTTTGCGTTCTAGTGAACCTTTAAAATATTCTTCACTGTCAAAATATCTATTGTTGCCCTACAACGCAACATTTCAGGGGAAACTGCCGGCTCCGTCCGGTTTACTGGCAGAAGGTGTTGTCCTGAACTGGGCCATTGTAGAAACTGTTGTCAGCAAGCTGTCTGGGTCTTTGTCACATGAAGTGTTGTCACCAGACGGTCCGGACCACGCACCTTTCAGCGTCAGCCTTGGCTTGTCAAGTGTGCCGCAACTTCGATCGACCGCCGGTCCAGACCCTTTCACCTGCATTACCTAGTGATTGATAGCTCGGCATTGATTTCCTGTCTCTCACCCTGTGCTTCTTTGACAGTGCGCGCCATCAAATGAATCGCAGAAATGGTTTTCAATCATGATCCAGTTTGCCTTTTCAATTCTCGCTTGTCATTTGGAGGCAAACGTTCCTTCCCGGGGAGGATTCATTGTTTTCAATCCAATTATTTCCACGTATTCGATGGAAAAGCTGACATGCTCACCTAAGTCCCTTTCATGGGAAGATAATCCAGGGCTTGTCCACGGGACCTGCTCAGAAGTCAGTTGGCTGCGAGGAAGTTCTGTGATCTTATCTCCCTTTATCGTGCGGAGGTGGGTTGGGGAAACCTTCCTGATATATCTTCTGTGTCAATTCCAGCGGACTTGCCATTGATCTCCGATCGTGTTACAACAGTTACAGGGGAGGCAGGAAACGTTACAGACGTAGCGGAGCCTGTTAAATAAAGCCAATGGGGAAATGAAGTTGTACTGTTATTAGCTGCTATGCTGTCTTGAAACAATGGATTCCAGCTTGCAGAAGCAGTATCAACACTAAATGTAATCTAGCTCTTTAAGTGACCTCCTCATAATATTTTTTCCAAAAGTAATGAAATTCATGTTTTCATCTTAAGGCCGTTATTTTTTTTTTAAACTGCGCATTCAGAGTTTTAACTGTTTTAAAAAATCTGGTATGTTTTGAACTTTCCCTATTTAGTCTAAGAAAACACTCGTTACATCACTTGTTACATCTTTCAATAGAAAAGAAATGATAACAGTGAAAAGGGATTGTATATTTAAATTTAATGAGAAATGCTGGTACAGTGGAAAACGTGACAATTGAAATCATCAAATATTTATTACAATTTTCATGTGGCTATTTCTCTGGGCATACTAAATGAAGGTAGAAAACCTTTGTCAACAAAGAAAAGAAAATAGGGGAATAAGGTATGCTATATATTTATAATATACGTATGAAGATGGCGGATGGGTGGTAACTACTTGATTTTCGGTCCTGCCTGATGGGTCATTGCTGCTTACCGAGGCTTCGCTGTCACCTTAAATTTGTAGTGTGCCTGGCTGCAACAGCTTGGTTGTGCTGCTCTTTCACTCTGGTGACCTCGGTTTTGGTTCTGTTATGTGGGAGTGGTTCAGTGGTGACCGTTCTGTGCAGATTCATCTTTACCTTCGTTCAGTGGATTGTTTGTCGTCGTTCTGCTTTAGACCGATCATGTGTGCATATATGTGATATACTGATCTGCGAGTGAATTTTCTCGGAGTGTGGTGCCTGCAGACGGTGGTTGTGGATATGTGGTCTTATTTTCCTTTATTAACATTTATTTTTGTTTGTACTTCAGTACCTCGTCCACAGCGTTTCTACGTCATAGTACATTGTCGTCACTGCTGACATCACCATATGACGGAGTAAACATCGAAATGTAACACTGACCCACTTCAGGCTGAGCTTGTGCTGTGTATATCCACTACCTGGTTCTTGGCAATTGTTGCCCTTTCCGTCCATCCGTCCATACTTAATATAATTAATTACCACCGTATACCCCCTGTGTGACCCCGGGGTATGTATGCTTGCCTAGCAAGCACTGTAAGAATAGGGTCACTCAGCCATCCAGCCAGGCGTGTCGTAAGAGGCGACGAAGGTGGACACCTCACCTAGAGGTAAATTAGGTTGTGGTTGGGCTAACAACCTGACCATGTAAAAAAGTTATTGTTACAGAAACCGCAAGCACAATAACTGTAAATTTGGAGCCTCGACTGGAAGATTCCTCTTCGGAGGGGCTTATGACGCGTGCTGGTGAAAGCCCTCGGGAAGCCAGCTCGCCGACCCATCTTCTCACGGCCAAGGCAAAAACCAGGATAGGGACCTGGAATATCCGAACCCTAAACGAGAGTGGAAAAGCAGCTCAGATAGCACGGGAGATGAAAAACTATAACATCAAGCTCCTCGGCCTGTGCGAGACAAGGTGGAATGGCAACGGTCAGACCAGACTTTCGTCAGGGGAGACTGTTCTCTACTCCGGACATGACGACCTTGACCATGAACACACACAAGGAGTTGCAGTGCTCATGACACCAGAGGCCGCAAGAGCACTGGTAGCATGGGAACCAGTCTCCCCAAGAATAATGTCAGCCAGGTTTAACTCCAAAGGGAGAAAGATCACAATAATCCAGTGCTATGCACCTACCAACGCAGCTACCGATGAGGAAAAAGAAGACTTTTACAACTCCCTACAAGCACTGGTTGTTCGTACTCCAAAACGAGACCTGAAGATCATAATGGGCGACATGAATGCCAAAGTTGGAAATGACAACAAAGACAAAGAACACGTCATGGGTAAGCACGGTGTGGGCAACTGCAACGAAAATGGGGAGCTGCTCACAGACTTCTGCCTGTTCAACGACCTTGTAATTGGAGGCACAGTTTTTCCACACAAAACCATCCACAAAACCACCTGGACTTCGCCAGATGGACATACAGAAAACCAGATCGATCACATCACCATTAATCGCCAGTTTAGAAGAAGCCTGCTGGATGTCAGAGTAAAGCGAGGTGCAGATGTAGCCACAGACCACCACTTGCTTGTGGCAACCATGAAGATAAAGCTGAAGTCTTTCCACGACACATCAGACAGACCGCACCACAAATTCAATGTGCAGTTTCTTAGAGACCGTAAAAAGCAAAATGAGTTCAACTGCGAAGTTAAAAACAGATTTGCTACACTGGAAGGACTCCTGGAAGAAACAGTGGCTAACCACTGGACAGGATTACAAGAGACCTGGAAGAATGCCTGCACACACGTTCTGGGGAAAAAAGGTAAACAGCATAAGGAATGGCTGACTTTAGGGACCTGGCAAAAGATAGAGAAAAGGAAAGAGCTGAAGCAGAAGATCAACCAATGTCAAGACCAGCAGGAAAAGGATGAGCTTAGAGCAAAATACTGGGAGATAAACAAGGAAGTGAAGAAGAACGCAAGGGACGACAAGAGACAGTTCGCACACAGGATGGCAGAAGAGGCAGAACAAGCAGTTTTGAGAAATAACACAAAGAGACTATACGAAATTACACGAATTCTGTCAGGAAAGAAAAACACCAATGCATGCAGACCAATAAAGAATAAGGATGGCAGCGTCATCACCGGGGATGCAGAACAAAGATCACGATGGGTGGAACATTTTGATGAAATACTTAACCGACCACCACCAACAAACACTTTGGACATTCCCCCAGCTGCAGAACAGCTCCAAGTAGATACCAACCCGCCAACCAAGACAGAAATCATCGAAGCCATCAAGTCCTTGAATTCTGGCAAGGCGGCAGGCCCAGATGGCATTCCTGCAGAAGCACTCAAGGCAGACCCAACAGCCGCAGCAGAGATGCTGCATCCCCTGCTGAAGAAAATTTGGGAACAGGAGCAAGTTCCAGTAGACTGGAAGCTTGGCTACCTAGTGAAGTTACCCAAAAAAGGTGACCTGACACAGTGCAGCAATTGGCGGGGGATTACGCTGTTGTCCATTCCAAGCAAGGTGTTGACCAAAATCATCCTGGAGCGACTGAAAACTGCCCTAGATAAGAGACTTAGGCAAGAACAGGCAGGCTTTCGGCAGGGAAAATCATGTACCGACCAAATAGCTACTCTGCGAATTATTATCGAACAGTCCATCGAATGGCAGTCACCACTATACATAACCTTTGTAGATTTTGAGAAGGCCTTTGACTCCGTAGACAGGGAAACCATCTGGGAACTAATGCGGCACTATGGATTTCCACCAAAGTTCATTGCCATCATCCAGCAGTTGTATGAGAACTCGACATGCCGGGTGCTACACAAGGGAAAACTGTCTGACCCCTTCGCAGTGAGGACTGGAGTGAGGCAAGGTTGTCTGCTCTCACCAACAATATTCCTGATCGTCATAGACTGGATCATGAGGAGAACAACCTCTAACAGCAACACGGGCGTTCAGTGGACCTTCGCCAGACAGCTCGAGGATCTTGACTATGCGGATGACATCAGCCTGTTGTCCCACAATCAACAACACGCACAGACAAAGCTCACTCGGCTTGCAGAAGAAGCAGCAATGACTGGCCTGACCATCAACATCAAGAAGACGGAGGTAATGCGGATCAACACAAAGCAAGAAGCCCCACTCCAACTACATGGAGAATGTATTACAGAGTCTGACCGTTTCACCTACCTTGGCAGCATAGTCAGCAGCAAAGACGGAGGTACAGATGACGATGTCAGAAGCCGAATAAACAAAGCCAGGCTTACATTCCACACCCTAAGACCTATCTGGAACTCCAAGGCTTTGTCTCTACACACCAAGATCCGCATCTATAATACCAATGTCAAGTCAGTCCTTCTGTATGGATCTGAGACATGGCGGGTGACAAATGCCATCACCAACAAGATACAGACATTTATCAACAACTGTCTGCGCCGCATCTTTAACATCCGATGGCCTGAGAAGATCTCCAATGCGGACCTGTGGGAGAGAGCCAACCAAAACCCTGCCAGCCTAGACATCAAGAAGCGGAAGTGGGGCTGGATTGGCCACACCCTACG
Source organism: Pomacea canaliculata (assembly GCF_003073045.1). Lineage (NCBI taxonomy): Eukaryota > Metazoa > Mollusca > Gastropoda > Architaenioglossa > Ampullariidae > Pomacea > Pomacea canaliculata. The sequence goes on from NC_037600.1 coordinate 19,022,008, forward strand.
AAAGCCAGCCGACAATTTAACGCGACAGGCTCTGGGCTGGAACCCACAGGGGAGGCGTAAGGTTGGGAGACCCAGACAGACGTGGAGGAGATCAGTCCACAGAGAGGCAGAGACAGCTGGCATGACATGGTGCCAGCTGGAAAGGGACGCCCAGGACAGGGTCCGATGGCGGCGTGTGGTTGCGGCCCTATGCTCCACTGGGGGCGTATAGGAAAGAAGAAGAAGAAGAATATATTTATAAAGTGAGAGTGCCATCATCCTCGTTTGGTGGTCAAGCGGTCAGAACTCTTACAGACAGAAATAAATCTCCACTTCGTGAGTATTTCCTGCCTCATAAACCTGTGAGTGTGCACTCAGTCTCCTCGCCCACCATTGAGCTGCAGACTCATGAGTGAGAAAGGAAGCAAATTCAACTTTGTGTATGAGAGAGAGAGGCCAAGAGCTTGGCTCAGTAGCTCTCCCTGTAAGATTAACTGTTTTCTCGTAAAAGAAGTTTGAAGAAATGGGTAGACTAACGACTTCTGTCAAGGCGGAACAACATTCTGTAACCTCTCCGTAATCTTTAATATGAAAGAAAGCTTATTGTAACCCCTTGAGTATACCTCCTGGAAGAATAAACATCATGCGAATCCCAGCAACATGACTCCCGCCGATTAAAGTATACTTTAAGTACTGTTCAAGGTGTTTAAAGAACTATCAAAGCTTCTCGGTATTGACACTAAAGACATTTAAGCACTAGAATAAGACAAAACCCAGCAACCTGTTCTCTCCCCCATTAAACATTTGTTAAGGGTGCGCGCGCAGCCATCTACGAGCCAGTAACTAGCGGTGGAGAAGCTTATTAAACACTAGAGATAGACGGTAAATACTTCATGCCTGCTGCCAAAGAAAGACATCTTTGAGTTGGATCAAGCAGCCAATACTTCTGGCTTCTACTATATATATAGAGAGAGAGTTTGTTCTAGAAGTTTCGATTTCGTTAAAGTCCTGTTTGTCCCAGGCGCCAGCGTGGAGTAGAGAGGAGCTGAGCACTGATGCTACTCTCTCCTCTTTGTTTGCTTATTTGTTATGTATCTATTGTTTATTTGTAATTTCAAGCTAAGTATGTTGACCTTTGATAAATTGTTTACATACATACACACAGTACCTGATGAGTGGTTATGCTGGTTCGCTGCCAGTGGTCGTCCGGGGTATACCTGGACAATGTTTGCCACCTAACAACTATCCTGAACATGGTGAACAGGTCTTGCACGACCAGTCCACTTCTTCCCTTTTGCCAACCAGTCCTTCATCTGTCCAGCTATACAGAGCACTCCCATCCCTCGAAAGATGGACTTAAAGCGTCTTGCCGGGTCACGTGGCCGAACCAAACAAGTTTACGCCCTTGACTGCTGTGAAAAAAAGGTTTCTGGTGTCCGTGGTACCTTTACCTTCAAAGGTATCGGCTTTGCGCTCCTTGTACGAGATTCGGAGCGGTCTCCTCCGGCACTCAGATTTCAAGTGACTGTATCCTCCTACCGGAAGTAGAAGCCACGTTATGACAGGAACTACAACAGACTTGTACAGTCTGTGTAACAATCCTGATGGTGCCGCTCACCAAATCCTCTCCATTATGACCACTGCTGCTGGTCGTTGACGCGATCATGATGAAGATGTATGTTAATTCATTGTGATTCGTGATTAATCTGTAAATAACTAAATCTCTAGACCTGCAATTTAAAAGCTGGTATTAATTATGTTATTTATTAATTAGTTATTTATTATGTTATTATTAATAATTCCTGTTCGTTAGTTTAGTTTAGTCCTTGTTACTCAGGGATGACCATAGGGCCTCAACAACACCTCGCCACCGGACCCGGTTTAGGGCAGTCTCCCTCGTCCTTTGCTTCGCTCTCTACTGTTCTTTTCCAAGTCTGCTTCGGTCTCCCAACTCTCCTCTTCCCCTGAGGCCTCCAGTCAAGTGCCTGCTTGGCAATGGTGTCAGCTGGTTTGCTTTCAGATTACTTGGGTGGATGATTAGGCTTAATGTTCTGTAGTTTTGGATCTGTTTGCTATTTCCTTTCTATGGAAGGGTTATGACCATCATTTGACCATGCTTTGTCTTCCAGATTTTTTTGCCGTAACCAACAAGGGTCAAATGATACACCTAGAAAAAAATACAAGACAAATAAATAAAGTCTCGCTGTTACGTGACTTTCTTATACGCTTTTTGATTGGCTCATTATTTTTATCATTCATTTACTCTGGTACAAAAATTAATTATTTTCTTTAAAATATATTTACCTTATATCCTTTTTTCCTACCATGAAAGCATTCTACTTCCTTGTACTTAAAGTTATTTTTTCTCCTATCTGTTATCAATGACCTTTATTTTCTGAAGTGATTTTGAGCAGGAAGCAGCCCTGTCATCTGGACTTTTAAGGATGTTAAAAATGTAAGAGTGTGTTTGAAGTGCGATTGTTCAGTGCGCATTTCTCTGAAACAGAGGGTCTAAAAACTAGGCTGACTTGGAGCTGTTGTGGTTTACTGAATACAATCATATTCAGTCTTCAGGTCTGACGATTATACCAAAATTATCATTCATATCCCATTGTTTCCAGTATCTCTGACATCTGTTTTGGTACACTTCAGCTGTAAAGAGAGAATTTTGAGATTTGGGGAAAAGAGGTAATAAAAGGATGTGTGTCCTTTCGCTTAGGTAACAGTTTCAACAGGTGTCACCAACAAGAATAAGTTAAACTCCTTCCCATCATTCAGAACATACAGAGGGAAAATAGATAAGGGAGCATGGTGGACATGGCTAAGAGTGATACGGTTCTTCATACGGTGAGATAGTAAAAATATGTCTCGGAAACATTCGATTCGGGGATTACCAGATCCTCCCGGCTGTTTACCTCTACCCAAGTTAGGTTGACTAATCCCGTCCCTACCCTCGCTTTGTAGAAGGATCAACACAGGGGTAGCGTGCATGCAACTATGTTTACTGAGCCCAGGTGTTGGCGAGACCAGTTGCAAACAAGCACGTGACGTAGCCGGCCAGCAGACGACAAGCGCAGCAAGTGGAGGAGGGGGGCGGGTACCGGCGGCTTTGGCGAGTGTCGTGCGTGTGAGCGGAGGGGAGTATTGACACGTCTCTCTCGTCAACTCCAGGTAACTTGACTTTCACCACCCGCCTCCACACGCACGACTGGTACCCAACTGTCCACACCGGGTGCCTCCACAAACTCAGCTGAGTGCATTGGCCAACGTCCACGACTTTAACTATTCTTTGCTGTCCACTGTCCACTGTCCACTGTCCACGCCAGAGAAAGTGTTAGAGGAGCGGAAGTGTCTGATCTGGAAGCAGGTACGTAACGGACAGGTGCGAATCAATAACCGAGCCGTCAGGCTCAAGCACCGCCACACGGTAGACCGTGCGTCCCACGGAATTATTTACTCTACAACATGGCTTCTCGACCCCCGGGGTACACCGTCACATCCCGTCGCAACTCGCAACCTGTCTACACCATGGGAGCCCCTCCCCCCAGCGAGCGGGGAAGACGGATATCGGAGGTACCTGCCCCACCTGTGGGGATCAGCGCCCCGTCTGCACAAGCGGGGATCAACCCCCAGGTTGATGAGAAGACTTCTAGAAAGTCGCGAACTGGCAAGGTGAGTCCGCTGGTTGTCCTGCTCCTAACTCAACTTTCTCCTCCAATGACGAACTGCACAACTTTTGTTGAATTCTTTAACTCTTTTGTCTCCTCCCCCTAAAAGCTCTTCATTCCATCCATGTCATTCTCTCCCTGCCCTGCAGAAACGGAAAGTTAATGAAGACACCCACGTCTGCACCAAGTACCCTGTATATCAGAAAGACGGGGGTGGAAGGATCATGGAAGTCCTGCTGGGTATCCTCCTTCCCTCGGCTTTGTGCTGAAGTCTTATGGTGGCTTGTACTGTTGTTGTTGTCGTTACAAAGATCCTCATTGTGGGAGCTAGGAAAGAAACAGTTGGTCCCGTGTGATAGTTGGACACTTCAGAGGGAGAGCTGGCGGTGGTGTTATCGTAAATCTCACGGCGACTGTTGTGCCAGAGAAGCAGAAGTCAACAGCTGTCGGCGTCGGCAGGCGGTATTTCTAAACAAGACCAATCGAACAGCCAAGTACCCGGATATCCAGCTCGTACACAGGACAAGCGACCAAACACGAATATCGGTACACAGCAGTACAATGGAGAATCTAATCATTTTAGCTTAATAGAGAGATTTTCGTCTGTAATGTGTTTGGCTACCGAGACTGAAGAGCATGCTGTAGCCGAGACAACATTAGACATCTCCACAGCTGACAAGGACCTTAGAGCTAACTCTTGTTATCTGAATTCTCCTCTTTATACTCCTAGTCGTGTTTCCTCCTCCTTATACTCCTACTAATGTTTCATTGTCGTCGTCCTTACACTTCTACTCGTGTCTCCTTCTCCTCCTTCTCCTCCTCCTCCTCAAACTCCTAGTTATATCTTGTCCTTTTCACGCTCCTAATTATGTCTTATTGTCGTCCTCCCTATAATTCTAGTCATGTCTCATTGTCGTCCTCCTTACACTCCTAGTTATATCGTCCTTATACACTTAGTTATGTCTCGTGTCTCGTTCTCCTTATACTCCTCGTTGTCCCTCGTGGCTGTAAGTAGGCTGAAGTAGTGTATGTGGACAACCGTGACGTCACAAGCTTGTCTTCCTTCTGTGCATGGTGATGTTTGCATGACTGTACCCCGAGAAAGGAAAGGAGTACACCCCCCTACCACCACCATTTGGCGAAAACAGCATCTTGTACTGAACTGTACTCAGTCATAATAAAAAAATATTGCTGCTTCTCTCATTTCATTTTTATTCAAATCCGATACATTTGTAGAAAAGTTTCCAAATGGAGGAGTTTTGTTTTATGCTTACCATGAGAGAAGTCTGTAACCAAGGATAGGTCGGTATTACAGGTGCACACGAAACCACATAAGCTGAAATCTTGGAACTTGGAGTAAACTGCTGAATGATGCCTTTTTCTCCCAGGACAGGCATTGTGCTTCGAAGCACACGTCAACTATATATAAAGACTAGTTCTTGTATTTAAAGTAACTGAAGTTTCGATAAGCAAATGAGCGCCTTTGCGAAAGAGAGTGTGTGAAAAGTGAGAGAGAGAAAAGAAAAGAGATCGCTAACGTTCCTAAATATGGAACTTTCGAGTGGATAGTTTTATCGCCAAATGGTCACTTGAGAGAGGTTCAGGCTCGAAATCAGCTATTGTTTAACTTCCTTTTCAAAGGATACGCATGAAGTGAAGTCTCTTAAAGAAAGTTAACTTACTGATCACTACTCTTCTTAAGGGGAATGCCTTGTGGTGCGGACAAAACCAGCAGGAAACAATAAAAGTTCAAGAATGGCTGTCTGTTTTATGAATATTGGTGTTCTATCTTCAAGTGGTTTCCTAATGACCTAGTGATTTATTGTGTTCCGAGTGCACATAAACCTAATCAGAAGCAAAAGACCAGAATCAAGTAGAATGATCTCACTCCGTGCCTACCAAAGCCAATCTACTCATTCGAGTTATGTTATGGTGTGATAGTCATAAGCCAGTGAGAAAATCAGGGTCTGCTAATCTGTGCGATAGCAAGCTTTCTTTTTTTCTGCCCTCGAAGTTGCAGACTGTTTTTGTCTGGCATGAGATGAATTTCTACCATTGGAGATGAAAATCCTACTTTAAAACTGTACATTTTTAAGCCATTCACTAATTAATTAAAGGCTTACGAGAGTTAAAATATTTTCAAACCACTCGTGACGTCATGAATGTCCACAGATACGTCTGATTAACTTGTGGACCCATTGGCTGTAGCCTCAACATCATAACCACGTCCATGTACAATCCTGACGTCAGTGTTCTTGAACTCTTTGATGGCATCTCGCTCAGCCCATTAATTTGACAGAAGTGTGCTTCATTTTTATAGCTCTGTGAAATCACGAACTTGTATGACTGGACTGCTGGCAGACTTAATTTTTAGTTAACTACTAAAACGAGGCAGGTGTATATAAAGCTTCCGGTTTAGTCACTTTCATAGTTTAGGCTCGCCGAGACTAACAGCGGAGAACTTTGCAAGAGGCTAAGCGTTGGTCTCGGCAGACAGACAGCAATCCACCTATACACATCCATGGTGAAATAGAGAATGAATAATGAAATATACTGGTATTTAAAAATGAAATCGAATTGATGTCTGGGTCACGAACAAATTATCTTTTATTTCTTGCAGGATATAATTGAAAGCGTGCCCTTCGACCCCGACTACTACAACCCCGACGGGTCATTACGCACAGTGCACAAGATGCCGGACTTCAACACATCCTACGCTGAGGCCAGCAAAGCTCGCTACATCCGCCACACCAGAGCCATCGAGAACGAGCGAGAACTGCAGACCCACGAGATTTTCGACAAGTCCTAAATACCTTGTGTCGCCATAGCAACGGTCTCTGGACAGACGTGTTGTGACCCCCCCCCCTACCCCCCTAACTCCCACAACCCCCACCTCTGTTGAAGGATGTGAACTCTGCCACTGTCAGGTGTTTCCTCGTGCAGGTAAAAACCATCCCTGACGATATTCTTGTGATAACGACGATGAACAGACACTTTGTATTCAGACCATCGGATCACTGTCTGTGTCCGGCGCTTTTTTTTTCTGCGTGGTAGTTGAACTCACCTGTGCGAGGACCTTTGACCTCGAGACAACAGGTGTATAATAGATGAGTGCGTGTAGATCAAATGTAGAGGTATCTCGAAAGACAATTGGAGAAAAGGGGTGAATGGTGTTTGGCAACGATCCTCTGTAAATATTTAATAGATTTCCGTAACCTCAAAGATTAGTTTGTTTCAACTGTTCGACAGACGCATGTGTAAATAATTCCTTTTTTTTTTTTCCTTTCATTTCATTGTTCTCTCTGAAGAGCATCTCTTGAAATAATAAACGGAACTCTGAGAATGCCGAGTTGAGTGCTGATGAGGTGGTAAGGTACCTGCCTCTATAGCAACAAAATACAATGTTGTAGTTGGCTGTGATGTATTCAGTCGGCGATAAATATATTGTGGGTACAAAAGTCTTCAAGACAGATGTTTATTAGCAACTGGCCTATTGCATGTGTTTGGACTAGGGAGCGTTGGGAGAAATCCAGGTAAACAAAAATCAACTTTGCTGGTTCATTGCAGTATAAAACGAGTTGTTTATTCTTCGCATTCACCTTTAGGTTACAGCTGTCAGAGAGGTTGAAGAGATAAACAGCTCAGGTAGAATGTGTGTGCATAAAATGCTGGTTTATTTTGTTTGTTTGTTGTGTGGGAAAGCAAGTTCTTAACCAGTTCTCTCCCACGAGACAGAGTCAAGTGGCGCAGCCCTGGTGTCTTCCAGAGAGAAAAGGTGACAAGTGTTTGGAGAACGACTGACCCCGCCTACCCTCTCCCAGAACCCACCTGTCTACCAGTCTGTTTTCCGTTTCCAATCTTTATGAAAAGGTTCACGTGGGGTCTCCGCCACGGAACAAATGACAGCTTGCCCATTTAGTGTCGGTGGCAGTCTTGTCCTGGAGTAATGTGCGACCCCTTTGCCTGACCTCATGACCTCATGTCAGCATCACCTGCTTACCTGACCTACCGGAGATGGCTGATTTCCCTGAGGAACAATGCGTCTGTGTTGGCCTTTACAACACAAACATGCCAAGGAAATCCAGTCTGGGATTGTTGGCTTTCTACTTTTAGAGGTAGCTTTACATCGAAAAGAAGTTAATACACGCACTCTCTCACGCGAACACTCAGTGTGTGTAACAGCTAAAATAAGATTAGGGTAAGGTGACTAGAGAGAAATGTAATAAAGATAAGTCTACCCAGAACATTCCTCTCAAGGTTTCAAAGGCCCACCAGGTAGGAGAGAGCTTTATGTTTGTCCCTAAAGCTTTTGTTGCTCCCTTCGTTTCTTTTCTTTTTTTTTTTTACTCTCTGACTGTACCGAACACTACACAAGCTGAAAAGGAATTATGTTTACACCAAAAGGTGTAACTGTGAAGCCGTTTATGTCTGTGACGCAAAGCCCTCGACGACAGCAGCTGACGTGTAAATGAGATACGTCTGGAAGGAGAGAAAAGTGGGTTAGATCAGTGTTCTGTTTCTTTCACCCCTCAGCCATCTGTCTTGAAAAAAAACTTCTCTCGCCTTTTATTACATTCCCAACCTTTCGCCGAGGTCTATCCTGCTATTGAGAGCCAAGAGCCGTTATCCCGTCTAAGCTTACGCCGGGGCACCCAGAATAGCCACCCGTTATTAGCCCGTGCTCTGGTGAATAGCGCCAGCACCGCCACCACGCCCCCTGGTGGCACTACCCGAGCTTAGCACACAATATACACCTACAGAGCTGCCTGGCCGGCGTGGGTAAGTAATGCCTGAAAATGGTGCATAGATTTTTCTCTCGAGTTCTTCCTTCACGCTTGTCAAGCAAAGTGTGGCACGTGGAGAGAGAGAAGGCAGGGTTAGAAATATGGTGGTGCAAGCATGGCAGTGGTTCAAAGAGAGGCAGTGTTAGAAGTATGGCAGTACAAGCAAGGCAGTGTTAGAAGTATGGCAGTACAAGCAAGGTAATGTTAGAAGTCTGGCAGTACAATGAAGGTAATGTTAGAAGTATGGCAGTACAAGCAAGGCAGTGTTAGAAGTATGGCAGTACAAGCAAGGTAATGTTAGAAGTATGGCAGTACAAGCAAGGCCAAGCAAGGTAATTTTAGAAGTATTGCAGTACAAGAGAGGCATTGTTAGACATATGGCAGTTCAAGCAAGACACTGGTTTAAAGCAAGGCAGTGTTAGAAGTATGGTAGTACAAGAGAGGCATTGTTAAAAGTATGGTAGTACAAGCAAGGTAATGTTAGAAATATGGCAGTTCAAGCAAGACACTGGTTTAAAGCAAGGCCATGTTAGAAGTATGGCAGTACAAGCAAGGTAATGTTAGAAGTATGGCAGTACAAGCAAGGCAATGTTAGAAGTATGGCAGTACAAGCAAGGTAATGTTAGAAGTATGGCAGTACAAGCAAGGCCATGTTAGAAGTATGGCAGTACAAGCAAGGTAATGTTAGAAGTATGGCAGTACAAGCAAGGCAATGTTAGAAGTATGGCAGTACAAGCAAGGCAATGTTAGAAGTATGGCAGTACAAGCAAGGTAATGTTAGAAGTATGGCAGTACAAGCAAGGCAATGTTAGAAGTATGGTAGTACAAGAAAGGCCATGTGACAAATATGGCATTGCAAGTAAGGTAGTGCTAAAAATATTTCAGTGCAAAGATAAGGCACTGCTTAATAGCAAGCCAATATTAGAAACATGAGAGCACAAGCAAGATTCTATTAAATATTAAGTCAGTTTTATATATCAGTGCAAGCAAGCTGCTGTTTAATAATAAGGCAATGCTAAAAATATGTCACTACAAACAATTGTCTAATCACAAGAGTAATAGGTAGTATTAACATCTGTAATCAATACACTGCTAAAGTGTAAAGCACTACTTCATAGAAAGACAGTTTTATAACAGAAATTTGTTTAAACAGTAGGAATTCCACAAATAAACAAGATAAAGCCTAAAACACGGTTACTGGTGTTCGCGTTCGTTTTCAAATAGACTTTTTAGCCTGTATTATTCAGCAATTCCTTGTGAAAATTAATCACTTTTGTTAATCATAATTTTTATTTTATTTTCTTTAATACTATAAAACTGGATTTTGGTGTAGGGTAGTTCAATTCTTGAGTGTGAGTTAAACTTCATAAGAATCTCTCTCTCTCATACACACACAAACACACAATCTTGCACGCACGCACACACCGCGCAAGCAGCACACAGACAAACAGACCAACAGACCTACCTATGGTGTTTGCAGTCAGAACTGACTGAACACATCATCAAGGTAACACCAAGGGGGTCTGTTTAACCTACAATCTTTAGCCTTAAATACCAGTCATGTCTATATGATCAGTGCTTGTGGCCACCAGTGTCTGTGTAATCAGCACTTGTAGTCTACAGCCAGCTTGCAGTCGCCACTAAAATACATATAATACCACAACACATGACACTAATTCTCTACCACACAATCTGTCATCTGCGACGAAATTCACACGTGATGTCACACGTGATCAAGTCCTTTTTAAACTTAGCCAGACTCTCCTTTCATGATTTTTTAAAATAATAACTTGTGTCGAGTAGAGTAAAGCTGTAGCTTGTTGAAAAAAAATTGTCTTTCCTTTTGAAGTTTTTATAAGGGGGAGGGCAGGGTTAGTCTTGGAACTTTTCAGATGCCCCTTTCTTGCACCTCTGCCTACATTCTACTCACCATTACAAATCACTGATAAGTATACATAAACTATCTAAAATCGTGAACTCGCCACACTTTATATCAGAACAGATACCCGCCAAAGTTACCCTTTATTTATGAATAGCAGACCTTCTTCATGTCTCTACCCTAGCCTGATGATAACATTTGTGTTTGATGGATGGTGTTGAGACAAAGTGTTCAAAACAAATCATGGGGTACTTTAATTTTAGCTTGGCACCTTTTTTTGCACCTGACCTGTCCTAGTACGTCTGTTACTATTTCTGAAATGCAAATGAAAAAAGGAGAGGAAAGAACCGCAGAGGCTTTGAACCACGCAAGCAGGAATACAAATCGTGCAGTTATTAAAATATCCCACCTATCAAGTTTTCAAAAGAACTGTCTTGTCCTTTCTGTGCTCATTCTCCAAGGAGAATGTTTAAATCACAAAACCCGCAGAAGGAGACGAGAGGTAGGCGTTGGCAATGGCAATGTCGTCGACAACTCGAGGGCAGGTTGACCGTTGTTACTTTAACTGAGTGGGCTAACAAAGGTTATTTGGGGAAAAAAAGAACATTGAAAGTGGATATGATATACTATACACGTTTGAGAACCCTTGACACAACTTCACAACCATAAGATTGCTGCTCTGATCTCTCGCTTTGTCCCTCAGTGTCTCTCTCTCTCACTTATATATATAATTATCACCGACACACACAACCAAAAGGAGAGAAAGAGCTGCACAGACATAGAATAGTGAGCAGAGACAAAAGAAATGCCTTGATTCTTTGGTCGACAACAGAAATTATTATTAGGTCAACAAAGTGCGACCTCAAGACCCCCCACGAGGGACGCTATTGTATTCAGACAATGGCTGCCTGAAATAACGCTTGTTCCGGTATTTGGACTCGACAAGGCGGGAAAAAGAACCTTTGTTTATGGGAATGTTTGTCACAATGTCCGACATGCTCGCTCAGTCCGCCGACAAGCCCCAGCAATATGATGAGGAGAGGGAGAAAAAAGGGTTTCAATCAAACTAGGTTTGCACAAAGGAAGCCAGCTTTACTTAGCTTGGCAGTATTAGTTTAAAGGTTCCGGAGGGATTACTTGGGCTTTTCGTGAAATAGAGGGCAGGGGAAATGAAGTGCAATGAAAGAAGTCCATCTTGTAGAAATATATTTATCTTTATAAAATAATGAATATATCGGTAACATCAGATGATAGATATAACTCTTTTACCTTTTATATTAAGAATAATAATGTGTAATAAAACACTTTGATGAAGTTTCAGGGTTAAGGGAAAACACATTTCTGGAAAATAAATTGTGCATGACGATGACAGGCTTCGATCCTGATGCTATAATGTGCACATGGCTTGAGATTAATCCCATTACTTTCGGTAGACTGCTTCATTCTTACCTGTGGTGTTGACTAAAGTGCAGCTTCGCTGCTTCGGTCTCCATAAATCCTAATACTCCAGCTTATACGTAGAGCAACCAGGTGATTTGAGGGTTATAAACTGGGGCAGCTCCGGCAGCTGTACAAAGGAGCTGTGTGATTACAGCTGCATGCATGACCAGATTCATGCTCTCGACGCTGGCATTTTTTTTTTTTTTTATATTGAAAGTTTTAGTATAGTACCGACATTGAACCTTTTGGCTTATTTATGAAATATCCACTTGTTAATATAACCAGTACTCAGATGCGTTAAGGTTTAACGATATCTACTCTCTGTATTAAAGTAAATTTTGTTCTTTACGCCTATTGTTTTAATTATCCATTTCAACTTCACTGACAAAAGTATAAAATATTAAAATCTTGACGGCACCCTCAAGACAGAATCATAACTTTAACAAAATTACCGCCATAATATGTCCTTTGATGCTGACGGCGTACAACAACAACAACAACAACAACCAATCAATATCGCTGTATGTCTAGACGCACCTATTTTCGAAAAAGCGGATTGTCGTGACTCAGAGAAAAGCATTCCCAGGCAGTTTTAACACACTGTGGCAAAGCTATATCTTAACCAAATACAGCAGGATATTTTTTAAGTAGATTATTGTGTACAACCCTTGAATGATATGATACATATCAAAATACTCCTTGGATGAAAAAGAGTTCCCCACCCCTGCCTTACTACCTGAGTGGTCCTGGGTTCCCCACTCACCTGTCGATCACCTATTGTAAAACCATGCAAGAGAAAGTGAAACTTGAGTGCTTGGATGTCTACTCTATCCCCCACCACCTCCATCTCCTCCCAATCTCCAGTTAAAAGAAACGGTCCGTGCAAGACGCTGGATTTTATCAAACAGGTGTTTTGTCGACTTTGCACTCTGTCATCGTTTTGAACGTTTAGAGTGCTTGAGGCGTCCACACAAAGGCTGAAGGCCCTGGGTGACTGCAGCGATAAGCACAGCACTGACTTGGCAAACAGTACTGAGTGTCAACAGTCTCTGTTGACTTTGCCTTCGACACTAATGCGCATTAAACATCAGACATCGCTCTGTTCTCTGCGACAGTAATGACTACATCAAGGCTAAACATCAGACTAATGTCCTCCAAGACTTCTTCGTTTGGTCGCAAACGTGTACACAAGTTCGTGGTTTGATTAACCTCAGGGACAATGCAATAAATGTGTTAAATCCGGAACAAACATGTGGCCAGAGGTTTCCAACCAGAAACTCACAATATTCCATGATCCACCTGACCTCGAAGTGTACGTGTCTTTTTGACCAGTTGCTGAAGACGTGCTTTATTTATGTGTACCTTGGGCCTGCTTTGGCTGATAAGTGTTGAAAGCTGTTTACCGTACATCTCCTACTTGTGTTTGCAGAAGCCTTGGCATGCTCTCGTTACTAAGCTCGCTGGGCTATTTTATTTGCTTTTTAAAGCTAAAATGTGCCAGTGTTATGACACCCTACCAAAGTTAATCCTTGGTTCTTTTTATCAATCGTTCTGCTTTAAACGCGATTATAGTCCTATATAACTCACAGTCTTTGTCTGATGCCTATTGAAAAAAGTGATTATATAGGTTATGAATACATTAAACGGTCCTCGGTCAAGAGTATCGTTTTACCTGTACCAGACAAACTGTTGATTCTGAGTTAACAAATAACTGGATCTCCGCTTTTCTGCTTTATCATTATTATTATTCAAATCCTTATGTGAACGCGTGCACACGCATACATTCTTTTTTTTTTCTCTCTCTCTCTCTCTTTCTCACTCTCTCTCTCTCTTCCTAAATCACACAATGTCAATAAAACCAAGTTGCGTCCAATTATATTCTCATTACGGCAGAACTTTATAATACTACATATAGCTTACTGCTCCTACTCGGGCAGCATTAGTAATCACAGCATACTAATGAACAAGAAACACAATGTTCTGAGTCGTTTTTTCTCCCTTTCTGTTTTATATTCAATATTTATTGCTTGGTGGCCCGTGTAATTTGGCAGTCCTTTGCAGCTGCACAGTTTCCACATGCCTAAAGCCGTCCCTGCCCTGACCCCCGAGATGAGATGTGAACCTCAGCCTTACAACCATGCTACGTGCGGTTAACCGAATGGAAACAAATCCCGGATCGTGCTTCGTTCTGACGCAAGATTATCTCCACTTAGAGGAAAGTCGGATACCTTATACTTCGTGCCCTGTGAATAAATTGTGATAGCTTTCGTCAGGTTCAAAAATAAAGTATTATTTAGACTACATCCTTATGCTGACAAGTATGGCCATGCAGGAAGAAAGTTCACCTGAAGTTTAGTCAGCGGCGTAAAAGAATTATTTTTCGCAACCTGCTGAGGTACATCAAATCTTAGCCGCTCAGTAATCCGACTCAGTCAAAACGTTTATGAAAATGTTCCGCATCATGTACAGACTAACAGTTTAGGATTTGTTGAGTATCTTTTTTCGGGTCTTGTTGCTTCGAGTTTTCTTGAATTTGCCACTTAGTACCATCAGTGCTGAAGGCATTCAAGTTAGCTTTATAACCATTTCTTCCATCATCTTATCGACTTATCGTCCTTTTCTCTTTCTCCGGTTACTCTGTCGTATATTGCGTACTTTTTCTAAGTGTGTTAATTTTCTATTTCAATTAATTGTTTTAAAATTAACATACTTATGTCCAGTTCGTGGCTCCAGTGATTTATAACTTTTAAAAATTTAAATCCGTATTGGTTATTTCCCTTTTGTTTAAAGGCCGACCACTCCTTGTCATCAAGATTAAAAGAGCAGACGAACAAACGACCTGATCATTACACAAAATTGACCAGAAATGGCAACTTTGTTCATCGTTTTGCTGTTATTTCCACACGTATGTTTTGTTTTTGCAGAATCGTATTTTTCCTGCCGTAAGCTCGATTTGTGCAGCTGCGAGCTAGACGATGGCAAAGTAGTGAATTTACACCGGGCAGCAGGTGCTTCAGACGGAAAGCCTTTATTTATGTTTAGGGCCAATGCTACCATCTACACATTCAGCCCCTGTTCCGCTAAACCATGCAGATACAACGCCGAAGCAGAAAGCATTGTGGATGACTCGGTGATTTGCTTGGAACCAAACACTTCGATTGCGTCCGCATCCACATCAGTTTTCCAAGCAGCTTCTAATGGCATAATTCTGTTGTACTCTGGCTCGCATGCAGGCAAGTAATATACCACAGAAAAATATGAAGATAATTTTTCTACCAACATTTGCGTATGTAGCATTCTGTCATACATATCCTTAATAATAATGATATTCAGGTGAAAAAATAGTTTGTTAAATGTCAAGCTTTTAAAATACTTAATCTTGTGGACAAAAAAATTACTTTTCTATGTTAACAGGTGCAACCACAAGTCAGGTACTTCTGACATGCAGCAAAGAAGAACAATTTGTGCTGACAAAAAATACAAGTGATGCATACTTCTTTACATTGTACACAGCCTGTGCTTGCCCAGGAACATGTGTTGACACAGTGCCCAACCTCAGTCCTGGCACCATCCTCATCTTAATTTTCTTTTCCTTCTGCCTTCTTTACTTTGGAATTGGTAAGGATATGTGAATTCATACTTGCTTGCTGTACTTAGTTACTGAAACTTTGAGAACCACTGGTTTATAAAATATATACATCTCCATGGCACACTTGCTCATTTTTGTTAAAATGTGGTCACAAAAGATGCATTTATGACTCATAGATATTTTAACTGAGATCTGTTTTACCTTCAGTCATGATGATGTGGTGCATTTCTTTACAGGCTATGTTTTACATCAGAGCCATACATTTCTTTACAGGTTGCATTTACAAGAGAACCCTGCATGGTGCTATAGGCAGTGAGATGCTTCCTCACAGAGATTTCTGGTGTTCATTGCCAGGACTCATACGAGATGGTTATTTATTTTTTATAAGCCCTTGCTTAGGCAGCAGGGCAGTGTATGAGGCTTATAATAAACTTTAAAAGATAGTAAAAGCAAGATTAATCAAGTAGTAGTTTAGTTTATTCCCTTGCTACTTCTCGAGGAACATAGGGCCGCAGCAACACCTCTCCACTGGACCTGGTTCTGGGCAGCGCCCTTTAATTGTGCCTATGTAGTTCCAGCATCTTTTGCCTAGCTCTCTGCTGACTTTATCCCGCTCTCTTTTTGTCTCCCAAACTCTCAATTATTGAAGAAAGGCTCGCAAAACTAATTGCTGTCAGTAACCTGTCAGGCTGCAGATAGTAAATTCAGCAATAGAAGGTACATTCTTATTATATCTGTAATCATTTTCCAGATAGTCTTGAGCAGTTTGGTGGTGCAATGGTTAGTGCCTGTCACCAGTACAATGAAGTTTGGCTGTCCTGGGTTCAGCTGTCATCTTGGGCATGCTGTTCTTTCTAAGCATCTGTTTACAGGGCTGTCTGCCTTGCCTTAGTTGCAGGCACTTCGTAAAACACCAGTTTCCCACCCGCCCATCCCACAGATAGTTTTCTTGTCACTATTCCAAGGAACAGATATCACTTGGGATAGCATACCTGCCAGTCCAATATATCATCAAAACGGGCATTATTTTATTGGCAATGCCACTAGTCATATGCAAATGCTTTATTTCACATATTATCTTACTGTTCTTACATTTCCATTTTACTGTTGTGTGTTTATGGTATTGATGTCTATTTTTAACATTGCCAATCAAATATTTTGTAGTTTTATACTTTTTTTTTTACTTACACTTGATGTGAATGCTTTACACTTCAAACTTTGACATGGATATTCTAACAGTAACAATGTATCAGTATTGTTCATATTTCAAGTTCATTAGTCCCTGGTATAACTTGTTCCTTTTAAATAACTTGATTCACTGCATTTCCATTGTAGTAGTCATCAGTATATCTGGCTTCAGGGCAGCAACCTTTCTCAGCAATTTGTGTCACTTGCAGCAGTCCCACCTGTAATTTGTTGTGTGCCCAGGTATGCTTGATTCTAGAAATGTAGTTTGCAAAGTTTTGAATCTCAGCGATTGTGTTCTTGTCTCCAGGATGGCTGTTATTTTAAATTCTTATGTAACCATCTGTAAAAATCAGATGTCCCTTGAATGTAGTGTTGTACAGTTTATCTTGATTTCTGATGACATTCCTTTTGCCTACCACTCTACATCCAGAAATATTTGATATACAAAAATGAAACAAAATTATCTATTGTATCTGTTCAATTTGTCATATTTGATTCATGTATTATAAATGCCAAGGAAGTGGATTAGCCAAGATGTAGAACACTGAGATCCAAACCAAGAGGCGCACTGGGTTCATTAACATCCCCTAGTCGACCCAGCTGTATGTGCCTCTCTAGTGGTTTGTGGAAAGAAGGGCGGCGATGGAGAGGAAACAGGCACTCTTCTCACATAGAGCTAGCCCTGAGGTCTCTAACATATCACTCTCCAACAAACTTTAAAAAAAAGAGAGTAAGAAGACGACCTTTACCTATACATGTCTGTGATGTTAATTTTCCTTTTACTGGTGTGCACTTCTTTTGGTATGTATTATCTGCTCATGTTTATGTCATTTATGCATATAAGTTTTGCAAAGGCAGCAGGCATTAACCATACTTTCTTAATGGCAATAGAGGCATTTATCTGGCCATATTTTTCTTTTTACTGGTGTAAATGTGCTAGATGATAATCTGTCAGAGCCGGATGTCAAAATAGCTTTTCTTGCTGGTTCTGATACTAAAGTGTTTTTTACTGTTTCTCACTTTGTCCTTCACACTAAATCTATGCATGGCTTCAGTTAGCTCAAAAGCTGAAAAACTGAAGTAATCAAAACAGATGTTTTATCTGTGTTCTGTATGTTTACAACGGTTTCAGTTTCAGTGGCAAGAATAATTTATAAAACTGTATTCTTCTCTAAGCAGTTTTCTTTTGCAATGTCAGAAGTCCAACAAAAGTGTGTGGTACCAGTTTTATGTTTACAAAATTTACAAATATTTGTGATATATTTAACATTTTTGCATTTAATTTTTTTATTGTGGCTGCATCTTGATTTTAATGATTGAAAAGTACCATTGTGCAATTTTTTTGTAGTACAATAAGCTTATTTTTATACTTAAATTTTACATTTATTGGCTTTTTATATTTTGCTAATTAAAGAAATGATAAAATTATTATCAGTGGTTTTTTTTCTTTCTACTTAACAAAAAGTTTTTGACATTTTTGCATTTGAAGTCTTTTTTTGTGCCTGACTTTATTCACATGTATAATGGGGTGATCCTCGTACTGTGTGATTGGTTCTCCCAGTATCCACTCCGCAAAATATCTGGGTACAATTCGACCTGCCATACTGGGAAGACATGCCTTCACTACAGAATACGAAGAAAGTGTAGCGGCACCTCTGTATCAAACATAAATAAGGTCAAGGAATATTTAAACACTACAATTGGGGAATAATGATAAATGATCGAATAACCTACATAATTTTAAAAGCAATATAGTCTGTCAGTTATGTATGTAGTGACTTACACCGTCCGATCTGTTCACAAACAGCATAGAATAAGGAAAAGAACTATTTCAAATTGCAAGTTCTTAAAAAGAGAGAAATGCCATAGTAGTATGCAGTCATTAATATTTGTAGTTCACTGACGTGCTCAACACGGTCTCCGTTGTGCTCTGGTGGCGGTGTTTTACGCCGAGCTAAACTAAGGCTACATCATGGCAAGGCAACCAGCCCTGTAAACAGATGTCACATGCAGAGAAAGAAGACCGTGCCCGAGACGAGAGTTGAACCCACGACAGACAACCCTCGCATGGTGACAGACGGGTGCCAAGGTGGGGTAGGGGTGGGAAGAAGGGTATGTCGTAGAAGGGAGGTAATGTAATCGTCCCGCGCAACCTTTCAACACGGTTGACTGGCTCAAGAGTAAACCTTTGCTGTGAAGTTTCTATGCTTCCTCGTCTTTTGAGCTTTCACAGGGGCTTAGGAAACCGTGCACCAGTAGCGATGAATTCTATTCGTATGTGGTCCTGTCTTCCTGTGTTCCTCAAGGTTTGCATGACCTGTATCTCTCGTTACATCACACGTTTTGTTTTGCTTCATAAATGAGAAATGCACAAACATTGCAAAGCTGATGTGAAAACAAAACAGCTTTAAAAACTTTAACATTACTTTGACTTCGAGAAAATAATTATGGAAATAATAGTAGTTCATTTGAAAAGTCAAATCACAATCATGCAAAATAAATTAATTGCTGTCCACTTAAATTTACCTGAAAAATAGGGTTTTTTGTTTTTGGTTTTTTTAAACTGATTTTAGTAAAAAGGAAATGATGGGTGACAGATTGAGTGCTACAGTCCTTGGATGTGTCGTCGTAACGACAACATATGAAATCAGAGAAAGTCTCATGCACGCTCACATATGCTTCATAATAACACGCCATGAAGAATAAGGGCGTTACTCATCTCATTCATCAAACCTAGCATATGTCTGTACAGTATACCTGCATACCCCTTGAATGAAATGCTGCTCAGTTCACTTCATTTAGTTTCCAGGACAATAATATTTCAGTGATTGCATCATTAGGAGAAAGATTAACATGACCAATTATGTAAGAAACATGAGGGTGGCTATTGGGAGGGCATAGCCAAATGTATGAACATCTGAGGCTGGTTCATGTTAATAACGTTGGCAGCAGGTCGGCAGGCACCGTATGTGGAAACCCTTTACAGCAGAGAAAAGTGCTGTTATGTTGTTCAGCAAATATCCAGTGCCTGAGCGAAGCAGCTTGCCACAGGACTTGCAAGTAGTGTTAGCAGAAACAGAAGAAAAGGTAAATTTTTGCAAGCTTGTTAAATGTTTTTACACCCCATTATGATTAGAATATATGGACCAGTTACTGTGAATTTTACAAGTACTTTAAATTCAACTTTTTGATCAATAATATTCTGTTAGAATAATAAATCATTGGAGAAGGTATAAAATATTTAATGGCAGTCATGTTACACTGTAAATTGCCAAAAATAAACATTATTCAGGGGTTGTCATTCTTGATTCCTCATTTTATATACTGTACGTCTTTTTCACTGTAAAATGCTATGAAATATAAGTTGATCAAGAAAATCTGCTGTTTGTGAGACAGGCTGGCTTCCTTCCTAATGTGTTTGCAACACTTTCCCATCGTCCAGAAGAACTTCGTCTTTTTCTGGCATTCTACAACAACTTGATGGCTGAAAGACCAGGAAGTGGGTTCTTGCTTTAACATCATTCTTTCTAGCTCACTTCTAGAGTGCAATTGCCCATGTCAAATGCATATGCAGTACACTCATTGGTCTGCTATCTTTATTACTATGCTAATTAGTAAGCCTACAATGTTCTGAACATACTTCCTAGGGCAATTGAGCATGGCAACCATAGCATGTCATAATTGCACAATTTCTCTAATTGACAGGTAACCTCAGTAAAGCTGACAAGGAGATGATAATTGTGGCAACAAGTGCTGAAAACCGATGCTTGTACTGCATCATCGCTCACAGTGCTCTTCATAGAATATATTCCAAAAACAAAATCCTTGCAGATCAGGTAACAATGAAACTGACCTCATAATTGTGTCTGTATTTTCATTTATAAGTTTTATACTGAGATCTATATAAAAACAAAGGAGGATGTCATATTTTCAAAACTTGCTGGTTAAAAGTTTTGTGGCACCAAGAATCCGATACTTTTCTTCTCTCAAGAGTCACAAAGCAGCAACTAGCTTTAATAAGTTATTTTAACTCCTGTTAGTGATAAGTGTGTAGCTCAAGATGTTTGCATCAAATGTACTATATACAGCCTTCTTGATGAAAAAAGATATTAATAAACTTTGTACTTAAGACTACGGTACCACTGATAAATGTTTATGGGTGCATGATGTTATTCTAGTTAATAAGGAAAATTAATTACAAAGATTAATTAATAACTTAATGCATTATATATACTGGTCAATCTTGACAAACTTGTATTGGTCATTTTGCGGCTGCAAGTTATGCAGTTTAATTTTGTTTTTGACAAGTAAATGCATCTCTTTTAAAACTTGAAGCCAATTTGTTTGAAAAGCTGTTATTTTCAACTCATTTCATCTCAGATTTTTACTCTAGTTTTTGCATGCTGCAGCTGGCAGCCAATTGGCGGCACGCAGAACTTGATGGCCGGCAGCGTGCAATCCTGGAGTTTGCCATAGAACTGTGTCATTGCCGTAGCCCTACTCCAGCTCATCATCAGGCTCTGGGAAAGTGGGGCCTCACAGAGGAGGACAGCTGGGATATTGGTGCCATCGTGGCACTCTTTGCCTTGTCCAATCGTTATGCTTTCCTTGCAGAAATGAAGCCTAATGCTGAGTTCCACCTGTTTGGGCGTATTGATCAGCCTAAAGCGTGAGTAGGGCTGATAACGCTGCTTTAGTATGCATTGAGTTCCAGAGAAATTTTATATCATTTCACAGACTATTTTTCTGGTTTGCATTTTGCGATCATTGACTACCTGAGACTTAGATGGCAGATTTATTATTTCACAGTTGATACCTAAGCTAAGAGAAGCTAAGATCATATGTGAAAAGACAGCACACACTTCAGCAACTGTTGCAGTTTTCTAAAGTATTTTTAAAGTCATTTTTCCATTCAAGTGGAATGGCAATTCAGACAAGTATTTAAAACAAAAATGTCTTCACTTCCTATAAGCTCACAACTGATTATTTTACCATTCCCATGTTTTAAGATCATTAAACATTGATGTACAAACAGCATTTAAGAGGTGAGGGTGAAAATCGTGTAAAGACTTAACTAAAAAACACAAAACCCAGAACAATTTTTATCACACTGGTTTTTTGTTTTTTTTAATTCCTTTATGCTTTGTAATATTCAAATTAAAGTTGCTAATAGCTACACACATAAGTATTAAGATCACTGCTTACCAGGTATTAACAGTGTATCTAGGTCAATATAATTCATACAAAGATTTTCACTTAGGTTATTTGCTGTACTTGACCTGACACATTGCCTGTTGACATGATAGCAATCAAGATTATGTAGCAAAATTCTCAAGTTCAAGGTGTTGATATTTGAAGTGTAAACACAGACAAATGATTCTGATCTGATAAAACATTATTTGTTGAACAGTTTTTAATCTAGGCAATTTTTTCGTTTTTATTCGTTACTTAGAAAATTCATGCTATTCCAATACCAACAAGCACTGAAAGATAATTTACTCAGAACCAATCTGAATTCTTGAACAAATATTCATGAAGAATACTCAGTTGTTTATAAAAAGTGATATATAAAATATGAACAAATTTTTTCACGTCTAGGGATTTTTTCCTGGCATCTTACGTTCTTTGTATACTATGCTGTTTTATTAATTTGCTACGCTTTAATGTGATGCATACCATATGAAACGTTTCTAAATTTTTATTTTGAAATAAAGTATGCAGATACAAAAGATGAAATGGTTTTGCAAGTTGTTTCAATCATCAGTTGCTGGGTATAGGTGAGGACTAGACTATCCCCATCCAAGACAAACCCACTGTTTTTCAATAAATGCTGATATTCACACTGACAACCACAATCTACTGTAATCTCCACAGTATGTATTTCAAATCAAAACTGAAAACTTGTACACAGTTAAACTTCTTAACAATTTTGTCAAACAAGCTTCACATTTTTTATCTTTTTCATGAAAATATAAGATTCAAAACGGCAGCAACTATGTCTTTAATTTTTAATATGGCCAATATGTTGGAATTCTGTTAAAACCACAAAAGCAAAACCTTATCAGGGACAATTATTTGCTTTTGTTTACTTTAGTAACTACCTTTGGAATACATCACTTTCACTTAGTCATTAGACAAAACAATTATACAACAATTACAAAAACCATATGAAAAAGTGACAGCATCATTTTTTAGCCTAAACGAAAAAAATCATTAGTTTAACTTGCATCTACCAACTCCTGTTCACAAATATATGGTTTAAAATAACCATATCCTTCAGTTTTTCTTCCACCCTCAACAATTTTTAATGTCCAAAACCTTAATGTTGTCTGCTATGTTTGTTTTCAATAATTTCTGTCCCTATTACGATCCAATTAAATGCCGAAGTCTCCCTTGGACTGTTTACTCTGTGACTCATACATTGCCTTTTGAATAGAGCGCTTCATTTCATCATCCCCATCATCGTACATATCCTTGAGCAGTTTCATAATCCCTGCACTGGGATCTTCCTTCTCATCAAGTGAGGGCCTGTGTGATGAAAGAAAAAAAAATCATCAATTTTTTTTTTTAAATAGTTGGAGGAAAAAATGTAAAAATCAGATGACAACCACCCTTTTTCATCTTTTTTTCAACAAGATGCTGGAACACTGTCATTTGAAATGACTGGATAACAGCATAATTTTGTACCAAGAGATTAAAAAAAATTTAACACTACTTACTTTTTGGGTTCTTTTGCTTTCTTTTCCTGTTCAGTAACGTAAGTCCATTTCTTGCCACTTTCTCTCTTTTTTGCCATCAACAGCACCATATCTGTTTTTACCTGTACAGAGTAGTAAATCATCTTCAATTGACATGGGTGATTTTTGAGGGAGAGGTGAAGTCTTTTTTAAATTTGTTCCTGGGAAGGGAGGGGTGGTGTAGGATCTGGAGAAAGTTGGAAAACGAATTTGCACTTTGAACAGACAGGCTGATGATGACAAACGCACATTATGTTTAACAATTTAAAATAATGAAATAGTTTGCATGCATAACATTGTGTATACATCAGTGACTTCAACATTAAACCATCAAGTTTTTATTACAGTCTATCTATAGCTGAAATAGCAAGTTTTACCTCTTTATTTTCTCCGATGAAATTTTCACATGGACAGAATTCTACTTAACCAAAACAATTTGTTTTACATGTCAGAGAAACATGAGTGGGGAAAGAAATCCCTTAAGCGCTGCAGTAAAGAAAAAAATCAAAACCTTAAAAATGCTTTCTGATGGCACTATTTTTTCACTCAGCTTCGCAATATGCAGTTCCCAGTTTCTGTCCTCGAGACCTCGAACATACAATTTCAAAGACCTGCACAAAACCCAAATAACCAGCAACAAGAATAAGCCTTGTTTAGTGTTTACTTTTGACAAATTAATTCAATGTTTAATCCCATTAAAAGATAAAACTAGTCATCATGCTGTTACATTTTTTCTCATGACTTTGTATTATTTATATTTTTATAAGCATGAAATGCAACAACAGTGGTACCTTGACACTTGAACTGTTCCATATTCAAACATTTTGCTTCTCAAAGGACATTTTCAAGACAATTCTGTTTGTGTGCTTGACCATTGTGCTAAAACCTGCATGAGATGCCACAATTACAGGTAATGCTTTCGGGTGAAAAAGTGGAAAAAAATCTCTGTGCGTTGAGTTCAAGCAGCAAAACTATCTAGTGCTATGTTCATGATCTTGTGGAATTTTTTTATACATATATAACTATGAATACCTTACGGTCATCAAGATCTTTATTGCTTTAAGTGAACAAAACCCAGCTAAACAGTATGAACAATAGCTGAACTGACAAATAACTTATTTCTAAGTACAAGAGTGGCATATGTATGTGTCTGTCATATGTATGTCTACACTAGCTATTTAGTATGGTATGGTTAAGTCAAAGACATTGACAATATTGAAACTTAGAAAGGCCATAACAGCAGATGATGCAATGAAAAGAACAAAAGCAATAGCAATGTATAGGTCTCAAATAATGGATGAGACAAAATGACAAGAACAATTTATAGCTGGAAACAAACTCATCTTTTACATATGCCATAAGATAAAATACTATGAATAATACAAGGTAGCTAGATATTGGTGGTTACCAGAAACCAATTAAATATATATATATTATTTTTTTAGGCGGGGGAAAAGTGCCTGGCACTTAGGTTGATTGGCACTTGACCAGCACTGCCAGAACAAATTGCCAAGGTACCACTGTAGAACATGATGTTACATTAACGTTGCAATATCAACTTTTCAAAGATAAAATGTTAATTTTTTTTTTAAATGCTTGTTAAAGATAAGAGAAAGTTTTTTTTTTAATTAAAAAGGTAACTTACTGATCTGCAAACTCACAGCTAACATGATCTTTGCTGAGGCTGTGTATCCCTTTCAGAGTTACATATAGCTTCAAGAAGTTATCTGACTGGTCCCAAGCTTTAAAAAAAAAGATTAGAATGTCAAATAGTTCATAAAAACAGAATTGTAATACAGTATAACTACTTTTTCTACTTAGTAATAACTATTATATTTAACACTCAATGTCCACTGAAATTAATGTTTATGTTGCTTTTTTTTTTGTCAACAATTACTAAACCTATTGAATAAGTTCATATTATGGATCAGGGCTTCTGCTCAGGCTAAATTCTTTGGGGTCCCAGGGACCCCTTCTTCAGATTTTTAAGGGGTCCCTGTTCTTCGCCCAAATTTGAATGGGACCCCATTGACAAAAATTGAAGGGGTCCTCCAAACTTTTAATGCGCACTGTATGCAATTTTTT
The DNA here is from genome assembly GCF_003073045.1 of Pomacea canaliculata. NCBI lineage: Eukaryota > Metazoa > Mollusca > Gastropoda > Architaenioglossa > Ampullariidae > Pomacea > Pomacea canaliculata. Next base: position 19,047,357 of record NC_037600.1, read on the forward strand.
GCGTAAGCAGAAGCCCTGATGGATTATTAAAATTGTCACATCCAGCACCTAATGCACACACAAAATGTTCCCAATACCATAATTTTTAATTATCTCTGTGTAGACTGGAGTTCTTGGCAAAGAAACAGTTCCTTTTTCAGAAAGTGCATCTGAGCTTGAACTTGCACCCCTGAGTTCTGCTTCATGCCTTTTGAGATCAGTTTGAAGCTTTCTGATCTGAACTGCAAGAATGTCTTTTACTCTACTTCTTGTCGATTCTGCTTCAAACTTTTGCAGCTCTGTTATGTCCCTCTGAATCTGTAAAAATAATAAACTAACATCATTAGCTGCACAAAATTCAAAAAGTAAATCAACTTGGGATGTGTATGCTTTGCCCAGAGTAAGTATTGTTATCTTAATATTACACCATAGAAAAAAACTTAAATAAAGTCTTACACTCTTAAATGCCAATAAATTGCAGTGACTGCAATTGTTGTAATATTTCCACAAAATAATGAAAAAGATAGTTCTTTACTTTGGGACAGCCATTTTTCATGACTTGCATGACTTCCACAACTAAGCCAGCCACAGGATAAGTGTATGCGTGTGTCAAAGACGATGAGAGAAGTAATATGAAGAAAAACTGAACTATTCACTTTTATTTTCTTAACTCGTTAACAAAGTCTACGCTTAGTTTTCCTCATTCCTGACCTACACGATTCCTGAGAATTAAGTCTTAAAGTTCCTAAAATCGACTCGAAAAGTCACTGCATTACTCTTGTCATCGCTTTCTTTATTTGTCTTTGCTTCCATCTGTTTAAGAATTTGAAAAATGTTACTAGATTCAAAGGGAACAAATGACAAACCAAGATACCTCTGCAATGTCAGCCATTGTCGAAAAGATGAGGCGGTATTTGAGACAATCACAACTTCGTCTATCACAAGCAGCGCGCTTCTAGTATGTTCTACGCTTTGGGTTTTTCACGGACTATTATCTTTTTTAAAGCTTTACTATCTTTTCGATATTTTATCTCATAAATACTTGAATAGATTTTATAAATGTATTTTCTATGAAATAAGAAATAAATTGTCTGAAGAAAGCTTTAACTGCGTAAATATTGTCTGTTACAGCAGAATAAATCTCAAAACTCTCGTGTGTTTGGAGGTTTATTTACGTTAAGGCGACGAAAACATTAAAATTTAGGAACATGCTTGTTAATTTTTAAAAATGTGTCTACTTGAATCAAATAAATTGTGCAGCTAATATATAAAAATATTTATAGTCAATCTACTTTAATTTTTAAAATTAATTTTTAACAAATATTTTAGCAACTCGAAGTGTCAAGGCATCAAGGACCTGTATAGGTGGATTGCTGTCTGTCTGCCAAGACCAACGCTTAGTTTCTTTCGAAGCGATCCGCTGTTAGTCTCGGCGAGCCGCAACAAAGAATGTGGCTAAGCCGGAAGCTATGTCATCTAATGCCTCGTTTTAGTAGTTAATGTTAAATGTGAATAAACCGGAAGCTTTATTGTCTCATGCCTCGTTTTAGCAGTTAACTGGAAAAAAAAAAAATCGTCTTAGTTCGTGAAGGCATGGAACAACGATTTCCAATCTCATACCCAGACCGACGAGATTGGTGCTTTTGTGCTTGCTGAAGATTTTTAATCATTTAAAATTTTCCACATATTTGAATTGAATCTTATTAAACCAATAAATTATACAAGTTTTACAAACAATGCATTTGAAATCCCAAAACATTCTTCTACAGAAATGAACAAACATGCATGCAGTTGTTTATATAATTTAAAGGTTATTCATATATGATGCAAGGCACAATAGGCGACCAAATTTATGCAAACATCAATATACAAATAGTTGTATGTTACACGTCCGTGATGTAACACAAAATCAGTGAAATTCGATTTTTAGTAGAATTTCAAAAACTATATATGTGTGAAAAGTGTAAGGTACAGTTAATCAGTAATAATTGTTTTTGACAAATTGTATTAAACATCGTTATTTCTTTTACATATATGTATTAATGAAGACACTCGGTTCCCCCTTACAATATATAACTTATAGCCCACCACAACAGATCGAGTTTTAAATTTTTTACACCCTGGAGATATATGCATGAGACCTATAGCTATCTCGACACATACTATTGTAAAAGTGTTTTCTGAGAATTCTAAATTACTATACACTTTCAAAATCGGAGCAGAATATGGATTTTTTAAATTTTAATTTTCCGATGTGTGCGGGAAGTCACTATAATTTCTTAAGTCAGATGACGAGGTCACCTATATATATATATCTTCAATTATGTACGTCTAAGAGTGTCAGTATACAACTTCTTCACTCTATTTTACTGACGTGTATATACAAGTTCGTGAAAGAACCAGCCACTTTAGTGATCGAAGTGTAATTTGAGCCTGCATTATTTTTCAGCATGATCAGTGGTGGGGAGAGGTGAAGTAGAATTATTATGGTCGGTAACTCTGGGCACAAATACAGAGTTGTGACCCTTATTGGTTCATGCTGGACTCTAGGCGTCGTGCTTTATAAGAACGTGCTATTTGTTGTTGATTTTCCGTCATCATGAGAAAATTAAGGCATCACGAACAGAAGCTACTTAAAAAAGTCGATTTCATTAAGTGGAATACAGATGATAACTTGTTTCGGCTGAAACTAATGAGAAAATTTCACATTCAAAAAAGGGAAGATTTATCCAAGTAAGTAAATTTCGTACACCATGTGTTGTTATATTTTGGACAGAGCTAATTAAATGATTTCCCAACACTTGAATATGATGAAGTTGCCATACGATAAATTAAATATATAACACTTACATGGTGGGAGACAGCATGATTGTTTACGGCTGGAAGAGGTTTGATGATTATTATATCTTACAACTAGGCTTAGACTGGCCACGTATTTTGTAACACTTTTCTGAATATAGAAATAATTTGTATAGATTATTGATAAAGGTTGTTTGGATAGTGTTAAGATTGTACACTCAACATTTTAAAGACATCTTTCATTAGTTACAGGCGATCCTCTTGTTACGTCAGCCCCGAGTTACAATGTTTTGTGGTTACGACACATCTCCCATTTACTGTATAAAGCCTTGTTTCCACTTAAGTGGTTTTGCGTCGTAAACGTTGTAACGCGAACTTCGTGGTTTTCCTTTGTTTTGTTTTTTTTACTTAAAAAATTGTGTGCACATCCGTGCATGTTTGCATGTGTGTTTGAGTCTGCTAATGCACCCAGTCAGTAAAGGGGGCCAGTCATTTCATCCCAAGACCATAATTATCCCACCGCGGGAGTCAAATTGTTCCATCTATATCCATATCATCCCAAGTAAGACCACATCATCCCGACACAAAAAACTGAATCCTTCCAGACCCAAAAGACTGGGGCAAAATGCTCTTTGGACGAAATGGCCGGTGACTGAACTGAAATGTAGTTTTTGTGTGTGATGTATGGTGTCTGTGTGTATAGGAGCATACGCACACACATTCATGGGCAAGAGTAGCAGTCATCACTAATATATATTCTTAGTGCTGTGTCACTTGGCAAATAAATACTTACCTTAAGCTGGAATATGGAAGTGTTTTCAAACTTTCAACTAAGTATAATAATTTTGAGTTAGTAAAAACCAGATATTTTTGTATATGTATTTTTTATTCAGGTACAACAAGCTGACAAAGAATATCCTCGATCTTGCCAAAAAAATTAAGGAGATGGATTCTAAAGACCCTTTCCGCGCTTCTGCTACAGCTCAGCTGCTTGAGAAACTGTATCTATTGTTTAATCGATTATTGACCTATTACACAAAGACACTTTAGTGTTTAAGACTGTTTGTAATTTTGAGAACCAGTTAGTTTCTCTTTTGCTTTGTCTCTCACTCTTACAGATGTACTTATAGACAAATGCAGATGTAATAAAAAAAAAAAAATTAATATCCATGTTACCAATCCTTTTCTTCCTTTGTCTCTATCCTGTGCATCTGTGTGAGGTTAAAATAGATGAATATAATCCCACATTTACATTGTCTAACTAAAATACCGTATAATATTTTAAAACCAGACTATGTAATTATGCATAAATGAAAAACACTGATAATGAAAGAAATATTTTATGTGCAAAGTGTAATGTACTCTAATAGCTTTGCATTATAAAACTATACTTCCCAGAAGTTATTATAACTTATCATGCTATACTTCTTGATTTATCAGGTACGCAATGGGGCTAGTGCCTACAAAAGCCAACCTGTCGCTTGTTCAGAAGATTTCTGCAGCTACATTTTGCAGGCAAGTTTTTGCAGAAAAACTTGTGTCTGCTTAATAAAACTTAACAGCATTACCAGCATGACACTATCATCTTCTTTCTCTTCCCTCTGTGTTTATTTCTTTTCATCCAAGTGTAGTATTTTCAATGCCATTTGTGTGGTATCATTTTCTGTTTCATAATGTTATATTCCTCATGATACCTACTAAAGACAAAAAGCTTCAGACTATTCGTTGTAAATTTTTTTTACAGAAAAATCTTTATTTTCGTTATTTAGGTCCGTCCCATCGGCGGCAATCTTATCCTTTTTAAAGAGAATAGGGCTCTATTATCAAATTAAAAATTTTTATATCTGTTTTGTTTTTGGAATAATAGTAACCTTTTTGGACTTCAACACCCTTTTTAATGCTTTCCCACCCTTTTTTTACATTTTGGTTTACTTATTATGAGACCTTTAAAAGTGTATCAAATTTATAAGAATTAGGTTGTTTAAACCTTTCAAATTACAACTACTTTTTGCCGTGATATAGCCATAGTTGCTAGCACTGCATAAAACACAAACAAAACAAACAAATAAAGACAAAAACTTTCTGTGCTTCCAATGTAGGGCTCTCAGTCTCAAATTTGTGACTGTTATTGTTTTGAGTCAGGGTTATTTTATTTGTAACTACTTAAAGCAATGTACTTATGAGAGTTTTAGCTTTTCTGTTTGCAATGTTCTAACTTTTGGCTGAGCTACGAAATATTAAAAAAATCACATCCTTAGGAGGTGAGTACACTAACAACTTATGTATAACTTATAATAAGTATAACTACTTCCCAATAATAGTTTACACTTGCATTTGAAAAATATTGGTTTTAATATTATTGTTATCACTTTTACAGGAGAAGACTGCCAGTAGTGATGGTAAAGGCACACATGGCACAGACAGTAAAGGCTGCAACTAAATTTGTTCAGCAAGGCCGTATCCTTCCAAATTGTCGAACATTTCTTTAAAGATTTTATAATTCCTTATATCATTTTCTCAATTTTATGTTTATTATGCTGAATATGATCACTGTGGCTTTGTTTCTGCATTTTTAACATTCTCATTTCGTAGTTTCTACATTAAAACCTGTAAAGGTAAATGACACATTTGAAAAAGTGCTCAGCTTTATTATAACTAGATATACAGTTATTACTGAAACATTTTACGTCTTTTCTTATTCTGTTAGTGCCACCTTCAGTGTTCTCTTTCTTTTATCCAAAGTCAATGTCCTAAAATTTTGCAATAGTGCATCATAATCTTTGACTTTAAAAAAAGATGTGCGCCTGGGACCTGAGGTTGTGACAGATCCAGCATTTCTGGTCACAAGGTCTGTTTATAGTTAGCAGTATGCAAGGATGTGTATATTTGTGGCTTTAGAGAAGAATGGATGTGGTCAGTGTTATTTGAGGGGAGTTCTGTTATGCAGAGTGATCAGTTTGAAGAATTGTTCTTCCACACACTGAAATTTAAAAGTTTAAGATAGTATCTGGCGTACTTTGCAGATAAGCATGCCAGAACAACTGGCTAAGAGTATTCAACCTAAGAACAAATTTATGGTGGATCATTGCAAGCCAAGAACTAACAATCATTTTCTTGAGGCAACCAGACTGAGAGTTTATCACAGTTAAATGTAAAAGAAGTAGATTTTTGCTTTTCTTACAAGCTTAAGGTTTTTAATAACTAGTGCATACAAAGTTGTTATCAAAATGTTGTTGCAGAAACTTGGAGGATTTCCTGACATGGACTGATACCTCTGCAATCAGAAAGCATGTCATGGCATATAATGATGAGGTAATTTTTTTTCTTGTAGCTAATTTTCAAATTTCTTACATCATACATTTGTGGTTTTTATCAGCTGTGCCCATGGAAGTATAGAGGTACATAAACTGCCATCAAGAAAAAAATACCACAAAGCCCTAGGAATGTATGATATTTTTTTTGTTTGGCTGGATTGTGCTTGTGGGTAGAATATGATGATGACTGGTGTTTGATTACAGCATAAACCATTCTGGTTTCTTTTTCAGAGAGATGATTTTGATTTGATGGCCTCCTGATCAAAAGAGTCAGGGAGACTCAGGTGAAAAAACTATGAATAAAAGCTTGAAAGAAAATGATGTGTATAAAACAGAAATACTTGTGTAGTTTCCAAACACAACAAAAGTGTGAATGTTGAGAGCAGAATTCGGTAATTGTGTTTGATGTGACATGCACTTTTTTTTACTCCACTGTGTGATATTTTTGTAGAACACACAGGAGAAAGAATATCTGTATGTGTAAGTGACAATGACTGCCATGCACAAGTTTTTAAACTTGTGAATTTGCATATGTATGATTGTAATTTTTTTCATGCTTGCGTATCTGACATTAAAATTCATTTTGTGGCACAAATGTTGGATTTTTGTTGTCACCATCCCTTTTCTTCCTTTGCCTGTATCCTGTGCATCTGTGTAAGATTAAAATAGATATAATTACATCCCACATTTACATGTCTGTCCAAAATACTGTATAATATTTCTTATTCAAACCTAACATTTCACAGCTCCATTAGGAAAATGTAGGGTCTTGTTGGGTAGTTGACAAGTAATTAATGAAAGTTACATAACTTTCAAAAACCACAACGAAGCAAATCATAAAATGCTACTTTTGTTTGGGTTTTTTGTGTAGGTATGCTGTTAGCGATAACGATTGACGTTGACATTCAGTTTGCTTTTGACTGAATTTTCTAAAATGTTTTAACTGCTTGTGTTCTGGTGATTAGTCATTAAAAATGATATTATGAAAATAAATGTTATTATTATGCATGATTTTAAAAAATTCAAATAACCACAACAGTTATCTTTTCTGAGCTTTCTTTTTTTCATTTTTTTAATACAAGAAAAATCTTTTATTGTATAAGTGAGAGTATCGGCAATATTGTTTGCGCATTTATTTTAAGACAATACGCTGTCTTCACTATTCTACTTGTATCCCTTTGAAGTTGAATAATTTCAAGGTGTAGATACGAAACAAGATTAGCCTCCCTTTAACAGATTCCTTTCAAAGCTAGTACAAAAGATTGGCTAAAGATTCTTCTTCATACTGCGCATGGCAGTGATCAAAGTCCAAGATTTATGAAGCTGAGAAAATTCTGATGGCAATGCATTTTGCATTTAAAACTTTGTTCTGCATTTGAGGCTATGTGGTTGAATAAATAAGCAAACATTTTCACTAAAAATAAATGGCTACTACTTCAGATCACTTGCCGCATTTGCTAACGAACTTTTATTTTATAATTTACAATGACGCTTTATACATCGTCAGTTTATGCTTGTGATTCTGTTGAGAAATGAGTAGAAGTTTGTGTATATATATATTGACACAAAACTGAGTCTACACTCTGCACTATTTTTAAGAGAAGTGGTTCTTATATACATGTACATCTATGGATGACCCCCTTGTAGCTCTCTTCTGTGGCGGAGGTACCTCCTTCGAGACAAAGGCTGAGGCGGTAACAGCTGCTTCATATCATCAGAAGCCTCACATGCGGTAGCACTTTTTTTGCGCACACAGACCGTGTCAACTCTGCAGACCCAACCCCTCAGAAACAAAAGTGCTTCGGTTAAAGGGTTGACATGACAACGGTAAGTGTCGGTACACTTGCCGCAAGATCATTTTGCACTTGGCTCCTGCCCATGGCAATGTTAGTGCAGATGTCCTCAAAAAGTTTTGATATTGCTGAAAAGCGACCAAAACATGCTTTGCTCAGACGAAGCCAGCTTTCTTTAAACAAAGAACCTAAATGTCACATCAAGTAGGAGGAAGAGGCTGGGATAGCACACGAAGATGGATCCGGAAAGAGAACAATGCTGCTGTTCATGGCGAGGACGTCATACCCACTTTAGAAGAACACCTACACCTGCTGCTGATGGATGGCATGAGAGCCAGACTGGTTGACATGCTTTACAGCACTGCCCTCGACACATAAAATGGCAGCTAACATCACATCCTTAATGTCATCTCTGGTGATAACTTGCCAGCCATTGGTTAACCATGTGAACGAGAGTGTGGAACATTTCCTGGTCAAAGTTCTGCTCACAAAAGTTGATACCTAACATAAACTCCTTCCTTGTAGTCTTGTGGGAAGTATTTTTGCTATAATTATTGTTATTTTCAATAGATCTCTGAACAAGAACAGTAGAGATTTATAAAAGTTTAAGGATGCTATCAGGTAGTTTTTATTGAAATCTTGTCGGGCTAGCTAAAGGATATATTATTCGGCGGTGTTTTTCTCCATGCTATTGTCGTGTTAAAACGAGTTTGACAGAGCAGCCATATATCCAACAATCTGTGTCTTCAATATTTGTTTCTAAAGCGATGTTCCTCGACCTTGAAGCCAGATACTTTTATCGTTGTGTATTATCTCAAGACAACACTTGGGCCTCACGGGCCCCACCCCTAACTTCCGCATCTTCACTCAGCCTCTGACACGTGGGCGGCTGCATATTACGACACTGCAATGTCGGTAGGAATGTTATAACCAGAACAGTGTCACACCATTGATCTGTCGCTCCCGCACATTCTTTCAAATAATATTCACATCACTCCTCCATCACCACCCCTTGTAGGGGCTGTTAGCTGCACCAGTTTAGATGGAGTTGTTTCGATTTTCTTTTCTTCTTTTTTTTTTTTTTTTAACAGAATAAAAAACTTTCACAGTCGATTCTTGCAAGGGGTAAAAAAGGTAGCGAATAAATACAAACAAGCGGAAATGATGGCGCAGACTTGCTTGAAAAGTGAGAGCCGCAACGGTGTCATAGAACTATCGCAGTTTAAAAAGAAAAAGAATAGGGGAACGCCTGAGAAGAGAATTCTCATCGCTTGCTTCGGAGAGTGGTAGACAAACAAAATCACCGCAGGCTTATTTTTTTTTTTCAGTTTATCTGTTATACATTGAATGTTATTTTAAGAAGGCTGTGACTACTGGGCATTTGTTTACACATCTAAGATTACACTTGCGTTCACGTTATAATGGAGGGGAATTTCTTAAAGTGGTGGAGAAGTAATCGCCGAGCACCAATCAGCAGTGTATCTGTTTAGCCGACATTCATTCTATCTCTTAATACCCTTGTTATTGTATTATTATCATTTTTAAAAAATTTCGACGTTTAGAAGTAAATAAACACTATCATATAATAAACAAGATATGACAATGTTTATCCTATTACCTTCAACAAAGACTTGTCTTTATTTCTTAATCTTAATCTTTCGCTCCCTCAAACAACGTGACATTCTTTATCGTGTTCTGTATTCTGATGAAAAAGACGATATATATATATTCCGACTGTATATCTATAAACAGAAGTGATTTAATCATTCGACACCAATTTCACGAAACATTACATCCCTTATTCAATCTTATATCAAAGGATGACATTTAATCATCTTGCAGTTTCAGCAAAGAATGATATTCCACTCAGTTTTCATGATGTGAATCTTTATTTTTATCAAAGAGATGCTCTTGAAGACGAGTGCATTTTATTTTAGTTGTCAAACCTTATGACAGCATTCGCTTTCTTATCTTGTCAGTGCCAGTCTGTGGAACCATCCCCCTTTCTCATTTTTCACGTCTTGCTGAATGGCCCATCCTGCCACCACCACCATTCCCCTAACCTTTTCTCTTTTTTTTTTCCCCCTGCTACTTCCTGGCACCGGATATGAACTGCCCTGCGACCTTTAGCGCCATCACCTCGCGCGCCTAGCCCCAGACGATGTAACGCTAGGTTCAAATGTGAATGAAGAAGCATAAACAGTTACATCTTTCCCGCAGGCCTCTGGCGCCTGAACACACGCACGCATGCATCCACACACACACAGCCCGTGTCATGTGCAGTTGTGTTGACCTGCTTTCAACTGGCAACACTGGAAGAACGACTACCATTCTTTGGACGAGCACGCGGTGCCACAAAATAGAAGGAGCTACCCTTAGTGCCTTGTCTTCGTTCTTCCTCTGATACTTCTGCAATTTGCAATCCGAAGAACCACAGACTAGAATCTCTGTTTGGTGCATGCAATACCACAGACTAACATCTATTTAGTGCATGTAATACCACATGGTAACATCTATTTAGTGCATGTAATACCACAGGCTAACATCTATTTGATGCATGTAATAGCACAAACATCTGTTTGGTGCATGTAATACCACAAGCATCTATTTAATACCACAATTAAACACCTTTGTTTGGTGCATGTAATACCACAAACATTTTTGTTTGGTGCATGTAATACCCCAGGATACCATATCCGCTGAGTGCATGTATATCACATTCTGACATCGTTATTTAGTGCATGTAATGCCACAGACACTCGGTTTCAGATTAACTGGGTTCGAGGGCAATGAACGAGCAACTGAATGGAGAGGGTAGGGATAATAAACTGTTTCAGTGCAGGACAAGCCGACTAACCTTTGTCTCTGCGAGTACAACGAAGTTAGGATAAATGGTCCAGTGGTTGTGATGGTTACCGGGCACCAAATGACACTACGATTAACTAACGCTGAGCCTTGACACAGCTGAGTTCACTCGTGACGTGGCTAGTGCGTCCGCCCGCTCGGCCGGTCGATCGGGCTGCCCTTTGTTGTTGTCTAGCTAGTGTGGCTGCCATTTACTTCTGGAGTCAAAAGGCTAAAACGCCGGGACTCGCTCGTTGATTGCACCAAATGGCGCGGATGCATTTATCTTTTACATAAAAGACACATCGCCGCAGCCAGCGCAGGCGTCCTTGTGATACCCGCCTTGTCCCGAACATAGGAGGCACAAGGGTGTACACAGAAGGGCTGACTAAACAAATATACAAAACACGTTTTTCCGTTACCTGAACAGAAAATCAATAGGACAAACAATTGTTATGATTTGGGAGGTTTGGCGTGGAAAGACGCCAATCAGTAACTTTATTTCTTCAATGACAAAAGTCACGGTTGGTTGGGATGGGATGGGTGGGGAAGGTAGGATCACAACCACCACCCCACCCCCAACGTGTCTCTCCACCCATTACCCCAGACGACCTCCACGGCCGTCGGGCAGGCTCAGTTCATCCTTCTTAGGGTCAACCGTCGTGCCGTGGGCGAGCCGCCCCGCTTTGAGACCGAGGCTCCTTTTCACGCACTAATGTGGTTAGTGGGGCTGGCACGGGCCACCAGCGGCCCAGAAGGACAGGGTAAATTAGTGGCCCATCGCCATGTCGCGCGCCTGATTGACAGAAAGCGCGTGTGCGCACGTGCAGGGATCCTCGGCCAGATGTTAGCCTTCATCATATTCATTACTAACTTTCCCCCTCATTCCCCTCCCCCGTCTCTGCGCACTGGTACCACAACAAGAAAGAGTTTTAGTGTAAGAGGATTTTTGTTTATTTATTGTTTACAAACTTACGTGTGCGTACGACTGTGTGCTTCCCTACTCCCCAACCTTCCTACATTCATAGTTTCCGTGGTCTTTTCTGTTGAAAAGGAGAAAAGGCAAGAATATATATGGTGCTGTGTGCGTATTCATGCACGCGCCTGTGCGTTTGACCTTTTCGTCTTTTAAAAAGCACAAGATGGGCAAAAATTTATTGTTTTTGAGTCGCGCGCAATGTAACGGAAGTGGTTGTCTTCCGCGCCATATTGTCCAATATTGTTTTCTGGCGAACGCTGGTTCCGTGTGCCAAGCAGCAAGACGGAATTCGTGCGACAAACCCTGAAGGCCAAACAAGCCTTTGAAAGCATGTTTTCATTCATAAATGCTAGTAAAGCGTTCTGAAAGACATTTCCTCCGGAAGCATGACTATCAGCACGGACGCGGGTTGGGTGGGGTAGGAACAACAACGCATCATTGGCTATCATCTTCTTCGGGCCTACGTTCGTCACATCAGACACGTCACTTCCTCGGAGCACGTGGACAGCAGAGTTGAGATGCTTACCCACCCATCCCCATCCCCATCCCCACCCGCACACACACACGTCACCACCAATGTATGGTTTTATGAACTGCCGGAGGGAGCACTTACACCAATACTCCGAGGTGACGTGGTGTAATAGTGCATTGTGGCGTCCATTGTGCTGAAGAAGTTCCTGTCAATCATGTCCTTGTCGTGATGATGATGACGATGATAATGTAGACATTACATTTGCAGTAGACATTATCTGCTAGCGCTGGAACTGCGGCATTTTGCAGTCCCGCAGTAAGCCCCCTTTCCTGTAGAATTTGTGGGTTGTCTGCTGTGGGAGATGGGGGTGTGGGAGGGGCGAGCAGCGCGACCGCAGATTCACCCGACAAGATTGTCTGACCTTTATTTTCTCTCAACCCTCTCTAAGGGTCCTGGGGGCACGACCCATTTCAACCTCCTCCAATAGTCCCCCTTCCGCCACAAAGCAATAATGATATAGTCAAACAGACATGACATCTTTAATGCCAATGACTCATGATCATTTTGACATGGGGGAGATACAAGGATACTGACAATACAAAACAGGATGTTTAACAACATTCTATAAGCAAATGTACATTTTCATTTAATTTGAAGCTAAGTATACGGTCATCAGGAATATTCTACATCCAAGGGGGACATGTCTAATGTTATATATATATATAGGTATTTCAGTATATTTCCATCTCTCTACAGATAAACACATCTATAAATAGTGGAAACATTACCTATTGAATAGCATGGTATGTACAGCTGCATCTACATATACACAAACAAGCCACGTATTATAATTGTACAGAGAGACTAGTGGACAGAGCAGCAGCTTCCGAGCCGGAGAGTGTGGACAGTCGCCAGTTCGAAGCCCGTCTGACGCATTGTTCACCCTCCTCCCCATTCCAACCAGCTCCAACTGACCCATCGTGGAGTAGGTACCTGACTCTGAGTGCTGGAGAAAGTAAAGCAGTGAAAGAAAGAAGAGCACCGCTTTTGCAAAAGCCTGCAACAAAGTAAGCTCTACCACCTCACTACCATACCACCGTCAGGTTACTGACCTACTTTTACCCTGCTTTTTTTTTTACTGCACAAACAGGTGTACGAAAGGTGACGTCACTGAACATGCGCACACATCTCTGTCGAACCGCCGCTGTCGTGTACAGTTTCTCACTTGTATTTCTATGAAAAAGAAAACCGACGAAAAGAAAAAAACCGAAAAATTATCTCTGAGAAAGACAATACTGTGTACTGGCGTGCTGGTGCGAAGAATGGTGTCCCTCACAATGGCAGGCGGTCGCAGGGTCAAAAGTAACATCAATCATGCGTCAAAATAGCACGTCACGAATTTAAAAAATGAATATAACGAGCTTGTGAGACAGTTACGTATTTATAAGAATATGATGGGTGGTTCTGGGATTTTTTTTTTACATTTTTCCAGATGATGGAGATTAATTATCCACCTCTTTCATTTTTTTCTTCCTTTTCGTCACGTATTCAGATGACAGCGTCACCTGAAAGAAACTGAAGCTAATTTAATTTCTATTACCTGCACCGTTTTGTCGAAACTGATCAAGATTGAAACCACTACAGCTGCCAGTATAACGTATGCTGATCCTCCGGGCTATGCGCCAGCCCCTACCTTGACTTCCAAAAAAAAAAAAAAGTGGGGAGGGGTGAGATGGATGGCTTGGGGGTTTAAGCCTCAGAGTAAACTACAACAAAGAGGCATAATTTAAACACTCTATCTCCACCGCGAAAACATATTTTCAGACAAATACTGTTTACCTTTGGTAAAGACTTTTAGAAACGTCAGTCGTTTTTGTATCAAGTGGGAGGTCACGTCAGACTGTAGAGACGTACATGTAACCCCACACTGGTAACAGCCAGCATTTCCAGCCGCCAGTACAGCGCTCCGCTAATGTTTGCAGCACGAGCGCTGCGCTAACCTGTCGTTCACGTGAACAAAGACGAGCGTACGTCACAGGGGTAAAGGGAGGAAAGGGGTTGTGCACCCCTGCCACCCGAGGACGACCGTGGGAAAGTAAGGCCTTGACGCTGGTTTGCTGGCGGCGGGCGTTTTAAAGAAATGGAGGGGCAGAAGCGGTGTTGCGGGAGGGGCACGGGAGGGACGGTCGATAATCAGTCTTCTCCTTGTAAAGAGCTTTTTTTTCCCCCCGGAGTCATCTCCCCCTTCCTGCCGTCTCGTCGACCCGGACACCCGCGTACGGAGGTGAGATGACGACACCCCGTTTCTCCCTGCTCGTCGTCGTTTGGTTCACGTTGCATAACCACAGGTGCCGAGGGGAGCGAGTGAAGAGCGCGTTCTCACGGCCCGGTCGCTTTCTGTGGCCTCCGCTCCTGTCACACCTTCCTAGCCACACGCTGTGGGCTTGAATGTCTATCAGCGGCATAAAAGTTTGCCATCTGCTCTCTAAACCTTTCAAACGACCGAACCTGTGAAAGATCATATAATGTCTGGAATATTTAGTTAGATCCGCTAGCTTTTTAAAGGACTTGTTTACTTGTTAAAGTGGGCTTGCGTGCGCGTGTGTACATAATGATTTTGTACCTCATTTTCCATATCTGCGATATCATGAAAATGTTTGCTGAAAATGTGATCAAATGTCATCGACAAGCTGATCAGTAAATGTACTAAAACATTTGTACAGGTACTTTTATCTGCGAACTCACCCGACTTGTCTATCTGTATTGATGAAGCTGGTATTATTACACTGGGACAGGTGGGGCAAATCAAACAAAAGCTCGTTCCCGTAGTTACGACGGACTGTCAAGGCCCCTGCAGATATTTATGTTACTTTACCCTAGAGAATCTTTGCCACTGCTTTATAACTAAGGTCCCATGGGTGAAGTAACATCCGCGAACTACGGACACTGCTTCGAAAGTACGGAGACAAGATGTTTGCCCTTGATTTACCCGGGGCAACGGCTGACCCTCGCTCTATGAATACAGCCCCTGAGGCACGACTATTTGTGCCCCTCCTCCATTTCCCCTCTACAAAAATAACTGAGGATTTAGTTGCACAGGGGGGAAGGATAACCTTGTGATGACAACGACGACGATGAGGAGAAGAAGGATGATGAGGAAGTTCTTGATTTTTTGTAAAAGTCATAATCACCTCTGTTCGATAGTTGTCCATAATTTGCAGCGTGCACACCAAATTATTATCCACGTCTTTATTTTTTTTTCCTTTTTATTGTTTCTCCTAACTACCCGACAATAATAATAAAAAAAAACAGATCAACATCTGTTGAATAATGTTTTGCCCTTTTCCCACTAAGGAGGGAACTCAGCCACGGAAAATTTATTCGTTAATTAGAGGACACAAGGAAGTAATTATCAGCTGATATTTGTTTCAAAACTGCATTTATGTGACAGTGGGTGACACACTACTGATGGGCAATAATAAAGCCAGAAAATATAACAAAGCCCCGGTTATGTTACAGGCCTGCACCATCAGCATGGTCATGCTAGTCATTATGACGAAGGCCAGTCATACGGAATGACACACGGGCAATCGAGTAAGGAAACCCACCAAAAAAGACAATGACATATCGTGTTAACTGTGAGGAAGATATCTCACTGGCAGACTGGCAGACGCCAGCCTTGTGACTTGTCGTTTTATTATTCGTGTTATCAGACGCTTCCGCACCAACAACTATACAAATCGTATCCAGGTCACAGAGTAGACAGAGCAACGTGAACAGTACTGAAACCTTCCTCTTCCTTCATATGAAAATAATTTTAAAATTAATTAGGAACAATTTTACGTTCTTCCTCTCTCGCTTCCTCTGGTATTCTTACTTTTTGCTGTCGCCAAGGCCACTCGCAAGAGCACCGTATGCTTGCAACAGAACAGAAATGTCAATGGGGTGGATAAAATCTCAGTACCCCGCCAGTCAAGCACCCTTGTCCGATTGAGAACAGGGATAAGGTGCGAGTGCTGATAACGGGATGGGGGACGCCAAGCGGGGTAAGGCAGTCAACGACACAGTGACAGTAGCTGATAGAAGTGATCTTCAGGATACTACAGAAGCTAGATATTAGCTACACAGAAGTGGGAATCCTCAGGTAACTGAAGACGCACTCCGAAGGTTTGCTCCTTTGAAACAGGCTTCCTTTGGCTGAACTTGAGATGTCCCTACAGTTCAAGACTCGAAGGGGGGTGGGCAGCCGAACCCCATGGGTAGTCGTCTTGCATTACTTCAACATTACATACATCCGGATCTGAATACATTTCATACACTCGGATATGAATACAGATCGGATACTTTGTAATGATTTAAGTAAATACTTATTCTGCACAACCGAAATCGGTATGATGGGTATGTTAATTACACAATTACACAATGATGAACTAGCAAGATGGCTTCACAACCAGTTTGAAATAAACCGTGCTGAAACCTCTCTAAATATCAGTTTTACAATTTTTCTCTTGCTGTTAATTGCAGTAGCAAAGTCGATTCGGCCTGTATGATAAGGTTTCAGCTGACATTCAACTGGCAAAGTTCATGTTCCACAGCAGACATTCAAAAATGAGTTGACGTTTAAAAGAGCGAGTTCCCAAAGTTCCCAAAACTAGGAAGAGGCTTTCTCTAATCTGACTGTGGGACGACCGCCGTCATCCCAAAAGGTCATAGGGTGGGAAAAGTTAGCGACTGTAAGATATGGAGGTTAACTGTGAAATATGCTAGACTAGTCTGGACGAATAAACAATCCCAGACCAACTGGTAATGAAGCTTACAAGATGGGATGGAGTACTAGATGGCGTTATTGCCTCCATTGAAATACCCCAAGAGTCATACGCTCTAGCCACAAAGAGTCCCTTGGCAGACAATCCCTACCCCAGGAGCTAAGAGTGGGGTGGCTCCTTCAAAAAATAATTTTAAAAAACCCAGAGTGCTGTCGGCAATACCAGGCCAGAGCGTATCTTCCGGTTAGCCTCCGTACTACGCACCCAACACAAATAGCTAATAATTATGTTTTAAAGATGGACTTGACATTCCAGAGAGAGAGAGAAATGCAGACGACATTCTAAAGGCGACGTAGACGTTCCAACGGCAGCGTTGAAGTTTTAAAGGCAAAGATGATGATGCTTCCAAGGCAGACTTGATGTTTACGCTCCAAAACACAGTTAACGTTCCTAGACCAGAGCTGACGTGCCAACGGCTTAACTGACGACCTGAAGTCAAAGCTGACGTTTAAAGCAGGTTGGTTCCATCCTCAGAAGGGATAAGAAGCAGAATGTGGTTCTTCCAAATCTGACTTTTTGCATCATACATAATAGATTGTGTGTCGTTTGGAGCAGTGCGCCGCCGTGTAAGGGGCAGCTGGTGCACGTGAGGCGGCACCCCACAGTTTCCCTTGGCTGGCTCCTGCGCAGGTGTGCACGTGCTCTCCTCCACTAGCACGCACTCACGGCCACCTGATTTTTCACTTACCTGACCCCAGGGTGAAGCTTGTGTAATATTACCAGCTTGGCTTAATGGGACAGGGGCATCGGGCCAAGAATCGGATTTACTAACTATTCCAGCTTTGTATATCATGCATGAAGTAGCCATTAAAATAATATTTTAAAAACTGACAAGAAGAGGAGAGAGAATATATATATACTGTCATGCATTAAGATATAAAGTGTCATCCTGTGAGACACGCTCAATATTTTCACGTCTTCTTGCTGTAGTAACCTATGCAGGTGATTTAAGTGTATGTGTCCGGCGGCTATCATCTTTCATGCTAGTCCCGTTCCTTCCACGGGGGAGATAAGGCATGAAAATCGTCACGCTCAGCAGGCAGGTAATGGCTGCATACCTCCCTCAGGTCCTCAGGCAGAACAAGCATGTTCAGATGCTCACATTTGGATGCAAAGGGTAGTCTCCTGCTTTTGGATGAGAACAATTAATTGAATGAACTGTTAGAGACGGATGGATGGTCAGTCGTGTTTGTCTGCTTGTGCCAGCTCTTCATTATTCAGTTGAAAAAATCTTAGATTAGTTGATGTGGTCTCATAGACTCAATTTAAAGTTTAAACCACAATTCTCAGTAACACATATACACACACAGAATGGAATTATTTGTTGGGGGATCGCCGATCGCACACCATTTCACTGACTTCAAGACCTGAGATGTTCACCGGGTTACATCCCAACAGCCCTCGAACTTCTGATGACCTGCAAGGGCTACAAGAGGCACTAGGCTGTTGTATGAACAGTTCTGAACTCGGCAGTCAAGTGCAGAGCCTAAGCTCCTATCAATATTCCGCCAGCCACTTGACTCAAAGAAAAAAAAAAAAGGCATATCATTTCGCCTTTCTCCCTCACTCCCTGCCCAACCTTTTTTGGCGGTATAGTATTGTTCTATTGTGTTATTTCATTGCTCACTGAGAATTCTACATATTTTATATTCCTTCTGGCTTCTGTCACGTTTGATGATGATCACACACGCACACGCACGCACATACGCACGCGCGCGCACACACACAGTATACACATCTTCACCATGGATAACACAAAGACCACAGCGTAAATGGAGTTACTTGAAGAGTTATTTTCGAAACAAGAAAGTGTTTAATGTTTTCAAACTTGGGACACGTTCCCTGTCAGTCCGATAACAACATATTTTGAAGAGTTCATTGAATAGGAAACATGCTTCCACCCAAAGACGATTTCACACAGTAGGGGGTGGATTACTGTGGATGGGTGGAGGAGGAAGATGTGGGGTGCATAAGGGAAATGGATAAAAGGAGTAAGAGGGGAGATAATGTGATGGAGGGGTGCGGGGTGGGGAGCACCCTGTAGTTCAGTGGTTTTAAAAAACTCGCTTGGCGCCACTTAGTTCAGATCTCATCTCGGGCCACTATACTCGCAGGGTCGGACATTTTCGGGTACTCTTTCTCCGGTTTCTTTTCCCTATCGCTATCCCCCTCATAGTGTCAAATCACCAAATATGGAAATACTTTCCCGTCAAAACAAACAACTAATTTTTCGACTCTCACAGTCGCAATAAAGATTTGTCTGAATAGTTTGTCTGAAGTTTTAGGGCAACACGGAGGAGAACAGAGAAATCCGGGCACTGAGAAAACAAAAGCGACAACAGTCCAAAAATATGCACGGAGCAAGATGCAGGATGACACGAAACGACATGCATAAAGAGCGTATCTCTAAAATCTAGTCCGCAGAACATGCAGCAAAGAATATGTTCTCCTAACTAGAAATTCATAAATCAGAAAACAGAAAACAGTATGGTCCAAAATGCCGTAAAAGTTTCAGTGAAGGAGGCACATACAATCCTATAAAGTTTGAAACTTAAAGCAAGATGGCGAAACGAAGAATAGGATGCAGAGACCGTCAGGGATGAAGATGTCTATAGAAAGAAAGGACTTTGCTCAGGCATTGAAGATCAATCCAGGACAGAGGCAAAAGGCGCAACAAATGTCACAGTCAGTAGTGTCAGTAGGAGACTAAACTTCGACGTAGATCGACGAGGCAAAACGGCCACGAACGGTCTCCTCCAGCTGGTTAGCCGCAGGGATGTCACTTATCGAGTCCCACCAGGTCACTAATTAAAGTTTGGACAAACAGCTTCTGGCACTTTTCCTCCCGAGCGGTGAGTGTGTGTGTTTCCAGGTGCCTCCCCTTACCCTTACATCCCAAGTCAGAAGACGGGACGGAAATCACATAATGTATAGCCATATACCCGGGGTCGAGTTGAGTGGGCTCTAATTTGAATGCACGAAGCTGTTACTGGTGTGACCATGAACTTTGTGAACATGTGGAAATGCGAACTTGCGTTACCTTGATGGTTACGAAGTACCAGCTCGTCCGAGTTGTCAGAACTGTCTTTGCTCCTGGCGTGAGAGTGTAGGAAGCGGGGTGGGTAGGAGATACTGAGGAGGTAAGGATGTGGACGTCGTTCACTGTCAGCATGGAAAAAAAATCAAGGCAACGGTAGAGTCAGTTCACAACACTTTTACAGAAGTTAAATGCAGTGTACATACTTCAAAATAGTTTCCAGCTTTAGTACACTTTAACATTCTTTCCTTTCATATTCATTCCCTCATATCAACTTAATTTGTAAACTTATCTTCTGGCAAGTTTTTTTCTCGCCTTCCTCTACGTTAGTATAAGATATTACTATCATAATCTCAACAAATTTTGTAATTATCTAAGCCTACCCATTTATTCCACAAGCTTCAAGTGCATCAACCTTCTCTCCTGTCCACAGATTATAGAGCTGTCTGTACTCTCGACACAAACTAGTTTCCATGGTGAAATGACGGGACATGGGATTTACCATCTCTTTGCACACGTCCATGTTTGGTGGTTTATAGCTATTCAATAGAAGATATTTTTGTAGATTGTGGGAGCTGTTCATACTGGTATTATAATAAACTAAAACCAATCATTTGGGGAGAAAAAATGCAGACCGGGTATAGGGGGTTGGCAAATTAATGGTGGGACATTTTGAGCTAGCAACGACATTCTCCATTTAACGCATCTCATTCTTTGTCATCACATGACAGCAAAAGCACCTAATTACAATAAAAGCAAGATCACGGAAACAGTAGAAAGAATGGGGTATGGCGAGGTCGCTATTTGCAGAGGGGCTGAGACTGAAGCGCCTTCCTACCGAAACTATGCTAAGAACACCATGGAGTTTCGGTTCGTATAATGTTTGATTACCGAAACTTAGGAGTATACAGGATAAGTCAAAATTATGCCAACACTTAAATGAAAGAAACCATTCTTTCGCAAAACATAGTCATACGTGCAAGATGCTTTAATTACATGATGATGTACCTGTTCGTCATCGTGCTCAAAACACAATTAACGGCCAGCGAGCTACAAATACATTTTAAAACCCGGACATATTTCGCGAGGAACAGATTATACCACAGTCCGTATTCATGTTAACATTATTTTGACTAACCCTGTGCTGTACTCGAGACAGCTTGAGACGAGATCCTGGTAGGTGACAGATAACTATGGCATCATTAATCGCTGTTCTGATACTCATTACCTTTATTTCTAATTATTATAGGTAGCAAAAATTTAGCCTACTCCGAAATCTGTGAACACACTTGATTATATTCACCATTTATTTTTGAGAGTAGGACGATCAAGACGCCGCCTGATGATGTCGCGACTTTACAATAAAAGTCCTGCTGAAATCCTCAACAAGCTACTTTTCGTGTACCTACATATTTCTCAGTGAAATAATTTCTGTACTGGTATATTGCTTTATTGTATTCAGAAGACGATTAAAAGTACTTATGTAACTATATAGTTAGAACTTATTTTAAAGATTACAGTGTGCTGTTATGAATTAAAAAGAAGTTAAAAAGATGAAATGAAGACAAAGAGGTATATATGGTTGTTTTTTTTGTTGTTGTTTGTTTGCATTAGCACGAGATAATACTTCGTACTCCCTTCATCCCAAATTGCATTTCTTCACCCAGGTCACGAAAAGGTAATTAATTTTCTTTCTTTGCTTATCAATAACATATAAAATGAATTTTTGTGAAAGAAGATATGGTCAGCATAAAAGCTCAATATGAAATATAATGTACGTGCGCCCACCAAAATCTCTAAGGCTCCATTGAGTATTCAATGTGAGAAATGTTCTGAAATATTTTCATAAAAAAGGATTTTTCTTCCGTGGAGTCGCGCTTATGCCAACGCATATTTACCAAAGACATATTTTGTCGCATGAAAACTGAAATCGATTTGACGCTCGATCGTTTGATTAAAACTTAAAGACGACGACAATGTTTCAGTCACTCGCAAAACTGAATAAATATCTCTACAACCGAACCTGTTATTACTGCATGTTTCGTCGTTCGATAGTCGTGTTTTTTGTTTGTTTGTTTTTTGTCTCTTTTCATTCTAAAGTATCTAAACACTCTTCCTTTCTTCCGTTCCATCTCTCTCGCGTAACTGAGGTTTAATGAAAGGATGACCTTCCGCACGAAATGTAGTACCTTGTTTGAACTGTTTGATCTTAACTTTAACTACAAGCAATACAGATTATTCATCAATTTTAAGAAATTGTGTAGATTTGTTAAATGTTAAATACATTTTAATGGTATTTATTGAGTTTATAGATATCTATATTTTTGAGATCTGCAAGAAGCAGGTGCTTGCCAATGGCGCAGTAATACAAAACCGATTCTGTATATAGTTCTGTGAACCAGTAAACTTTGCTGTGGAAGGAGTTTACTAACTAACGTGTTCGCAGAAGTTGAAGCAAGTGATGATGTGATATTATTCTTGATCGTCTTACATCAAGGAATATGCGGAAAATACTCCACAGACGTGAAACATAAGGATTACTGAGTGCTTTCGTTGGAGCTATGCGTGGCACTGGCGTTTATCTTCATGTGTGGCTGGCCGTGCTCCCCCTCGCTGTAGGTGAGTACATTCCGTCACTTTCTCCCGCTTTTAGCTTACTTCATCTCAAATTAACATCGACTATGTCAAGAGTTTCCAAGCCGATCTTCAAATCGGATTTTTGCTTCATTACAGTGATCTTTAATAAATTGTGTGAAATGCCGTTCTTGTTTCTGAGGCACCGGCAGAACAAAGTCTTTGTTTGGCTTCGTCGTCCATTTTGAGCGTTGGGGTGGCTGGAGAAGTGGTGGAGGGGGGTCTGGGGTTGTGTGATGGGCTATGAGCAACACCATCAGTATGTCTCGGCGGGTAGCGAGCAAGCTGCTCTGATTCCAGTACAGAGAAACCTGGAGAAGTGTTTACAGAATTTGCAGACGAGCGAAGGGAGTGTTCTTGAGGGATGCTGAATATGGAATAAAGATCAATATATCACTTAACTGTAGGAAAAGGGGGGCAGTTGGGTTTTCAAGGAAAACGAAAAGAGCTATGGTACCATAATTATAAACGAAGTCAGTCTCCAAGAATGGATCAAGCTCAAGATTATTTACATTTACATTTTTAAATAATAATTTGGTCCTGGCAATTATTCCTGAAGTTGTTATTTGTAGAGGGTAAAGATTTTTGACTACATTGGCATTTCTGACAATTTTGCATTTATCTTTAGTCCAAAAGAGCAGGGGTGGTGTGCATGAGAGCACTTTTTTATGACATAAAATGACTAGCTTAACTGTAGGTTTGACTCAGCAAAGTTCTTGCATACAAGCGACATCAGTGTACATGAGTAGACTTTATTTACTTAAGACAGGGGTCAGGGTAGTGGCCTGCCATCTGTTTTCAGAATTGGTAGGGAGTCTGATTACAGACAAACAGCCAATCAAAATCATAAATACCTGATGCTTTGTTTCCATTTACTTCTGCATTCAGCAGATTTCACAATCTTTGATGAAAGTCTCATGACAGGGAAAAGATGGAATTAATGTCAACTTATATGCATGTAGTTTTTGATATCTGCTAGTAAAATGCTATGAAATTAGCAATACTCAAAAATGTCATAGAGGACAGTTATGTCATGGTGGATGATCAGTGTAATCTAATTTTCACTTAGATACATTTTGCTGAAATCTATAGCTAGCATACAACTAGATATCAAACCAGTTAAATGGAATTTACCTATCTCAAAATATACGCTTTCTCCTGGTAGACAAAGACGCTCTTTTAAAATGCACTCTCTGTACTTTTTAAAACATGATTTCTGCAGAAAGTCACAATAGAACACAGTCTGTCCCAGGAATCTTATTTTTATAAACATGTGACTTCTGCAAAAGGTCATTAATAAAGTACAATCATCTGATGTGATTGTGTAAACTAAGAAACAACAATGAACAAAGGCTTTCAAAATGACCATTGGGCCAAGGAACAATCAGATTCTTTAAAAATGTATTTTATGCTGCTGAAAGTGTAATATATTGCAAACAGTCAGTCACACAGTCTATTCATGAACGTAGATCCCCTATCTACGTCCATGGTCTATTATAAAGTGTACTTAGTTTTTTTTCAGCATACATATAGATCTTAAACTGTCAGTTGTAAATTGCTTTGGTAATATGGTCATAATAGAGATGATGTTTATATAGCAAAAAACATACATGAAAAATGTTGGGTTGTGTATGTAAGAGGGGGTCACAGTGCAGAAGGTCTAAATAAGGTTTTACTGTATTAACATTATGGGAACCAGGGGTTTACCTCTTTTGTGAAAAAATGGGTGAAAGAACATAAACGGCTCATGCCCACAGGCTTGTAAATAGGAGCTGGACTCAGATTTTGTGATTTAATATCTTGGGGTAATGTTTGAAATTATTTTGTACTTCATTTAGCTTAAGATTCATGTGCCACTAGTGGAAATGGACATTGTAACCTAAAAATAAACTGGAACTACTTTCCATGACATCACACACATTCCCATGAAGTGGGTTTTATGGAAGTGTAACAGTTATTTATGACATTTTTTTTCTCAGGGCCATTAGATACCACTGTGAAATACAAAAGAGTGTAATGACAGCATTGTTTTGAAGAATTGTTTTGACCTTAAGTGTGCAGCAAGTGCCTCTCCTTGTGTTTGGGCAGATCATTTTCAGATAAGCTGTTTAAAATTTACAAGTATAGTCTGCATGCTACCACTAGACAGTTTGTGTATATTGCTTGTTATAAGTTTTGCCCACAGAAGTTGCTACCATAAACACCAGTATTGACAAAGAAATGCAGTCATAAAAATATATTAGCCATGACAGGTTACAATTTTTACATATGTATAAATTATAAATGCATCCATAACAGAAGATGGACTTTTGACTTTGTGACTATCCAGAACTCTGCCAGGGTTTAAACAAACCAAAACCTTGCATACATTTAAAAACAAATTATGATAGGCCTTTGTATTTCCTTCTAACCACCACATTAATAGTATTTACAAAGAAAGCATGCATTAATCAGTAGAATAGTTCTTATAATCTCATAAATGAAAAGTTAAATTTTTGACAGTGTAATTATAACATCATTGCATAGTTTGGGGAAACTCTGTGGCCAGCAAGGTCAATGAGGGCATTTTCAGGTCAGAAGGCTGGTGATTAAATGGTGGCTAGGCGCAGTGACTAATTCCCATTGCCTAATAGGTGCCATTGAAGGGATGCAGGAGCTGTGGTCACAATAGGATGTACTATTTTATGTTTACAAGTTAGAGGGCATGATGATATTGTCTAGGACAATTCGAAGTACCTCCCATTTGAATCAGCACATATTTAATTTGCAAGTAGTGGCATTACATAAAAATATGCTGTGATGTCTTCACATATGTATAAAGTATGTGTTTTTATGTAAAAGGCGAAGGTCACATAGTCTCTAATGGCTGTAGGGGCATTGGTTCATTTTGTCTAGGTGCAAGGTGTGAAATGCAGAGTCCGACCTTTTTTTTGGCATGCTAGGTTGGAAGAGGGCCTTTTTCAACTACACAGTGGAGCATGCTTCAAACCACCAGTCTTCTCCTCATCACTTATTAGGCTGCAAAACCTTCAAGAAATCTAATGTACCTGTGGTCTAGAAAATTCTTTTTCACTCAGTCCTAGTTTTTATTGAAAAAACTTGATATGAATAAATGTCCAAAATACATGTATAAAAATGTGCTGCCCCAAAAGTATCCTGTAATTGAGGCACCAACTGACTAACACTTAAAAGGCCTTTTTAAGTAACAAATACTTCCATTCAATTAAACATGCTACAGTCAGGCAGAAACCACCCAGTACTATCAGAGGTGTCACCTGATATTTTGTTATGCATCATATATACCAGAAAATGAAATCATCATTATTTAATTTAATGCAAGCTACATAAAAAAAGCATTTGAAAAATAAAGGATACAGTTTGCTAATGGCTGAGGTGGTTTTTGTGTTACCCTACTCATGGCTGAAGTATTCACTATTGGGGAAACCAAAGGTTACGTTTCACTCCAGTAAGTATTGTATTTCATCATTTATCACGCACCCCAGAGGCTTCGTGGTAATATCACTTACTTTCCTCACCATATGACTACCTGTCTGTACAAAGCAGATAAATTGAATTAAAAGAGCTTTAACTGCTTCTGTGAACTGAATGCCTGAGGCGATCTTTTCAGAACTTGTGAAATGCAGTTGGATTACTGGGATCACATGAAGAGCTGGTTCCCACGCCCTCTTCAAGTGTAGTTAAAATAATCTAAATAAATCAGTTTGTGCCTTTTTTTTTTTGTAAGTATTTTAGATGACGTTTTATGTTGTACATGCATTCATTCACATTAATCAAAATTGTGAACACATGGATTTATTGCTAACGTACATTTAACTTAGCTGTGCCTGTACATGCATGCTTGCACACACAAAGAAGGAATCTTTCACTTTAACTTATGATAAAAGTTTGTTGGTGAACGCCAGTTTTGGAGATTCAAGATTTTATTCCTTCTCTGCATTTAGATTGTGTAAAATATTTAGGCACCACAGTTACCATTTTTAAGTTGAATAGATTTCTGTCAAAAAGTCATTTCTGCCAGAAATTTATTTCTTCAAAACCCAGAGTTATGGTTCAACTGAGGAAAAAAAAAAGTTAATTTGACTTTAGGCAGGAGCTCAAACTCGGTTTGTGTTAGACAAGGAGCCTTGAGCCATTAGCTGATCCTGGTAGCAATTGTTCAGCTTTGCTACTTTTAAGACATAATGAAAAGAGATTGTCTTGAGGCTTTCAAAATCTACTAAAAGAGATAAGTAAATAATAGAGCCAGAACAAAGGGACAAGATTTGAGAATTGGAAGCCAAGGCAGCTACCACTTTCAGAAGTTTTATGAAGTTTAGTTTGCCCCTTCCCATTCTATTTTTGTCAGAAACACCCTTTTACCACTGTTAAATGATAGATTTAGTTTGAGAAAAGCTAGCTTTATTACTTCACCTGAAAGAAAAGATAACAAAAGTGAAGAAGTTGATTGGAGAGGCATTGAGGCTGTGAGTATGGATTCAAATACAGTAGAGATAAAAAAATTCATTTAAAGTAGAATGTAAAATATCACACAGGCTGAAGTAACATTCCTTTACAGAAAGTAAAAGTTAGAGGAAACTGACATCCCTGTGCAAGAGAAATAATTTCATTTTATTTTTCTGAGGATGCTGTTTCTCCATCTGCTGCTGATTTTGACATATGGAATTGTTTTGCATTCAATTTTTTTTCAGGGTACAAGGTTAAAATGCCAAGAAACATTAGCAGTATAATTTTATCAACTTGGGAGATGGTAGACTGTTTTTTGTAAACCAGAGAAATGGGCGTTACACAGGGGCAAGATATTACAAAATATTACATGGTACTGGTAGATTCAGTTACTTCAAGTTTCCTGATTTCCTTTTTGCACAGTATATCAGTCATATGTTCATGGTCTTGTTTTGGAATTTTCATCACAAGTTGTATCCTTCTGCCAAAATATTGGCACAAACTGCTCTGTCATATGCTGAAAACAGAAAGAGTCTTTTATCATTTCAAGATGACTTGGGAATTTTCAAGAAGTTTTCAGTTCTGTTAAATGTTTTTATCGCAGTTTACCAAATGTGTTGACAGTCTCTCCATATTGATTTAGTGTCAATCCTACTTTTATTGATAACGAAAATGGCATAATTTCTCTTCTTTTTTGGGGTGGGGGTGCTTGTGCTTTATTATATTTTCATTGGACCTACTTTTGCATTTGTTGTATAGGACTGGGTTTTGTTTGTTTAAGCTAAATGCTTAAATTTTTTCACTAGGACACATATCTACACAAGCATGATCTTGTAATTATTATGTAAATGTAACTGTTGAACACAGACCTAGATAAGCAAACCAAATTTAATTCAGTGCATGCAATATTGATTCTGAAAATTCTTTGAGCAGTTGAAAAATGAGTGTGCTTATTCAGGTTTTAAATTATCTGCCACTATTCCAATTCATTTGTCAATCCACTGCTTTGTTTAATTGCAGGGTTTCCCTCCTGCTTCCCTGACCCATGCAAGAATGGCAGACCCTGTAAAACAAATGGGAGTTATAGCTACTGCGAGTAAGTATTTGAAGACAAAATATTTTTACAAAACCTTGTGTTGTTCTTACAGCTTTATCTTCAGGTATGTGATAGATTCTAGGCAATCAGAAACGTTTTTGGAATTAATGTTTAGTGTTCTGTGCATGGGAATTTTAAGTAGTTGTCTGGTGTATTCAGATATGGGCAAAATATATTTATATCATATTTTGGGGCGTATGTGCATAGATGTTGCTATACTCCTAGTAATAGGAAATACATCTTGTTGTCTGAGTCCAGCTTCCACAAGTCAATATGACAAACATGGCCCAGCTTTAGAGAGTGAAAGAAAGTTTTGTTGAAAATGGTGGCAGAGCTTTTAGAAACTTATTGATCTTTATAGCTTCACATTACAGCCTAATGCAAGTTTTCTTTAAACTACCTCAAGCCACTTACCTGCAGTTCAATAGTATGAATATGCTGCCTGCAGTTTGCATTAGTTGTCCTGTTGATAGGAGCAGCTGTAGAATTGTTGCTACTTAATAACAGAGAATGTATTCAGTTTCTTAATACTTTAAAGAGGATCTCCTCTCCCCCCCACCCAAAAAAAAACCACCCCCTTTTCAGATCATGGGGCATATTCCCTGAATTCTAGTGTTATTTCTTTATATTCTTATGTTAGTTTTATTTTCTTTCTGTTAGGTTTCTCTTTGCTTGATAAAAATCAGCTAGCCACTGTTGCCCAGTAAATTTGCAATCTGTAAATGATCATTTGAAATATGTATTTGTGTTTGTGTGCATGCGTGAAATGAAGTGAGACCCTTTTCACATAATCATTTTTTTTTTTTGCTGATTCTTCCCTCTTTAACGATTTTATAATTTTATGGGTTTGGGTAGAATCTTGAAATACTTAGATCATAGACGCTGAGTTTTTTCCTGTCAAAACTGCTTCTTTTTATTTTTATTTTTTTATTTTGCCCTAATGATTTTCAAAGGTGCATTGTTATGGATATAGATCAGGACTGAGCAGGTTTGTCTGACTGCCAGTATTTTAAACTTGATTTTTGTCTCATGTTTGTCAGAAAGAATCATAAACTTAGAATTGTTTGCAAGTAAAACACTTGTATGTAAGGCACATTTTCAGCATTGCTGAGAGCTGTCAAGCACACCTTACATTTATTTTTTTAATTTTGTTGTGCTTGAAATGGTTCCTTTTATCATAGTAGATTCAAAGAAAAGAAGCATTAGCCTGTACTTGCTGAACTTTAAATGTAAGGAAGAAAGCTTTCAGGCAGGTTTTATAGTTGTGTATTTTATCACTATTGTAATTTTGTAGAAATACATTTGCATTTTCACAAAGGAAAGCATATAATTTAATCTTTGTTTGCACCACCCTTTTTTGGATCCATGATTTTTTTACCTAATTTCTTTCTCCCTCCCGGCATGAACGATTTCTTAGGGTATTAATGATCTATTAAACGTGCCATGGTGACGTTTGTGAAAACTGATTTGGGTTAATTTAAAGTTTGACATTTAATAACTTTTCAGCTAAAGCATTCAACTTACATTAAAAAAAAGAATGCCTTTTGCTTATTGTGTGATTGGCCCTTTGTATAGCTACCTCATCTGCATGCATTGTTAATGAAGGTGTTTGGGAGACATGAACATAAAATCAAAAAGTAGTGAATAAAACATGATGAAAATAAAATTGTGACAATTATATGTTTTCATTATGGATATACTTATTGAATTTAGCAATGCCAGTGTTTTGCACTGCCTGTATACCAAGAGTTCTTATGATGAAGGTTTAATTAATTCTAGGTGGTCATTACAATAACAAGAGACTAAGAAAAGAGTTATTGTTAGACGTATTCCTTTCAGGTATAATACATAATCCTGTTATAAATGCCTTTAAAAATAGTTTCCTGATGGAACATATTTCTGCCATCAGTATTTTATGGAGGTTACAGTATTTCAGTACAGCAAGCATGGCAGCTCATTTACTCAGCTTATTCTGGAACAGAAAGAACCGGTTCCTTAGACATTGCTGCTTTGAGCATTCTAACACACCCCCAAGCTTGCAATTCTGCTTCAGCTTTGACTCTTTTAAAAAGAGAAGAATTGCGCCCGCACTATTTTTGCCACAGACATGCAGACATGCAGAGCAGACTGCTTTACATGCATCAGTCCTTTGCAACCTTGACATCAGAAGCACACCCCCGCAATTGCTGTTACCTTCATGCAGCAAGTGACCTAGATAGCACTCTTTGCTGAGAAAAGGTAGTAGTCTGCAGAATTTAGAAATAATCCCCTATTTAAAATCCATTTTTCCATAGGCCAAATAAATTACTTCATGTTTATTGTTATTCTGACAAATGCTTTTTTTCATAAATTTAAGCAGTAGTGACTATTCCAGTGAAAAATGGATCATCTTTGCATGGCTACTTTTGTGCTCTTTGGAGCTTACCAAAATAAAGCACTGTGGATGAAATGTGAATAAACAGCTAGTTACTTAGACCACATGAGATCTTTCCATTTTTTTCATGCTGTTCCAGCAACTTTGTGAACACGGTTGTTAGAAAAGCTAGTTTTAAAATACAAAACTGATTCCATTTGTAGCATTAATTAACCTCTCAAACTCAAAACTGAAGAAAGGAAAAAAAATGGTTTTTGAGAAATTAAATTAAAATTTTGCAACTCACCTGTTTAGAAAGTGCCACAACCAAAATATAGGGACTTACATCAGCTTGTTGTGCAGCCTGGCTGAACTAGTAAAGCTCAGAAAATGTCATCTGCCAAAGTACCAATGTAAGGAACATAGTTGTGCTGTTGCTGAATGTAGAACAACTTAGCTTTCATTATTTCCCAACTACTTCATATATTTCGTGCATCATAACTATACTGCCTCAAAGTTATGCATGATTGGCACAGTGCATTGGAGTGTTGATAAGACAGACACTTTTAAAGAATATTAAAGTTTTTGATAAACTTGAGAATTTTGGATCAGATGTGGTTGCCATGTGCTGTTGGACAGGGTAAGCTTTCTGTTTGCTCACTGACCATTTCATCTTCCCCTCTTCACTGTTCACTCAGCACTTTATATGTGCACTTAAAAGACATTATACAGTTCAGGCTTTGTGCTTTTTTTTCTCAGTCTGTGTGTGTGGAAGCCTGCATCTATCTTTTTCGTACACCATGTAAATCCATATTCATTCAATCCTAACCAACTGTTTTGCAGTACTCATATTGTGTACACAAAGTTAGCACACTGTGTCTTGATTTGCTCCAAAGCATATTTATTGTAATTGTTATTTTATTCCTTATTAAATAAATCACTAGCAATTTCAAATGAAAATCAACAGAATTTAGGAATGGTAAATCCAAGGTTGACAATAAAATCACAGGGGAGCTGCAGATTCAGACGGAAAGAAATGAAATTCCTAAGCTGTCTTTAGTCCAGTAACATTGATGTATAGAACATGTGTGAAACGAAAAATATTACTTCCATCACTTGTATGTTCACTCCCGAAGAAAGTCTATTAAGCTCTGTCAGGCACATCTCAAGTATTTGACTTAAGCAGACTAAAGATCTGTTGGCGAGTCTGTTTGCATCTTCATGCCTTCAAGGCTGTTAAACGACAGTGTATTTTGTCACATAAGTTTTTACTTTGTTGTGGAAGACAAAAAGACTGCTTCGTGGAAATTTATGGCTCGCCTTACAAATAACCATAGCCGGCGGGATAACACCAGAGTGACATAACACTGGTTTTTTTTTTTCTTTGTGGGAGTGGGATTTTGCAGGTGGAGAATTTGTGCTTTGCAACAGTATACTTCAATGCTGCGCATGCAATGGCGCAATTTGCAGATTAACTTTGCTAATATCTATTGATGCCTATTTTTTTTTCAAAGGCAAATCATGGTCATTATGAACAGAAATTTGTTTAATAATTTTATCAAACCAAGCCATAAAAGAGTAGTTTAAAAGAGATTTATTTATATAGAGTGTTTTCACCACCACTGAATAGGTGCACTACACCCACATATAAACAAAGGTACAGGAGCTCTCCAGTATTGAGCAGTTATCAAATGCACCTTGCAATCATTCACACAAAATCAAACAGAGAGAGAAAAAGAAACATGAGAACATCCAGACAGAAGTATCACTACAGAGATCAGAGCACACGCCCGGTAGAGCAGAAACCGGGGAGGGGGAACCACCCCCTAAAAAAGGATACTGAGGAAGCAAGAATGTGAACCTCGTACACTGTCATAATGGAGTTTGCCTACACCACTGATATATTTACTCTATCGACATGTCACCAAAAGACACACTAAAAGCTAAAGACACTGTAAAAAGATAGAGGTGATCTGATAACCTGTTGTGAGGAGGGTTTTTTTTTAACTGAGGGTTTATTGTTGTCATGATGCAGAGGGTGAACTAGGTGACAACCGTGACCTCCCGCAGAAGCCGTGTAGATGAATTGCTTTTGTGATCATAGTCGTTGTTTACGGTTGATACTGTCATACCATCTCCCTCTATGAGATACTCTGTGTGTGTGAGGGAGAATTAAAAATAAATATCCACTAAAGGGTATGTGGCTAGAAAAAAATAGATTGCTGGATGACCGAAATCAGTTCGCATAATGTTAAAAAATATGTCCCTGCCTGCAGTCAGAAAAGACTGTCACAATGTCTATTTTTCAACCGAAGGAAGCTCAGAACTGGATCCTCTGGCGAGGTGTGGTTGCGGCCCTATGCTCCACTGGAGGGCAAACAGGATTAAGATGTCTATTTTTGATTGGCGTCTCACCCAAATGTCTACCCCTCTCTGGGCCCTGAGTTCATTGGTGCAAACTTTTGATCTCGCCTATTTTCTCCTAAAAAACATACCAAAAAGAAATAACATTCGTGTTATTCAACGTCTTCATTCCAGCTTTTGCTGTCCTTCATCCTTTTTCGTTGCTCAGTCTTGCATTGTAGTCTGCCATTGTTTTAGGCCTTTTTAGGATTTCCCTCTTCCTGGTGCAAACGGTCCTATAGTTGTAGTTCCTCCAAATTTGTAGAATTTTACACACAAAAACATCAGTTTCGTACTCCGATATATATATATTTGTAGCTTTTACGAATTCAGAGTGATAGGGGGATATTGTTTTTCAAACAAAAATTTCTTAAATTGCTGTGTGTGTTTGATCCCACTAATTTGACAAATCTGTCTTTGGCCTCCGAGATAGTTTAGAGCAGTTAACTATATCAAAACATCATTACACTGTATCATAACCACACATGCAGAGTTCTGGCCTGCATGAACACATGCGCGCCACTTATCGTGAAGCACCTGATCACACCTTTCACGGTTTTCAGTCTGCAACTTGACGGAAATGGTTTCATCTGTACTCTCCTTTAACGTGTGCAATTACTTTGATAGAACAGATTCTAAAGCTGTTGTTTCGTCTGCACACTCGCACATATACCAGATCCTTGGATGTTTTGCATTAGTTTGTGGAAAGTTATAAACAAGTAACATTGGTAGTCTTTATTGGTTATTTTTGTAGTTGCGTCCCCCAGTCTGCGATTATCCCTTGTTTATACTCGTTTTCCTTCACACACGCACACAGAGAACAGAGAGCCAGTACAAAATAAAGTGTTGTTAGGCCGTCTGCCAATGACTGTCGATTGGCCTCCATTGATTGTTTCTGTTGTCGCTGTGTCAGTGAGACCGCCTCTCGCGTCCCATCGCTGACCTTGCGAAGACTCAGTGTCTTTGCCAGCGCCGATGCATCAGTTACAAGCAAATGTAGTCGGTTGTCATGGAAACTACGTTCCCGGAGACAGCAGAAGGAAGTCGAGCAAACGTGCAAGGGTATGAAATGCGTAAACCGAAACTGTGTTAGGCGCTCTTGGAATAGAGGATTAAAAACAGATTGTACAAGTGTTATAAAATATAAATATTTGAAATGTTATTAAATGCTTTGTATTGTCGTACCTTTTGCCTCTTCTTCCACCCCTCTCCTCATCACCACCGGCAAAACGTGCACGCAACACAAATTGGTAGGACTCGTGTCAGTTGCCAAGTGTTTAGAACATAATATGCAAGTGAATATCACTTATTATGTCCTCAACAAACGTGCCTAGTCTATGACTATGACACCAGAAACGTGTTTTGTACTAAGTGTACAGCCACCCATTCTGGCACCTGGTACCCGGAAACGCGCTTATTCAATGGACAAACACCCGTTTATCGTAATAGGCGCCGAAATTCGGGTGAGTGGTTGAAAAGCGTTGCATATGCAGTATTAGACAGGGGAAATATTAGAGAAATTTTGCGATCTGCACATAGATGATAAGCTTAATGTTTATTGTGATTAAATTTGTAGGGGATCATATCTCTGGTCTGTTTTGCAGATGTGGCGACGAGTTCTGGGGGGAGTACTGCCAGGACCGCAACCCATGTTTGAACTACTGTATGAATGGAGGTGTGTGTCGCATCGACAACTCTACTGGCGGCAAGACTTGTCTGTGTCCTGTCGGTAAGTTTCCAGAACCGACATAAGACTGGTGAGAAATGTAGGCTCTATCGAAGAGAATGAACGGGATGAAAGATTCGCGCTGGATGCTATGTTTCTTTGTCAAAAATGTTCTAAAATATAATTTCTGAGCACTTATGTAAGTTATGCTATTTTTATGTCACTGGCTATAATGGCACGTTGTGTCAGTGAGTGTATTTTTATGTCACCGTGTGACCCTCTGGCAGGCTTTAATGGCACGCTGTGTGAGAACATCCACCCCGCCAGCGCCTGCTACCGAAACCCATGTCAGAATGGCGGCAAGTGCACCAACCTGCTCACCCTGCAAGACTACATCTGCACCTGTCCGTCAGAGTACCGCGGTGAGCAGCCTTTGCTTGAAGCTTCCACAGAGGACAATATGGGGGTGGGGAGGGTATTTGTACTTGTGACCTGGGCTACAACATCCCCTGGACCACTTCCAAAACACGTTTGCTGCACCCTATACTTACTGCAGGAAGATCTTTTTGTTTCATTTTGGTGGTTCTGAAATTGAAGTATGAAAACAGTTATAAATATCATCCTATTCTTCGTCAACCATAATCATTTTATTTCAGCTGACACTAGCGCCCTTCTTTGTGTGTGTGTGTGAGAGAGATCTTTTAGACCACATGGCAGAACATAATACTAATCGGAAATCTGATATTCCCAGTAATTTCTCTATCTTCTTCTACTCACTGTTTGCACCCGCGTTAATGCCAATGCTGTGAAAGTATGTGTTGTTGTTTTTTTAATTGTGCGTCAGGCGATCACTGTGAGTCGTTGGACTATTGTTCCTCCATGCCCTGCATGAACAAGGCCACATGTCGCTCACTGGAGGACGGCTTCGAGTGCGACTGTCAGCCCGGCTTTCGCGGTCGCACGTGCACGGTTGACGTTGATGAGTGCGTGGAAGACCCAGGCTTGTGCAAGAATGGTGGCACCTGCAACAACTTACTTGGGACCTTTTCGTAAGCATGTTTCGTTTTCCCGGTGAAGCTGTTAATGGCAATAGAATTGGGTACACTTTAATGTTTAGCTATTTTTGTTTTGATCGCAGTCACGAATACCATTTGTACGG
Source organism: Pomacea canaliculata (assembly GCF_003073045.1). Taxonomy (NCBI): domain Eukaryota; kingdom Metazoa; phylum Mollusca; class Gastropoda; order Architaenioglossa; family Ampullariidae; genus Pomacea; species Pomacea canaliculata. Next base: position 19,083,175 of record NC_037600.1, read on the forward strand.
GTAAATTTCCAAAAAGTAATGGACAGGAAGTTTAGTTTGAGGGAAAGCATTAGATATGTGCTTTACTCCTCAAGCTTTTAGTCCTCTTTACGCTCATGCAACCAATTTTTTTAGTACATTTAGCAAACAACAGCACACTCAATAGAATAATAGAGAAGGATGGAGATTTCCACTAAACTGCAAGGTATTTGTGATGTGTACCATTTGTTTCCGGCAGGTGTGAATGTGTGAGGCAGTACACCGGTACCCATTGTGAGGAAAGGTACATTCCCTGTTCACCCAGCCCCTGTCAGAACCGCGGGACTTGCATGCCATCAGGCGAGCTAGACTATAACTGCCTCTGTCTGTCAGGTGAGTCTCAAGATCATCACAGCAATATTTCCTCCCATCTGACCATTATGCATGAGCACCAATTCGGTCTCTGTCTTTTTCGTCCGTTAGTCCACATCCAGCTTTCTTAATTTTTATTAGAAGGTTTTTTTCCTGAATAGAAATAAACAAAAATTGGCAATTTTTACTGTTAAAATATATAAAAGACAGATATACTCTCGTGCTATCTTTATCTTCAGTACAGGTAGCAAACATGAATCCTTAATACATGCAGTCCTAATGGTGTCTGTTACCTGGTCAGAATATATCTGCTAATTGCTTCTGATAATGGTTCATGAAGTTTTGCTGTAGAGGTTGATTAATAGGCTTAATTAAAAGATCAAGTAAAAGCTTTGCATGTGTAATGGGTGTGTGCACTCCTTTGACTCTGTTGAAGTAAATCTCTGTTTTACACAAATGCATGAATGTGTATGCATATATCCAGACACACACATATACTGTACATATCTGCATGTTGTAGATATAACAATAGATGCATCAATACATTTGATTTGTATTGTGATTTACAAAGAAAACTTTTACTCATATGCTTTTTAGACAAAGATTTCAGTTATTCAATAAATTTACAGTACATTTAGAATTATTTTTAAGTATAAAATTCCAGTGCAGTCCTTCTGTGTCTTGGTGGTTGCATTCACATTGATGCAAAGTTTTCCCCATAAGAAAATCCTTGCTACATCTGTAGATGGCTTCATGTGTCATTTGTGTTTTTTCTCCATTTTGAGATGCTTCCATTGGTTGAATTTATATTTCCATGTGATAGAATATGTCTACTATTCATCATTTCATAAACAACAAAAACAATTGAAATGACATGATGAATATTTATGCATGAAAATTGTTTTATTTCTTTTCATTATCATTGAAATTGCCTTCTTAAAATATGCTACTTTTTAATAAAGTAGAGATGCTTATTTTTTTTTAATTGAGCATTATAAGAAATAGTTCCAATAAACATTAATGCATATTCAATGTAGTAGGAAGCATTATCATCATTTGATCTTCCAGCAGATCTGACCACGTGTCTTTTTGTTCGTTTGTATTGTTAATTAGGTCTGTAATGTTTGGTTCTGACCACAAGAAAACATTACCTTATCACTTCTTCCCGCCCCCCCTCCCCCATCCACTTTCTCCCAGGCCCAGCAATTAGGAGACGGCAGGTCGAGGCAGGCAGCGCGTTGCATCAGTCTACGTCTGGCGCAAGTGGCGGTCGCAGGCGCTGCCTTGTCATGCTCTGATGACTGCACAGATATAAGCTCTCGCTTAGCCCGCGGGGACGGAGGGGGGAGCCTGGGAAAGTAGTTGTTCGGCTGCTGGGATGGTTACAGCGCGCTCTCAATGGTTTTTGGTTGCAAATGCACTGGCTTGCTTGGAATGGAAAGGGAAAAGAGGTAGAGCTGTGGCGTAACATTCTTTAAGAGGAAGGGGGTGCATGGTGAACCTTTGTTTTTGATAAGGCGTGTAGCTGATGTATATCAGCCTTACCTTCAATTTTTTCCTTCTCTTCCCCTCTCTATCCACTTTGTTACCATTTGCTTGCGCGCACACGTTAGTTATAGTGCTGAGTTTTAAAGCACGTGCTACCTTGGCGGCTGCTGCTGCTGCTGCCTTGTGGCCGAGATCACGCGAAGAGAATGATGTGCCGTCAACGCTGGCCAGCTTTCGCGTAGGGTCGCAGGTCGCAGGGTCGCTGGCTTCTTGGTCAAAAATCCGCCAGCGCTCAAAGCGCGAGGCGCTGCTTGCACCGCAGCGCGAAACGTGGGTGCACCAGCTTTCTGTCCACCCCCCTTCCTCCCAGCCATGCCAGCGCTAACTGCCCACAGTGGGGGCCTTGTCAGGACAAGCGGGCCGCCGTCACAAGGCCGACTGTGTGCGTGCGTTCGTGTGTCGCAGCCCCTGCGCTCCGTCACCGCCAGCAAGTGTCTGTTTCCGCAATTCAACGCGCTTACACGAGGCTCGAATTGGTGGCCACCTTTTTTTCTCAGGACGCTCGCGTTCTGTCTTAAAATAGACGGCAGTACTTTCTCTCCTTGCCCTGTTGTCAACACAAGTCAAGCACACTGTAGTCAACGAGCGCAGTGTCAAATGTGCAGGGTTTAATCTCGGTTGAAAGTCATTCTTGGATTGTGCCGGAGGATCAGTAGTGAATAGATCACCGGTACTCGAGTAAGGATGCTGTCGGTGGTTCAGCAACACTGAACTTGAACTAAGCCATCCTGTTGTGGTAGACACCTTTTCGGCGACTAGCGGTGAGAGGAAGGATCGTGCGTGCAAGACCCGTGGCGACTGCTGCTTCGCCTTGTGGTGCATACTAGACCCGCCTAAAGGAATTTCAAGTGTGCGCTGGACAAAAGAGAGGGGTAGGGGGGACTGGACGCGGTCGTAAGGTTAACCCGACATGCAGAGCGCGAGGAGGACTTGAGAGCATGAGGTTAAAAGTTGGCAGTTACTATTCGTGTGAGCAAGAGGGGCAAGGGTTTTATGCTTGCCTGGCCTGACAGCTCGCTTGATACGACTGTGAAAGTAGGCGAGCTTTGTCGAGTGCGCTTTGGAAAATTTCACGTGAAGTGTAGCGAGGAAGATTTCAGCGGATTCCACAGGCAGTGAGGCACACGCTCAACAGTGCAGCGATTCGTTGGATGTGATTTTTGCGCAACCTCCGCCAACCCCCATCCCCTCAGCGTCACTCTGCTAGACGCACTTTCTCGATAGAGGAGACAGCTGAGAGGCAGTGTACCTGCAGCAGTGGTAGCCAGTCGCCTGCCGTTCACATCATGGCGGCGAGGACGGTGCGAGTGGTTGGGTTATGAAAGTTTATACAGGCGGTGGATTGTACAGTGGATATGACAGGCGGACATACACTTAGTGCAGCGAACTTGGCATGGCTTATGTGCCTGTTGGTGTGGGCTAGTTGCTGTGAGTACTTTACTACCATCGTGTCTTCTGTATTGCTGATTTCCCTTAATCGCTTGCAGTTATACCCCCTTTAAAGATGACAATCACAGAAATGATCGTTGAGGTGCGCTTCGTGTCCTATATTTTCAGTGCCTTGAAGTGATAACTCTATGTTTAATACAAATGGTATCGTGAAATTTGGAGTCATTGATTTATGACTTAATGTTATAAGCAAAGATAGCCACCAAAAATAAATACCATTCCTTGATAGGATGGGCATCATTTCTTTCATTTTCACTTATTTAAAAGAGGTCATTTCACATATGCATGTGCACATACAATAGTAGAAAGATATTAGAAATATTGCTAGTTTTGTATCTTTAAAATCCTATTTCATCATAAATGGATGTTATCTGCTTGCATTTAATTTAGTGATAACAATGATTGGAAAAATGCTTCACATAAATAATATTCATATTGAGTCACCAACAACCATGCACCCATATTCGCAAAGAACTGACACAGGTTATGCACACTAATGGTCAGTACAGTGTCACAGTGAAGTTGCCGTTCTGAAAAGATGTGTCTTGAGTATAGACTTATAGGTAGTAAAAGAATCAGAGTGATGAAGGCTACGAGTAATCCATTCCAGGTGATGGTGGTATTCATAAAAATGTAATGCGATTTTAATTACATGCTTATGAACATTCAGTATAGTTTGTCACTCTAGAGCTGGACCCTTATATTTGCAGGTGGAGATTTTAACTATAAGAAAGGGTTGGGGATGGTTACAAAGTGAATAAAAATGATCTCACAAGAACTTGCTAGCTTCTCACCAGCTTTACCAAACATCTCACCACTGTTGGTAACCCACTATATCAAACATCTTGGCTAAAACACTTCTTATGACTTCTTGGTTGTGCTTTGTAAAGCATTGCACAAAAAAGTAAATGCCTTACAGATAGTGCTCAAGGAGGATCTACTGAAACATGAGGTTGTTCCATATCTGGTAACAGTTAAGTTTTTGTTGAAATGAATTGTGTGGGATGCTGGGCCTCTTGATACTGACATACAGATACCAGAATGGGTGTTATTAAGTCATGGTATTGCATATATATACTGTAGTAGTTTGTGGACGCTTGGTGGGTTTTTTCCCCCATCTGTTTCTGTGTGAATGTTAAATTTCTCTATTCACTCTTTAATATATAGGGTAAGTTATCAGTTATAGTTTCACGCTAAAAAGAGAAGAAAATGTTGGTTCCGAAAGTTTCTATTGGTTATGATAAGGGTTCATTAATAGAAGATTTTGAAGTTTTTTCCCCTGAGACATTAAGTGACACTATTGTGGCATTATTTATTAACCCCCCTTAGCACAACATAAAAATATAACATTACATTGTGAAGGCAACAGTGGATGAAGTTTGTTTTTTTATTATTGCTGCTCTGAGGTAAACAGACCAAAAAACCTATAATTTTCGGAAAGGAGAAACTCTGAACTTTGCAATAAAAGTAATAAAATGTGTGCTTGCATATACATTCATGGATGTGTCTGTATGCATGCGCATGCCTGCATTATATGTGATTTATTTATTAAGACTAGCATGGTGCTTGTATTCCTATGCTCTTCGTGTCCCATCCTCAGTATAGGTTAAGAGGAGCTAATTAATATGCATAAAATGATAAAACCTTTGGAAAGATGTAGGAGTCTTGTTTTATGGTTTTGAACCAAAGCATTTTAAGAAGAGTTCCTTGGAAGTTGCAGATGCAGCTGAAGAAGCTGGATAAAGAGAGGGTTAAAAAAAATGGAACAGAACAGTGGAGATGAGAGGGGCAGGAAGTCTTTATTTGGTGTAAATAGCACTAGGCCCTGTGTGCTCTGGGCAGCCCTCGCATTCTGCAGCATCTTGGCCAACAGAAAATGTGTTTGTCTTGGGGCTGCTTACCCTCGCAATCACCAGCCTTCTTGGCAGCTCAGCTTCAGCTTTTGTTTGCTCCATGGAACACAGCATAAAATAACATGAAATCATAGCAACTGATGGCCTTGCATGTTTAACTTCTGCGAGGAAAAGAAATGCCCAGCATAGATTTCTCATTGATTTTCCTGCTGTCACATCTCTTAGTTTTGCAATATATCACCTAATCTTGCTCTATTTTTAAACACAAAATTCACAAACCTTAGTTTGTAAATACCAAGTGTAATATGCTGCCCTTAGCTGTTAGCTTACATTCTCTTTGCTTTAGAAATGTACATAATGCAAGAGAAATTCAGTTCGTGTTAATTTGCCAGTGTAATGACTTAGCATCTAACTTTTAAAAACATGAGCATCTAGATTGGAGAGTTATTGTATAGTTTATGATAAACCAGACATATAAAAGGCAATATTTTGTTACGACTTTATGAAATGTCATCATGAATGACATTAGTGACAATTTAAATCCATAAAACATGGTACTCACAATTAAAACACTTTCTTTGACACTTTAGGTGTTAAGATCACAACAGTGTTAATCAGGGCTTCTGCTAAGGCTAAATTCTTTGGGGTCCCAGGGACCCCTTCTTCAGATTTTTAAGGGGTCCCTGTTCTTTGCCCAAATTTGAATGGGACCCCATTGACGAAAATTGAAGGGGTCCTCCAAACTTTTAATGCGTACTGTACGCAATTTTTTGCGTAAGCAGAAGCCCTGTTAATATTTTTAACTGGCAGACAGAAAATTTATTGAGTGTTATGGGCTAGAAATACTGATCAGTAATGTCAGTGGCACTTTATTGTCATTGTTATCTTTGCCAACATCTCAGGGAAGCTTCTGTAGATGGCAACAATTTATGTTGTGTAAATTTAACACACAGACCCCATACTTTCTTACCCACCCCCACCCATTATAATGGTTTAAATTCATTGCGCTTATCAGCTATGACCTCCATCCAGTCCTATTTATTTGCTAGCAGTATGGCAGACTTGTTTATGCTGCATTTATTAAACATTTAAAATGTTCAAAGTAGATACGCCATAATGAGTATGTTTAAGGTGTATATTAAAAATATTGTTATAAAAGTTCTAGTTCACATAGAATCAGCTAGATTAGAGTGGCTTATTGTCTTTATTATTTTGCTTAAGCAGATTATCATTATTATTTTTCTTAAACAGAGTTTTTTTTAAACAGTCATTTAAACTTCGTTTTTCTCTTGACATTTTCTTTCTTGCTCTTATTGTATTGAAAAGATTTTATGTCAAATTTGGTTCTCCTTTGAGTTCTTCTGCTTAACAGTCTAACTGTAAACAGATGTTTGGAAAGCTCAAGTTAAGGATAATGAATATTGATTTATGTGAATATTCACATGTCTGCAGGTTTCAGAGGTCGCAACTGTGAGGTTGATATAGATGACTGCTCAGACAACAAATGCCACAATGGGTCAAAATGTATTGACCTTGTAAATGGATACAGATGTGAATGTCCTCCAACTTACAAAGGTAGTGACAATAATTTATGTGATTGCATGCATATGTGCATTCTTACTGTAATATTTCTTGTGGACAACCCAGTCATGAGTGTTTGTTTAACCTTTGTACATTTATTGTTTCGGTGTTTTGGATGCATGATTTAAGGGGGAAAGGTACGTGTTACCTGTTTGGAAGGGAAGAGAGGATGTTGCAGGTTGAAAAAAAGGTAATGAATAGCAGTAACATACATTTTGACTGCAACCTTACATTATGTTCACTTGAAATGTGAATAGAAAATGCTAAGTCATATTTTTATTGTTATGCATTTGCTATAGATATATCTGTCATGTGACTGAGACTGACTGTATTGCATTGCTTTGTAACACATGTTGCTTGAATAAGAAAACATTTCTTTACACCATCTGTTTCAATTTTGGTTGGACACAGGGCAGTATTGTAATGAAGACGTTGATGAGTGTGGTAATGTGACTGGGACACCATGTCAGAATGGAGGAACTTGCCTCAACTACCCTGGAGGCTACCAGTGCATCTGTGTGAATGGCTGGACCGGGAAGAACTGCACCATTAACGAGGATGATTGTGCCAAACAGCCTTGCTACAATGGTGGCACATGTCTTGATCGCGTGGGATACTTTACATGCGAATGCCCTCGAGGCAAGACAGGTAAGCACACAAAAAGGTTCTGAACAGATGGAAATCATTCTTAAACAGTTAGCAATCTGTGATACCGAAGTCTATTTTTTCTTACATATTGGAATTTCTCAACTCAAGCTCTAATTAAAGGATTATGAGCTTGAGGATAGCTGAAGCATTTGTTAAACTGTTTGTTTATAGCAGCATCTATTGCTGTTTCACTCTGGAACTTATTAATGCTTGCATAATTCAGTTCTGTCTGAATAAAATGAGATGCTTGACTAACATGAGGTATCATTGCATATTGATACAGCAGATGTATTTCTTTTCTTCATGTTTGCATTCTTCAGCTTTGTGCTGCTCAAGTCTTATTCTGTGAACTAATTATTTTTTCCTAAAATTGTTTATCCAGATGGTAATGTGATGTTCTAATTTCTTAAGACTGTATTTATGAATGTCAAATCTGCTGTTACACTTCAAACCTTTGGGAATGCTTCTTTGATGAAGATTTTTTAAAATTAAAAATTTCTGCTCAACAGGATTGGACCTTTTGAATGTTAATTCATATATAATCACCTTTTTTTCTGGGGAATGCACAAACTTTTGCCAGTCTCTCTCACTGATTTATTTGGGCTTTCTTTTTTGGGGTGGGGGAGTGATATGTGCATGATGACCTTCACTTTGCATGATGATCTTCAGGACTGCGCTGTCATTTGGAAGATGCCTGTGAAAGCAATCCATGCTATGCTTCTGCAAGCTGTGAGACCTCACCTATTAATGGTGATCCTATCTGCACATGTCAGAAAGGGTATCGTGGGGCAGATTGTTCTATTGACATCGATGAGTGCCAAGAAAGTAAGTGTGGACATATTGGTTTCTGCAGTTTAAAATACATACTTAGATGTCAAAGAGTGGCATCCACATTTAATAATTTTTAAAATTATGCAGAAATGAAGACGTTAATCACCTGTGTACTTTTAAGTATAATGAAATTAACAAGAAAGAAAATGAGGCAGGTTTCGTTGACTGTCTTTGTTGTGATCTGTCTTGTCTCATGTTTTCTTAATCCTGGAAAATGCGTCTTCAAGTTATAGAAGTCTGCTGTCCTGTCAACAGCATGTGCAACTGATGCTATCTATGTCTTTCTAAAACAGGTACAACAACAGTAGTGTGTGAGCATGGAGGTACTTGTCAGAACATCCCAGGAACTTACCAATGCAATTGTCCAGTGGGTTTCACAGGGCGCCGGTGTGAGAAAAATATAAATGAATGCCAATCTGAACCATGTCAGAATGATGGTACCTGTCTTGATGAACGCGGTGCATACAGATGTATTTGTATGCCAGGTAATCATTTAATGGTCGTTAAACCATTCTGTCAGTCTGAAATGTCAGCATAAGACAAAGAAGAGCAATGGCCTTATAATTAAATGATGAGTAAATAGTCTGTTCACTGATAAGGAACTGGTAGAATAATTGTTGAGCGAAGATGGCTGTCTTCCCAATAATCAGTGTCATTAAAGATGTGCAATTTTTGCCTTAATGTTCTTGATGCCAGTGTGGAAGGATTATAGGCAAAATGTTGATACCAATTAGTGGTCCAGTAAACAGCATGCCTTTGGGATTCCATTTGTTATAGAGCAAGTTAGTGGTTTGAATAGTTTGGGTATTTAAAATCCCATACTCATTAGTGGGAAATTAGTAAAAGTTCAGTTGACTAGGTTCAGCTTTTATTCCAATAATAATTATAACTTGATTTTGAGGGGCATAATATATTATTATGGCTATATTATTAGTTATAAGGAAAAACTTTAAAATCTTGCAGGATATACTGGAATCAACTGTGAGACAGAAATAGATGAATGTGCAAGCAAACCCTGTGCAAATGGTGGCGTGTGCGTTGATGAAGTCAACAGGTTCCGCTGCAGATGCCCTCCTGGTAACAAAATGCTTACATCTGTCTAAATTTGAATATGCGTACTTTTAAGTATAATACACATGTAATGCACTATTTTTGTACCCTGACAATTACGATTTATATTCTCAGTTTAAAACTTGCTGTTATAGACACTTTTAATTGGTTTGTTGTCTCGGTCAGGTACTTGTAATGTCTTGTTTAGATTGCACGAGTGATTGGGAATAGGAAGCATTATTACTGGAAATGACTTTTATTTTGAGCCTGTATATGTGGGACAAAGGCCACTTTAAGGCTACAGTAAATTGTTGCTAGCTTATCTGAAACAAAGTGCATTCTGGGTGTAAATATTTCTGTTTGTGTCCCTATGTTGGGCTGTAGACTTTAAGTGTGCCTAGTATGTCATAATAATTCATATTTTCATAAATTAGTCTTGGAACTTGATCTGATGTAGTGTTTGAAAGATGGGATCTTGTTTACACAGAATGAGCATGTCATTCATAACAACAACAAAAATACGAAGAGGGCAAGTGTAGGTGCCATTTTGTTTTGTTTAAAGATGTAAACCTTTTATTAAGAAAATTTTTTTTTATGTTTGTACTAGGGTTTGAAGGATCTACCTGTGCCACTGATATCAATGAGTGTGAAAGTAAGCCTTGTTTAAATGGTGGGTCATGCCGTGACCTTATTAATGGGTACACCTGTGCTTGCAGACAAGGTGGGACATCCTTTTGTTATAGTTGTTTAATTTTTTTTAAAAAATTTCACATTTGTGAATGACTTATGTGGTTATTTTAATGAATTTGAGGCTGATCTTATGTAGTAAATGCCACTCATTTCTTGAATAAATGTAGCTGTGTTTTACTTTCCCTTTGGTTAACATCTCTCCCCCCAGACTATCTGGATTCTTGGTGTTGTCATCGAGGCATTGCTGTCTCTTGAATATCAAATCATTGCAGTCTGTAAATATTCCTTGAGCTTTACAGGATCAGTCACATCGTACTTTTCCTGTTACTTTCTACAACCAAAAAGCTTGCGTCTGCTTTTGTGTTGTCCCAGCTGGGTTAATACAACTCTCTATTCACCAGTTTTCCAAACCACCTACTGGTGAAACTTCAGAGGGCTCAGAATACTTTTACTCATATTGTCTGTAATAGGCAAAAAAAAAAACAGTACACAGGCTTCACTGGCTGCCACTCCAAGCTCACATTGATTACAAGATCGCCACTCTGTTCTTGCACTGTCTTTGCTGCTTTTCCTTAGCATACCTGTCTGAACTACTGACACCTTATCACACAAAAGTCTCTTTGGTCTACTTGTGTGCTGTGCATCAGAAATTTGGCACAAGCTCCTTTTCCATGTCTTGCATAATCAAGGGTACTATTCCACCCACTCAGTTCTTCATCCATGCACTTAGTTCATGTTTTTGTCTTTGTGTCATCTGTTTACTGATTCTTATGCTGCTCATGCAAACTGTCATGTCTTTTGTAGTCTTTCATGTGCAGTGCACTGACCTTTGCATTCACATGTGTTTTGCACTTTACAGATTTTATTATTATTATGTGATCTTCAATTAGTTTAAGAATCACTATTGGCACTGAAACAAGTACATTAGTTTTCTTTTCAGCACTTAAGGATAAGGGGAGATGATAACTTTTTTCTTTATCATTTTGCTTTTCAGGATTCAGTGGTCAGAACTGCGAAGAAAACATAGATGAATGTCGAGAAATTAACTGTGGCCATGGAACTTGCATTGATGGCCTAGGCTCTTACCGCTGTGAGTGTCTTCCAGGTTACACTGGCCCAAACTGCAACCAAGACATTGACGAATGTAAATCAGAACCCTGCCTAAATAGTGGATCATGCTTTAATCTGAAGAGCGGTGAAGGCTATGAATGTCGCTGTCTAGATGGCACTAGAGGTGAGGCATGGAGTAGGATCTTCAAGTTCTTTCTTTATACATTAATGTAGCTATCTTCAGGAAAAACAGTGAAAAGATCAGTTTTACCTATTTAGAAATTTTGTTGTAACTTGTCAGTTTAAGTCACTGTACTGTCAGAATTGTTTTCTAGCAATTAGCAAGGTTGTGTTTTCTTCATTTCAAACTATTACACAAAAAAAGTATTTTTCTACCACTTTTTAAACTCAGATTGTCATTTAACCACAGTGTTAAAAAAGAAAAAATATTATTGGCATCATCAATATTAAATACAAAATATCTTTTATTCCTTTTTAAGAAATTGTTTTGTCTGCCAACAATAACATGAGAATATCACTTTACAGGAAACATTTACACAGGTTATTTTAAGAAAACCTCTATAAGCTGACTACATTCAGTTTATTTACGTTGAAACTTGCAGTCAGTTTCAAGTGTTCAAAGTCTATACACATCCATGTTACCACTCAAAATAAGGAAAACATTATAACATCAATTTCAGTATATACATTTAAGTAAAAATTCTGGAATGAGGGCAAACATTATGGCCATCTGCATTTAGGTGTGTCCTATCCAGGCATTGATTGTATATGTAGATTGCAGCTGGGACAAATGTAGGAGGATAATGTTAGGCTCTAGCACTAGCAACTCTAAATCTACCATGTCTGTATGCCTGATTTCAAATTTCTGTAAGAGTGGGTGTAAGTTGTTAGCTAAAACTTCACAAGCATAGTAGATCTAGTTATGCATGTTACCATTTTCTCCTCTTCTTTAAGACAAAAAAAAATATATTGTTACCATTCATTGTTCCACTTAGGTCGGAATTGTGAGATAGAAGACAACGAATGTGCTAGCAATCCTTGTCGAAATGGTGCCACCTGTCGTAATGGCATCAACAGATACACATGTGATTGCAAGCAAGGTTTCACAGGTAAAGTTTGGCTTCAGTATCTTTTCTGCTGTTTCACACATATATAGATATTACAAGTTGGAAAAATTAGGTTTATTTTTATTTGTAGGGTTATAGCTTACTAGAAGGGTTAGGGTTATAGCCTACTGGAACTATAAACAAAGAAAATGCAAATGAGTCTTAGAGCTGCATGGCATTTTCTAAGGCAGTGTGATGAACAGTATATGGGAAAAAACAAGTTTGTCAATAGTTTGAGTATTTTTGTGTGTTTGTCTATTATTGCAAGACTAATCAGAGCTGTCTCAAAAACCTGTGCTAATGTCTCCAGCTATAGCATGGCAGTCACAGAATAGTTCTTTTGTTATTGTTTGGACCTGTTGATTTATGGTTAACTGATGTGTGTTACCTAAATGTAGTGGTCAGATTCTGTTCCTTTTGCTTTGCAGGAGTCAATTGTGAGTCGGACATAGATGAATGTGCATCTAATCCTTGCCACAATAATGGCACTTGTACTGATCTGGTCAACGGCTTTAAGTGTTATTGCCCTCCGGGATATTTTGATGCCACATGCCAGTCAGACAAAAATGAGTGTGCATCAAACCCCTGTGTCAATGGTGGCACTTGCCGGGATATACTCAACAAGTAAATGCCTTTCAGATTTGAAGTTCAGCTTTTTTAAAATTTTTTTATGCTATTTATACATGGGTTCTAGTATTAATTGAATCAGTCCTCAAAGCGTTTTTCATGGGTCTGAAAATTTTTGTTAAAATAGCTGTTGAAGCCTTGGATCATGCTTTAAACTGTTGTTATCATTATTATGTAATTAAGCATACAATTTCCTGTGAAGGTAGTTGTGTTTTAAGGTATTCACTCTATAAGCAGCATCAAAATCTCTTTTATACATCATAGTTGCCACTGAAATGTTGTAGGTTTGAGTGTATTTGTCCTCCTGGATATGGCGGCTTCCGCTGTGAGCAAGACATTGACGAGTGCATGTCAAACCCATGTCAACACGGCGCTGCTTGTTACAATCGTCTTAATGCTTTTGTGTGCCAGTGTGCCTTGGGTTATACAGGTAAGCACTTTATCATACAATTAATAGATTCAGTTACATGTAGATATTTTAACATTTGAAGCAATATGAATAATTTTTGATTTGCTAAAATCTGCCAACTACCAATAGTTTATAGCTTATCCGTTGAACTGTAAGATTTTTGTGGTAGTATAAATTAGTGCAAACTGCAAAACATCAACAAGAGAGTCCAAGCTTTAAAGTGTTAATCATAGTTTCAATGTGTTTTAGAACAATGTTATAGGGGTTAACAGATGTCATGATCAGAAATTGAGGTATGTTGCAGACATTTTTCAGCCTTAAGACTGAAGTCTGAAAGAATTATACTGATTTCTAGTTGTTCATGTCGGACTCATCATTTCAAGAACAGAAGAGAGAGAGAATCTTGCTGACTGCTAGTTGAATATGTCAGGCCATCATCTTGGGAGTGGGGTTTGGGGGGAGGGAGTGAAAGAATCATACTTGTAGAGCTCTACTTGTTTATCAGGCCATCAGATCTCAGGGTTGGAAACGAAAGAAGCTTACTGACTGCTAGTTGTATACATCAGTCTTAAAATCAGCTGGAAAAGATCAAAAATATTTAGTTCAAAATTTCAAACTACTGTTGTAGATTAAGAAAAGGTATCTAGAGACAAAGAGCAAAGTGATTGTTGATATGTTTGATAGACAAGTGTAGAACAAATGTACAGCTGTTAAAACCAAGCACATGGTTGAACAAGGTTATGTTTGCACTATGTTAATGGTAGATGTGGTTAAAATGTTAAAAAAAAATCAATATTCTGAGGACATTATTTGTATTCAGAAACATTCTTCTTGAAATACATGGTCATGTATATAACATGAAAATTGCTTATCAGAAGTTTTATGTAATTTTCAGGATCATATTTTAAACTTGACATATTTACTCTCAACTGCTTCTACAGGTGAATTGTGTCAAACTAACATCAACGAGTGTGCCAGCAATCCTTGTGTAAATGGAGACTGTATTGACCAGGTTGGCGACTACAGTTGTCATTGCCGATTACCTTACACTGGCAAAAACTGTGAAACAGAAATGAACCCATGCAAACCAAACCTATGTCAGAACAATGCGCAGTGTGTTCCGAGTCAGAACTACCAAAGCTTTGAATGTTCTTGTCCTTCAGGCTTTGCAGGTGAGAGAGGAATTAGTATTCATAGTGCTAGTTATTTTCTGGAGTATTTTGAAGGAGAGATTGAAAAATAGTGTCTGTCATAATCTTGCCAAAAGGTTTTAGTGGTAGGCAGTAGGGCTTTTTTTAATGGATAAGTAAAGAATGTTTGTATATGATTATAAAAGAACTGAATTGAGTTCTTCATTTATTATCTGTTATGAGATTTTGTGCAACAGCCATAAAGACATCTGTGAATACCATTCTAGTTTTGGTTTTGTAACATAACAGTCTCAGTAATATATTTTTAGTGCATGTAACAGCACCCTTTCTGATATGAAATCCTTCTGGCATGTTGATTTAGCAATGTCTGTCAGCTCACTTTTAGTCTTACAGAGATTCATAGAGGTGGTCCGGTGGCTCGCCAGTTAGCGCCTGTCACCATTACAGTGAAGGTTGGCTGTCCCAGGTTCAACTTTCATCTCAGGCACGCTGTTCTTTCTCTGCGTATCTGTTTACAGGGCTGGCTGCCTTGCCTTAGTCGCTGGCTCAACATGAAACACCAGTTTCCTTCCGTTGCAGAGATTCATTACTGTGGATGTCAAAGATACGGTGCTAATAAAATGCCTTATATTTTACAGGTTATTTGAAACTACTGTAATACACACACCACCATCAATCTTTGATTTTTTTTTTTCCTAGGTACCCTGTGTGATGATGATATCAATGAATGTGCTCAAAGTTCCCCATGCAGGAATGGTGGAACCTGCCGAAACACCCGTGGCTCCTACATATGTGACTGTCCCAATGGATACGAGGGGCGTCAGTGTGAGATCAATCATGATGATTGTGATCCCAGTAAGTTTGTCTTAAATACAAAGTTTCTCAGATTGTTTACAGTATGTAAAATCTGTTTGTTGAAAGTTACATTTAGATTTAGTTCTTGCATCTGTTTCAGAACAGCCTTTAAGCTAGTGTCTGCATTTAAGGGTGCTTGGGGTATTTTTTCTGATTTTTAAAAAATAGAAATTACTGTTGTTTGTTGGGTTTTTTTCCTGGGTTTTTTTTTTTTATATATTTTTTTTTAAACTATTTTATTATTTAAGACATCATCGAACATTTTTATTCATTATGCATGAGAAAAAGTTGGTTTTAAAAATATAAACTTCAAGTTTTCAGATCAATAATCAAAGTAAACCATATGAAGATCCTGTATACTCCCGATTTTAGTTGTCTCATTTATAACTGTCTAACATTATCAGATCCATGCCTAAATGGTGGGACATGCCTGGACCTTATTGGAAACTACCAGTGTCAATGTGTTAGTGGCTTTGGGGGACAGCATTGTCAAACTGACATTGACGAGTGTGCATCTAACCCCTGTCAGAATGGTGGAACTTGTCAGGATTATGTCAACTCCTTCACCTGCTCTTGCCGCCCTGGTTTCAGTGGAACCCACTGCCAGGATAACAATGAGGACTGTACTTCCAGGTTTGTGTGCATTCTTTTTTTGTTCTCCTTCAAGTAGAAGTACTTGAAATACTTGCTTTGGGGAAAAGATTTTAGTCAGAAACAGCATTTCCCCTTTTGGATGCAATTTCAATGTGCCTATCAAAAACTACAAATGAACCAAAAGTCAACCATACAAGAAATATAAGTATTAGCAAACAGCTGACACCACGATGAAAAAAAACTCCAGAAATATTGAGAGTAAATTCTTGGTCTTCGAGACTTACCAGATGACATGATTATGGCAGATAAAGGGTTACATCAGATCTTTAACCATCGAAAAATTCTCTCCATGAGAGTGACCTAGCACATGCCTGGCATTCAGAGTGCTCTGCTGGTCAGGTGAGTAGCTCCCTCTAACAGCTATAAGGCAAACAAAGACCAAAATAGAACTCCATCAAAATAGTGGGAAGGTCAGGAAGGGCTCGAAGTCGTGTCATCTGGTAAGTTTTAAAGAAAGAGAGAATTGACTCTCAAAATATATTTCATCAGATGTGCCAGATGACATGATCATAGAACAGGGGTCTCAAACTCATATTAGCATGTGGGCCGCAGAGGAAAGTAACAGCCAGTCAGCGGGCCGCACCACGAAAAGAAAATGTTTTTTCATTAAATTTTACGAACACTACTGTCACTGCAGTTAAATGCTAAAATAAAGTTTTTATAATTATTAATTACATTTAGTGTAGTTTATTACATGCACAGGCAGTTTAGTTTATTAAAATAAGTTGACGTTGTCTCTGTCACTAATAACGGGGGTAATTTTCACTGCGGGAGTTAATCACCAAGCACAACATACATATACACCGCGGACGTGGCCGAGGGCCGCACAAAAATGTTTCGCGGGCCGCATTCGGCCCGCGGGCCGCGTGTTTGAGACCCCTGTCATAGAAGAAAACAAATCAGGCAGAGGGAAATATAAACCCACCTGTGATAGTAGCCTGTTGAACTATTGAGATTGGCCCAACAGTGCCAGAGGAGCAACGTATGCAGAAAAGCATCTGAAATAGAACCAACAAAGAGTGGGATTAGAACACCAGCAGCCCACTGCAGACATAATATCTCCGAGAAGATGGTGTTATGACAGAAGGTGAGGCTAGTCACAATCACCCACACATCATGGGTATGCATCTAAAGTAACCTGGCTGCCTGTTGTGATAGATTGACATAGGAATCTTTAATGACAATACAGCTTCAGGCGACACCTTTGATGATCATCTGTGTGATGTAGAAAGAGTTGAGTTAGGTTCCTCTGAATGAACTGTGATCGCTGCAGATAAATGCTGAGAGCCTGGACTGGGTTCTGCAGGTGAGGTGGATTACACTTTCCATAGACTGGTAAAGACTGAAGCACACGAGATTGCTGAGGCACCAGAGGCAATCAATTCTTAACCAGGAATCATCATTGGACATCATCAACCACACAGAACCATCATCTCAGAATTGCAGAAACTGGGTCGGCTGAAAGAGCATAAAGCTCAGAGACACTTATTGCAGTGCCTAGGGCCAACAGGAAAACTGTCTTTTCTGCAAACCTGCGCCCATGACAGATCAAGACCCAAACTGAGACACCAAAGAGCACTGCATGTCAGGCACAAGCTAGCTCACTCTCAGGAAAACAACTTTCAGCTGTTAAAGACCTTGGTCCCCTATGGTCATGTTGTCTGGTATAGTCGAAGAAGAAAACAGTGGATATATGTAGAATTAAGGAGTGTGTGGAACAGTACTACTAATAATATAATAAATGCAAGATTTATAAAGAACAGTACTCTGGGTTATGCAAGATATGCATGGATTTCGAGGCCCTATTTGAAGACATTGAATGTAAATACAGCTCAGAAAGAAATGGAAGAGAATTCCAGACAAAAATTCCTTTAAATCAAACACAAAGAATCTTTTTAAAATCTTGTGGGAAGGGTCATCATAAAAGTTAAGGAGAAAGACTGGCAGGCTGGTATTCCATTGCATCACATCATAAAAGCATTTTATCCCTTTTAACAATACATTGCAGGATACTTCAATTTTTTTCATATTCTGTTAGTTGCAAGACTCTGGATTGATGTGTTATCAATTCTGTTCAAAATAACTAATGATTAATGTTGAAAGTTTTCATAAGATTCAGAGAAAATTTGCAGCCATAATTGCCAATATTCAATTGCCAGAGTAATTGCCAGTTAAAAAAAAAACATTCAAATGTCATACAACTGTCATGATTATGGTTACAGTTAGCACTGATTTATACTCTTGCAGTTCCTGCCTCTATGGTGGAACCTGTATTGATGGTGTAAACCAGTACAGCTGTGTATGTGCACCAGGCTACACTGGTTCTAATTGTCAGCATCACATAAATCCATGTGAATCAAATCCTTGTATCAATGGTGCCACCTGCTTCAACAGAGAGACTGGCTATGATTGCTACTGCCCTTACGGGTTTACAGGTCCACGATGTGAGGTGAGATTGAGAGCTCTATTGTTCTATATGAGGTGCGATTGCTATATATTGAGGGGATATGTATAGTTTACTTGCCTACATTGTAAATAAAATCAGCAATTCAGGGCTTCTGCTAAGGCTAAATTCTTTGAGGTCCCAGGGACCCCTTCAGATTTCTAAGGGGTCCCAGCCTAACTCTAAGGGGTCCCTTTACAGTGTTGAAAAAAATCAACAAATCAACATAGTTTGTTCAACTGCCTTTCAGAAACACAAAAGACTGTAATGTCTAGTCAGAAACCGCGAGACTTCTGTGTCATGAAGTCTGTGCAAGCATCTGTGATGAGCTTATGCTCACTGTACTTGGGGTGCTTGGCAGCATGCTTAATGAACATTTTGTTCTCCACTGTTATTGTAGGCTCTCACTTTCTTTTTGGGTGGGTTGTCATCACCATTACTAGATGGAACAGGGCATGATGATGTGGGTTCAAGATTTTCATTATCTTGTTGTTTGTCTTCACCCTCACTTTCCGTTTCTGAGACAATGATTTTAACCACGCTGTCAATGACAACTTGGAAATAGGTTAATAGAACTCTTTCTGGTAAGGGAAAAATCTCGTGCAGGGGAAGTTACTCTCACCTTGTAGCAGACGACAACAATAGATTGGGCTACGATGTCAGACACTACACTTACCCAATTTTGTATCTGTTCTTCGCCCAAATTTGAAGGGGTCCCCTGGGACCCCATTGACAAACATTGAAGGGGTCCTCCGAACTTTTAGTGCATACTGTACGCAATTTTTTGCGTTAGCAGAAGCCCTGTTATTTATAGAACACTTTACCTGGACATCACAGGTGGCTCAAGCCACTGTACAGAAATAGATAATATAAGATAAGACTTTATTTATCCCAGAAGGCAATTAGATGCAGCTCCATATGAAAGCATATAAACTATATCTGCTCCATACATATCCAAATAGACTTATCAGTCCCTTTCTTGGTGACTGTCACAAATGAGGAAACTGGACTGGTAGAGAAGTTGATGGGAAATTTGAATCTGCTTTTAGTTTTGAATAATCTTTTAATTAGATGCAACCTGAAACAAAAACAAATTTAATGAGTCATATACTGTGAGCAGTGACAAAATGCGCAAGACTGGTTATTTTTTAAAATGGTAAAGTAACTTTGTTGTTTTTTTTTATCTTGCAGGGTTTTATAGACTGGTGCAGTCAACGTTTGTGCCAGAATGGTGCTCAGTGTGAGCAGGTTGCCAATGACTATCGGTGTTACTGCACGTCTGGTTACACAGGTGTTCGATGTGATGTGCCATCAAAGTCATGTGCCAATGCAGCTGAATCAAAAGGTAGGGCTTAAACTACTCAGCTGCAGTTATGTCCCTTTTTCCTAGTTTTAATTTAGTTTATTCCTTGTTGCTCCTTTTAGGAGCATAGGGCTGCTACAACACCTTGCCAGCAGACCCGGTTTTGGGCAGCACCCCTCAGTTGAGCCCATGTGGTTCCAACATCCTTTGCCTCGCTCTCTATTGTTCTTTTTTTTCCCCAAGTCTTTCCTAGTTTAAGTGAGACTATAATTTCAATGGCAAGGTGATGTTCAAAATATTGAATTTGTATTTCACAAAATATACAGCGATTTCTCCTACCATTGGTTTTATCATTACAAACATAGGGCATGTGTTAAAATTGTGACACCTAAGAAGAACAAAACAAGCACTCATTTGTTTCTTCACAGTATAATATCTTCTGATTCCTATTGGGAGCTAGAAAAATCTGTGAATGGTTTCTTGAATCTGCATGCTAGGTACTAATCATTTCTTTATATGCGGATTATAAATGATTGACTTGATTCTTAGAGTATCTTGTGCGTGTGTAATTTAAACCATTTTGTTGTTTAAAGAACTGTTTGGCCTCTTTATAAAGATAAAAGTAGAAATGGAGCATGCAGTATGACTGTTTCAGAACAGAATAACAGAAAGAGGGAAAAAAGCTCCTCCTTGGCTTTATAAACAAATATTCACATTACTGGGTCTGTGGACTGTCAGTATCTTGTCCATTCTAAGAGTTTCTGTAATATTTATAGAATAATTTGAGACCTGAAAACTAAAAGAAAATATCTTTTTCAGGTGTTCCTGAAAATAAACTGTGCCAGAATGGAGGGACTTGTCAGAACAAAGGAAACACACATGTGTGCAGTTGTCAAAATGGGTTTGAAGGCTCATATTGTGAGAATGAAACCAACGAATGTCTCTCAGCTCCATGTCAGAATGGGGCTACCTGTAAGGATCAGGTGGGCAGATACACCTGCCAGTGCGCACCAGGTTTCCAGGGTCAGAACTGTGAGTTTAACATCAACGAGTGTGCCAACCAGCCCTGTGCCAATGGTGGTACCTGTCATGACCTGACCAACAACTTCGTTTGCTCCTGCCCTCCTGGTGCACTAGGATTACTGTGTGAGATTAATGAAAATGATTGTGACTTCAATTCTGTCTGCCACAATGGAGGCACATGTGTGGACAGGGTTGGAGGGTACGAGTGTATTTGTCCATCAGGCTTTGTTGGTCCCCACTGTGAAGGGGATGTCAATGAGTGTCTTTCCAACCCATGCTCTCCCTTGGGTATGCAGGCCTGCGTACAGCTTGTTAATGCCTTTCGTTGTGACTGCAAAGCAGGTTGGACAGGTATGGTCTTTTCCTGGTTGTTCTTGTAAAAGTAGTTAGTAGTCAAGCGTGTAAGGAGACACAAATGCCTTATGGAAAAAAAGCTAATGTCAATCTTAATACTGGCATTTTATTCATGAAATATGAAGAGTATTTTTAACCACCCTTAACCACAATTATTAAACAGATATGGAAGTGATCTTTATTCAAAGTATTTTGAACCGTTCATTGAGAAGAAAAGATATATTCTGCAGATAATTTTTTAAAAGATAAAATGTCTGTTTTTTTGTTGTTTCTAGTGCAGCTTCTAAACAAAATGCTTCAGATAGAATGCATGGTGTTCATGGTTACGTTTTGCCAATATGATTGCTATATACATGGAATTTTTTTAAAAAGTCTACAGACATGACTTAATATGTAGTGTATATCCCATTTACAAACCCTTTGAATGTCTTTGCCACCTTTCAAAATTTTGAAAGGTTTAACTGGTATATAATGATAAATGGGACATTTGTGAGTTGGATGAATAACTGCCTGCATAGGGATGTCTTGGTTAGTAACATAAAGTCTTTGCTGTTGGAGCATTGTCTCTTTTTATTGGTTTGGGATTTAAAGTGTATACTGTTTTATAGTGCAGAATTGTTAGCTTATTTGTATTGAATTATTCTATTACTAACATAGATTTATCTATGTATAAAATATTGGATAAAACAATCATGTTATACTTAGTCTTATTTTTCTGTATTACCAAAAGGCATTTTGTCATATCACTAAATCACAAGTACATTTTCTTTTCTAAGTTCTTCTATTTTAGGATTTTCTTTCAACATCAGTGTATGATATTCAGTTTTGTCTGATTGTAGGAGCAAGGTGTGAGACACGCCTTCAATGTGACCAGCAACCTTGTCGTCATCAGGGCACCTGTACGGATTCTGACCAAGGTCCTGTGTGTCACTGTCCCCAGGTAATCACAGATTAAATGTTGTCAGAGAATGCCAAGGAACCCATAAAGTAAATTAACCATCCAGATACTGATGCTTTTTTCCAGCAGATATACTATTACATTAGCATGCTGTGTATTTTCAGTTTTATCTGGCCTATAAGAAGAAGTGGTTTTTGTTATTTTTTTAAATGTGCCCTTTGTCAAGTTTTTTTATGTTTTATGTCATTTGTAACTGTCACTGGACTTTGATTTTGCAGGGTTACTCTGGCAGCTACTGTGAATTCACATCATCTGCATGTGAAAGTGGACCTTGCCTACATGGAGGCACATGCCAGCCACAACAAGATGGCTACCTCTGCGTGTGTCCTGCTGGAGCATCGGGGGAACAGTGTGAGGAGGACATTACAAATGAGTGCCAGTCATCCCCCTGTACCAACAATGGCCAGTGCTTGGATAGAATTGGTAAATTATCTGTTATAGAAATATGGATTCTTTTATTGTTAAATGCTAAACATCAGATTAATGAACTCATGGTATGGCGAACAACCGCACTTGATGCAGTCTAATGGTCAGACTTTTGGATGAAATATTAAGCGAAATGACAGCATTCCTTTACTGTGATAATCCAGGTTATGTTCCTGCAAAATTTAATAGTTTTTGTGCTCATTAAACTATACTTAATTCCGTAGCACAAACCTATCTTGAGATTTTTGTTTTTGCAATTAAGCACTAGTGATAAAAAATGGCAGTCATAGAGTTGAAATTAAACACTCCTCATCTTAAGCCTTTAATGTTTTTCCTTTTCTGACTCATTAGTGTGTTCAGCCTTACTCTTTCTCTCTTGAATGTAGTTTTTCTTAGGGACTGTGTGCTTTGTGCAGGTTACTATGAGTGCAACTGTCCTTTACATTGGACTGGTGTGCACTGCCAGGTGTATGATGAGAACTTCAAAGGTGGCATTGGGCGACCTGTCACCTCACCAACTGCAGCACCCTCAAATCTCTGCAGTCTGCACAACTGTTCTTCTAAGACTGGCAATGGAAGATGTGATGTAAGCAACATATTTGATTATGTATTCATAATTTATCTATATCCAATTTAGGTGGCACTGTTGTTAATTTGTACAGCTGAAAGGTTATCTAAAGCAGATTGCAGAAGCAGTTTTGAAGTCTCATGAGAGACTTTATAATAATTCTCATGTTCATTCCAATGAATTAAATGGATAATACAGGTCTGGATCTGTGTGTTTATTACAAATTTGCTATGATTTTTATCTTATTAAGCATCTTCGTGACTGATGGTAAATATGCTTGTATGTAGACGGACTGCAACATCCCAGCATGTGGCTTTGATGGGCTAGAGTGCACATTCGGAATGCAGCCATGGCAGAACTGCACGCAGCAAGTTCAGGAAATTTCATGCTGGCAGCTCTTCAAGAATGGAATTTGTGAGGCTCAGTGCAACACTCAGCAGTGTCTCTATGATGGTTTCGATTGCCTGGTATGCTCTTTTGTCGTATTTAAAAAAAAATGGATCCAGGTAGCTATATCATGTATGAGCATTTTAAGAAACATGAATAAGCAAGGTGTCTAGTTATATACAAAAATAAATCCATTGGTTTGTTTAACTGTACTAAGAACCAAATGTGATTTCTATTTTATTTTAGCAACCAGTGGGTGATTGCAACCCAGTCTCTGACTTGTACTGTCGGAAGATGTACCATAATGGTGTGTGTAACCCGGAGTGCAACACTCGCTCTTGTGACTGGGATGGGCTTGACTGTGATGACACACCTGAACAGCTTGTGCCAGGGAAACTTTACATTATTGTTCTCCTGACAATGGATAATTTTCTGACTGTCAAGGTAGGCCTGCCATATACTCCTTACTTGTGATTGAAAACTTTTTGCATTATTAATACCCAGCTACAGTAAAATACGTTAAAAAAGTACATTTTGAAATAAAATGCTTTTTTACCCAACCATTCACCAAATATTAAAATTTTTGGCAGAAATCATGTAAAATAAAGTACATATTGAATAGACTGCTTGTTCATTGGGTCACTGGTCATTTCAATCCAAACCGTATTGCTCCAGTCATATCTACCACCAGTCAAATTAACCATGATGACAGGTTCTGCCATTATCTTTACAAAAATGGCAGCTTGGCAATACACAGTTGTACATTTTTCATTCAGTTTTCTCTTAAATCATTGTTTGTTTTCTTTAAAATAAAAAAGCATTTGTTGTCATTATTCTTTATTTTAAAGTTTCTTGTTTTAAATGCATATGTTCTGTTTCAAACAGTCATCACTGCTCAGGCAGTCATTTAGCCTGGGCCTGGTTGATTCAACTTTATGTTTAGGGACCATGTGGTCTTGCATGGGACATTATGGTCATGGCAGGGTCAGTTTGACAGATGGGAGGTCAATATAGCTGGGGCAATCTAGGTTTAATTGTGAAAATGACTGGCCTATGTTCATTGTTGTACCAATGCACGTCAGTCAGTTGTGCTTCATTAATGACCTTTTGCAGAAGTCATAGGCTTATAAAAATACAGTTCTTGTGACTGTGTTTTATTGCATTTTTTAAAAAAGAAATAACATTTTTTTAAAAAAAATGTCAAATTTTAAGATTTCATCTTTGAGTACACATGTATTGATTATTCTTACCTGGAGAGTTCTGCTATAAATCTTCAATGAAGCGAAATAGTGGCAGAATAAGCATGACCAACAGACTGGTTGATCTCCCTACTATAACCTCACTCAGTTATGACCTGATTTTGGTGGATTTAGTAAATCTTAATATGGAGGTTTTACTGTATGAAAAAATTGCACGCTGTTGAATGTTGCCTTCCAAGACTTAACGCCGGTTATTGTTTTTGTGAATTTACCAGATTTTCACTTTGCTCAGCATGTATTTAGCATCTAGTTAGTTTGTTTAGAATTTATTTCAGCGCAGCTGCCATATAGCAAGCACTGTCTGTGAAATATTATATTGCAATATTCTGACCCTTAAAAACATTTTCTTTTATAAAGGTGACATTTATGCGCGAACTGAGCCATCTTCTGCGGGCAAATGTGCGTGTCAAACGGGATAGCAAAAATCAGGAAATGATCTACCCTTGGAATGGAGCCAGTTCAGGATCGGCTGTCATGGACGAAAGTCTTTATCGTTCTCGGCGACAAGTGCTTTCTATTTTTCGAGACCGAAGTCCTCGTTCAGTCACCGAGGCAACCTTGCAAATCAGCGGGTGAGATAGCAGCTCTTCCTTTAAAGTTGACCTTTTCCCCAGTTTACTCAAGCTTGATTTAACCTAACATCATAACTAAATTGCCAATAGATTTATATGGAATTAGTCTGGTTTTGTCATATGATAACTCGAAATAGGGCTATAGTGTTGGTTCCACACTTTTGCTTTCCACAAGTCAAACAGATGCACGCATAGGATAGATCACATAACCGAACAATGACCTGGTCTTTTGTCCATCAAAATTCGCACTGGATGTTAAGAGGGTTAAGGTAGTGACTCATGATACCTGGATTAGCCTAGGGAATTGTAAGCCATAAGCAAGCCATAATTGAAATTGAAGCTATTGTAACTTTGTCATTGATGTGTAAAAACTCTCAGTTATTATTAATTTTCTTGATACACTAAATTGCCTTGAGTTGGTTTTTGGGGACATGTGCTGGGGCTCGGAGTCGATTGAAGCTTTACTAGGAATTAAGTGTGTTTTGCTTACACAATAACATGTCGGCGTGAGATGGCAGAGGTATTGAGAGTGTAGTTAGCCCAAGGCAGCGGCAATTGCAACACCTCTTGCCGTCTTTGCATATCCTTTCCCCAAGGTTCACGACAGGTTCGCTTACTAAATCCTTACTGTTCACAGAGCTTAGAATCTTCCAATTAATAGATTCATTTACTAAACTGAACACTACTGTATTTACCAGACATCTCCAGAAATTAATTTCAGAAATCACTTTCACCTTTTGCAAAATGTATGGGGTTTAGTTAAAAGTAGCTGTTTACAATAGTTGTTCTATGGCCTGCAGGAAGTGTCCTCAGAAACTGTTGAAAAGAAAATTGCAGGAAGTAATAAAGATTCTGTTTATGCTACAGGTAGATAGACTTGGTTTGTAAATGAGATTATCTTCCTTTTGGTGACAGTGGAAAATGTAAACTTATCCCAAATTAACTATTTGTTTATCCACAGAACTCAAGTTTTTCTTGAAATCGACAACAGAGGTTGTCGCAAAAGTTTTGATTTGTGCTTTGACACAACTGAACGGATTGCTGAGTTCCTGGCAGCTGCTTTGAGGGAGGGTGGAACAGAGTTCTCTGCGCCTGTGTACAAAGTTGGAAGTGAGCATACATATTGAATATATATATATGAGGAAATATTGATTTAAAAGGTATTACTTTACAAGGCTGTTAGGGTAATTAAGATTTTAAATTCTCCGCCTTTTTAAGATTCAAAATAATTTTTGAAAAAAGACCTGGCTCGAGAGAATAGTGGGATTTTTGCGGTCATACCTTTTGATAGGTATGATTTAATAAAAATGTGGGGAAATGTCTACTCTGAATGGGTGTGAGGAAATAATCAACTGTGCCAGTTGAAAATGATGCAGTCTGATAAATTTGATGGTATGGCACGAAAAATAAATGGAGGTGGAGCTGGATGGAGAATTTCATGTTATACTTGTATTGATAAGTGTTAATATCTCTCTGCATATCTTCAGAAATTCATCCTTGTCAGCTGAACATGTCTTTATGGTTTATGCACGAGTCCCTTCTTGTCAAGAGTGATTTAAACTTGTGGATTCCTGATCTGGGCTGATCAGATTTTCTCTTTCTTTTGGGTGGGTCATTACAAACCCTGAATAACATGGCATACTAAGCATTCACAGTTCATGTGGGTAAAACTCACTTTTTAGTGAAGATACTTTAGTGCAAAAATAATGACATTACTCCAGCTTTTTTGCTGCTTGTCAGTACAATAAATCATTTTTTTTACACTTTACAGGAATGCATTCTTTATGGTGATTTTTATATCTTTACAGCGGACACTGTTCCAATCACTGATCCTCCGTCGTCAAATGTACCCGTGGTATGGGTAGTAGCTGCTTGTGGCATTTTAGTGGTTATCACCATCGTTGTCATAGTTGTTGTTTCCCGTAAACGTGTCCGAGGCTTTACATGGTTCCCAGAAGGCTTTTTTCATCACCAAGAATCTTCGAAACCAGTCAGTCGCCGTGGCCCTGATGGAGAAGAAATGAAGTAAGACCTAATTGCTAACTTGTTTACAAAATATCACTGATCAGACTACAGAAGCACGCTTGCATGCACCCACACATAATATGCCTAGTGAAATCTGTCTACCCTGACTGTTCCTTCTATCTCTGAGTTGCTTTGTGTTCCTGGCAATATTTGCCTGGTCATGATGCTGGTCTCTGTCATATCCAGCTTCCCCTATTTGCCCTCTGGGATAAACTGTTATCGTAGGGTACCTACTGTCACTTACAAATGTGGTCCAATAGTGCAATGGTTAGCGCCTGTCACCAATACAGCAAGAATAGGTTGTCCTGGGTTCAACTCTTGTCTCGGGCACGCTGTTCTTCCTCTGCATGTGGCATCTATTTACAGGGATGGCTGTCTTGTGATATATTTGCTGGCTCAGCGTAAAACACCAATTTCCTCCTCTCCCTCCCCCTTTGGCTCTTCTGAAGCCTATTGAGCTGCCTCCATGCAGGGAAATGCACAATATAAATCCTATTCTTATTATATAGCCTTATATACATATTTATGAAGGTCAAGCCTTAACATGAAGGTATCACTTTTTCATTTTAAATAAAGTTGAAACAATGTAAATATTGTAAAACAAATTAATCGAGAAAAATGGAAAAGAAAAGAATAAGGCAGGAAAGTCCTTTATTAACATAAATGACAGTGATAAAATTTATGGTTTATATTTTTTCCAGCCACATCCAAAAAGGTTCCATGGATGATAATGATAATCATACCTCACCACCTCCTAGCAATGAGAACTGTGGCGAGGAGGATGAAGAGGATCATCCACTTCCAAAAAGAGCCAAGGTGTGCCTTGCTTGCTTCTGGAAACTTTAATATATCTTCCTTACCTTTTAATAAATTTTTGTTCCTCTCAGTTTTCTGGCATGGTATGTTGGATGGCTTTGATACAAAACTGAAGAGAGAAAAAAAGTTAAAAATTACTGATTTCCCATCCTTCTCCCTCCTTAGCTTGAAAGTCCTGTATGTGATCTTGTGTTTCTTTGTAGGTGACAAAGGAAGGTGAGGGGTGCGAAAGCACGCACATGGACCAACGCCAGTGGACACCACAGCATCTGCAGGCAGCTAACATGGCACACCCTTCCTTGTTGGCCTTGACCCCTCCACAGGGAGAAGAGCTTAGTGGGGTGAAAGATGTTGATGTTAGAGGACCAGGTAAGTTTTGGGCAAAGGGACAAACTTTAGTTCTGTGGATGCAAATGGATTGAGTAGAATGTTTCTTTACAGTCTTCATCTTTCAGTCAGATGCAATAAAGTGTGCATTGGAAATACTAATAAATTTTACTATAACATTTTTACAAATTATGTCATTTTTCAAATCCAGACCCTTGAAACAACAGAAATGTCGAAAAATTGTTTCTGAATGGTTGCCTCAAAGAATTATCTACAAATATGACTATGTGTTTTTTCCCAGATGGCTTAACTCCTCTCATGCTGGCTTCTTTCCGTGGAGGAGGCCTGGAGCTTGGCTGTGAAGATGAGAGTGGGTCAGCATCTGGGTCTGGAGAAGGAGGTGACAGTGACAACACTTCCGTTGATGTCATAACCAGTCTCCTCATGCAGGGGGCTGCAATCAACGCACAAACAGATCGGACGGGTCAGTTGCTCTTGTCTCTATTAAATTTTTTTCTATTTGTTTCTTGCCATGGTTGATTTGTATTTTTGTGTCTCATTTGCTGATTTTCCACACCCAATACCCTCACCCACCACACACACACAAACTTTTACTTTCTCATTTAAGACAGTAAATATAGGGGGGATTAGGAGACACACATGAAAGACCGTGTGCAAGGGTTTGCTTTTCTATGTACATAGAAGTAGTGTCATTTCAGTCAAGGATTTTTATTTTCTGCTTTGGTTCTTAAAAAAAAATGATGTACAGCATCAGCCTTCCTTGCTTTTTTGTGTATATATTAGCCATTTGTTGACAGGTGAAACCTCGCTGCACCTGGCAGCCAGATATGCTCGGGCAGATGCAGCTAAAGTATTGCTGGATGCAGGTGCTGACCCAAATACCCAAGACAGCACTGGCCGTACACCGCTGCATACAGCAGTAGCAGCTGATGCACAGGGTGTTTTCCAGGTGCAGTATGTTTATAGTTAGCATTTATGCCAAGTTACATTCCTTTAGATCAGTATCATAAAGATCGTGTTACATTTTTGTTAAATATATATGACTATGATGGCCACAATTTGTTTTTGTTTTTTTAAATTCAGATCTTGCTTCGCAATCGTTCCACAAATCTAAATGCTCGCATGTTTTGTGGGACCACACCCCTTATCCTTGCTGCTCGTCTTGCTATTGAGGGGATGGTAGAAGATCTCATCAATGCAGAAGCAGATATAGAGGCTACAGATAACAAAGGTGAGTCATGCCATCATGCATCTAGTCATCTAGTCATCTTACGATGCAAGTATCCCATGCTGTTCTATCAGAAACAATATCATCAAACACATCCTTCCATAAAGCTACCATGAAGGCAACAATAATTCATGCACAAAATTCTATCAAATACAAAATACAGTGTTTTGCATGTTTTTTTCTTATATATCTTGTTGAAAGAGTGTAAGTAAATAGATATAAAATCTGCAATCTGAAGTTTAAACAAAATCAGATATGGTGCCCATCAGAATTATCTTCTAGTACACTTAAATGGAAGAAGAGAAGGGGTGAATGAAAAAATGGAAGAAGAGAAGGGGTGAATGAAATGTCGGGTAAAGAGAGGGGTGTGTGAGTGGTAGCGGAGAAGAGAGGTGAGGATGAGAGGTAGCGGAGTACAAGAAGTGGAGGTAATGATGAGAGGTTGTCGAGTATGGGATGGCAAGGTTGTCTCAAGGAACAGGGCAGGGAGAAGTGTATCCAAATCTTTGCCCTTTAGATGCTAAGATGATTATCCTTTTGGTCTCTCATACCAGATTGTTACACTTAAATAGAGCAGAAACTAGTGAGCTTAAAGTCTGTGGTGTAATTGCATTTTTCAGGTCGAACAGCACTTCATTGGGCGGCAGCTGTCAACAATGCTGATGCCGTTCTGACGCTGTTAAAACACAATGCCAATCGTGATGCCCAGGATAATAAGGTTAGTCCACCTTTCAGTGTTTTTGTGCATTTTCACATTATTTTTGTCCCTATAAAATCTTAAGATCTTCCAGCATAGGTAAGAAATAAGTGTATGCAAATTAAACTTGATTTAGTGCATTGTCTTTTCAATCACAGAACTACGTATTTGGGAAGGCAGATGTATGTTGGCATGCTTTTAATGCTTATCACAAATATATTGGTTATATATTTTTTTAATATATTTCAGGATGAAACTCCATTGTTTTTGGGCAGTAAGGAGGGTAGCTATAATGTGTGCCAGATATTGCTAGACCACTACGCAAACAGGAATATCACTGATCACATGGATCGTCTTCCAAGGGATGTTGCACTTGAACGGCGACATCATGACATCGTGCAACTTCTCGATCAATATAAAATGAATTCCCCTACTCCTCTATGCCTGGGCCCTACTCATGGTACTTCCCCTGCGCCTCTTGCCTTTGTGCAGCAAGGCAAGCAGCCAAAACAGACCAAGCGCCGCACCACCAAGCAGGCTTCCAAAGCCAGTGTGGTCTCCCCCACTCACACCAAGGCTCCGCCCGCTAATGTCAGCAGAAGCAAGCCTCGTAAAAAGCGAGCCACGCAAGTTCCCACAGGCACTGCAATGCAGTCGCACAGTGAACCTTCATCCGTGGGCACAATTTCACCAGGGTACTCTGTGGACTCGCATTCTCCACCCTGCTATGACATTACACCTCCTCCTCGTTATGAAAATGCTGCCTTGGTCTCTTTGCACCAACAGCAGCAGCAGCAACAACAGCAGCAACAAGGTGGGCGAAGTGGGCTGGAAGATGTGACGAGTGTGCCGCAGCCAGTGCTGGATGACTATAGAGTGATGAACGCTCATTACAGCAACCCTATGGATCATTTTCTTGACTGGCCTCTGCACCCACAGCAGCAACTTCCCCCACCTGTGCTTCCAAAGCCTAAAGCAGCCCCCAGCCCTCCAAACCATGCAGTCCCCTCTCCCATCAAAGCAGCCAAGACCCTGCCTACCTCCCCAACCCACATTCAGGCAATGCAAAGGGCAGCTCAGCAGCAACAGCATTCACAATTGCCTGACTACTTGTTTCATGCACCAAGCTCTGCTACCGGTGGCTGTGACTCCCATACCATTCCTGTCTTCTCCCCTGCGCTCACCACCAAGATAATGCAACAGCAACTTCTGCAGCAACAGCACCACCAGCAGCAGCAACAGTCAGTTTTGCCCCTTCAGACCTTCACACCTGACCAGTACCCAACTCCGCCATCACAGCACAGTCATCAAAGCGATTCTCCACCACAGCACATACCTACTGTTGTGCCTGACCACCACTACCTGACTCCTTCCCCAGACTCTCCAGGACAGTGGTCCAGCTGTTCACCGCACTCAGCTCAGTCAGACTGGTCTGAGGGCATATCCAGCCCAGTTCCACTCATTTCACAGGTTTCTGGTCAGACAAAGCGTGTGACAGACCCTGTGTACTTGTGATGTGTGCATCTCCATGCCTTATCATTGTTGCTGCTGCTGCCTTCTTGTTTTATGCAACTTATGCTTGTGAATGCTTGCATTTCTGAACATTATGTTTGTAAAGTGATGGAGAAAAATGCTGTGACATCTTTACAAAAATATAGTCTGTGTAAAGATTTTTAGAAACCTTATCATCTACTGCAGAATTGATTCATCATTGTTTATTGCGGTGACTCAAAAAGCACTGTTCTTTGCACAAGATTTCTGTGTGGTTTTCTTGTCAGCATGAAGAATACAGCTGAAAATTTATAAGAATTGTGCATTTTCTGTGGCTACCATTTTTTGTTGTTGTTGCTCTTCCTGACAGCTTTTGTGTAGTAGCTGGGAAGCTGTGGCATGCTTTGTGGAAGAAGGCAGCCTTTTATTTCCCATGTACAAACATTATTCCTATGGACTTTATTATTACACAGGGTCAAAAAGGTGGTCTAGCTAATCATCAAAGGCAGTTAAGCCAGGTTGAGGTAATGCTCTCATTTTGGGATGTGCAAGACCTGCTGTCTGCTCATGACCTAGCATGAAAATAATTGGAGTTACAGGACAGTTTAATACTGGCTGCTGATGATGGACAGCTGTTTTGTGTTAAGAGAACAAACACATTTAAGTGACCTGGAATGAAGTGGATTCTTGTGACCCAGAAATGTTACATGTTTCAATGTGCACGATGAGGTTGAGCTTTTGGGTGTTGCTGCATGCAAAGCCTGTACAAACAGGTGTGTTTCTTTGTCTTGAGAGTGAAAACTAACACAGATCAATATTGGCACTCTCTAGGTGCACTTCTTTCAGGGTTAGGTTAAATTTGTATTTAATGCCCTTTAACAGATTTTTTTTAATGAAAGAATTACAAGAAATCTGGCAGATTAGTAATATTTTGAATGCTTTAGACAAGAAGACAACAGTTAACTTTTTTTGTAAGTTTTTTTCTTTTCTGTGTTCTTGACTTCCACTTGCATTTTACTTATTTTACTTGCACAGACAGACAGGACTTATAATAAAGAAAATTTCTTCTATATATATAAAAGATGAAATCAAATTTTTTGCATTCAAACTTAACAAAATTCAAACCTTCCAAAGTATAATCACTTCCAAAAACTTCGGTTTCTGACATCCATGCAATGCTTTTCAGGACTATCTCAAAATCATAAGAGCACACATGAAAATTACCAACTGTGGGAACATTAGAAAGTCTGTCTTACTGAGCATGATATTTTATTTTTGTCAGTAAAATGCAAACTAAATTCATCTTATGTATTCTCTCTGTAACAAATGTCTGATCCTTTTGATATTTTTTTTAATTTTTGACACCAATGTTGGTCTCGATATCTTTTGATTTTCTTTATTCCCACATCAGATCTAGTCTTTGCTCAGTTTAAAAGGAATTTTATCTACAAGATTAGTTCATTTTCTTCTAGTCTTTGCAAGAAAATGTTCAACCAGATTTCTTTCAGTTATTTTTGCAAAGAAATGTTTTTCTGCTAGCGCCTTGAATACACGAAGAAAGTATTGGTGTAATATCCAGAAAACGGCAGTTTGCTTTAGTGCACTGTGTGAGAATGGAAAGGTGTCAGTTGCTGTCTACACTTGCTTGAAAACCTTATTGTAGGATGTATCAAGCTGTAACATTGGTGCCTTACTGTTCTGTGACTGATCCATACAGGTGGAGAGAAGAAAAGTAGTCACAAATGGACAATTTATTACCAGTATATTTTGATGATCAGTTTCATACAATTGTATTTTGCGCAGATCTCTTTGTAGATGTCTCAGTGAGTTATTGTCACATTATGTCTGTACATGTGTTGTGGCTGTGCTGCTGATACATGTATCACTTTGTGATTCTTTGCCACTGACTAGAATATTGGCCATTTTGTGGGGTTAGGAAATGTGAGGAGTTTAAAGGGATGCTCACTAAAGTTTTTTTTTTAATTAAAGCCCTGTCAAGACACGCTTTTGAGCTAACTGGAACAAACACTGGGTCAACACTTTTCAGTCATAGTATTTATCTTTTCAGTCATAGCATTTCTCTTTTTTCCTTAAATTCTTAACTGCTTTTTGGAGTCAATGAACAAAAGCTTATTTTAAGACAAGTGAACAATAAGCAAACAAAAGTATTTACAGGAATACTCATGAATATTCTGGACTTTTGAAGTTGAGTTTGCTAGGAAGGAGATAAGTGTGTGTATGAGAGGGAGTGGGGGTTATGTACACATACATTTATGCTCATTTGTACAGAAAAGCTTTTTGGAATAGGAGTGAGAGAAAGTGATGGTTACAAAAATGTTTTACTGATGTGGCACCATGAAAAAAGAGATGTCTTAAACATGACGGGCTTCAAATTGAAAAGTAAGCACAAAAAAAAAATGGTAGG
This sequence comes from Pomacea canaliculata, assembly GCF_003073045.1. Taxonomy (NCBI): domain Eukaryota; kingdom Metazoa; phylum Mollusca; class Gastropoda; order Architaenioglossa; family Ampullariidae; genus Pomacea; species Pomacea canaliculata. The sequence goes on from NC_037600.1 coordinate 19,117,351, forward strand.
TCATTGGAAATCTCTTTTTTTTTTTTTAATGCATATATTTTCATGAAAACTGAAAGGCAGCTTTGGGACTTTTAAGTAATCATTAAAAAATAAGAAATGATCAAAATACGTAATGGGATATAAAATGTAAGAATGTTCATGCAGTACTATTTGCCATGTTGGCATTGGAGGAGAGTTGGTTTCTGTAATATAAACTGCTGTCCCATTCAAACAATGATCTCTCTAATTGAACCATGTTTGCTCTGGCTGGGGAAAATTGAATTATGATTCCATGGACCAAGCCCACACTGCCAGAGGAAATAAATGGCGTGGGATAAATCCATTCCAGTACATTTCTAGTGTGCTTATATCTTTTCCGTTATCAGTGTCACATTTTGATTTTCAGCTCTCTTCCCCCCTCCCCTTCGCCACCTTTTTTTTTTATTATTATTATTATACGTAAACTTGCTGTTACATCTCATTATACAACAAATTCAGCATTTTGAATGCTTCTCCAGCATTGGCATGATTGCTGCTTATGGGTTTTTGTAATTGTATTTCATGCATGACTTCCTGTTTAAAAATTATTCTTGCATGTAGTGTATTGAAGTCTTGTGTTATCGTAATCATTTTGTGCATTTGATTGAGACGACCTCTGCCGGGGTCCTGTAGACTTGATAATCTAAGGTTTAGTAGTTTGTTTCACAAGTTTTATCTGTCTATATGATTAAGACTTGCTTGAGCAGGAAACATTTTAATTAACTGACATTTGTTCTTCATTTTTAAACAAGATTTATTTACCTCCATTTCATTCCCATAAATCTATAAATCATTAGCTAAAAGTAGCCTGCACTTTGAAACCTCGAATCATACAGAATACAGTCCCCTGCATGATCATAAGGACCTTTCATGGTAGACATGTTTCATGGCACCAAGAAATGACATTGCAAGATATTCTAAACAAAAATTTTTTTTAAATTCTTGCCATCCACCTACATCATTGTGATCTAAATGTGTGGGAGACTTTATTAAGCAGTCAAAAATGTTCTGAAAGAAAATTAAAAAGTAAAAAATTTTCCTGGATCCTTATAGTGCTTTTGCTGAAACTGCCTTTGTATCTTTGTGATTTCCCATCATTTGGTGATTTTTTTTGTTTGTTATTTTTTTTTTTAAGAAGAGGGAAATCTAATGTGAAATGCATTGCCAAGGCCAGTTTGTAAAAACCATATATAGCTGCTTTAATAATTTGAGCAAAGATGTAAATCAGTCAAAGGTATTCACTTTAGCACACATCTCATATGGTTAGTATGCATTTCATGTGGTTTAGTTGAAGCTGCTGCTGACAGCGTGGTGTTGGAACAGTTCCTATGCTGTATGTTGGTCTACAGAATGCTGCTGCATCTTTTGTACATATAGTCTGTTGACCACCCGCAATACATGTATTTGCATAACGTTCAGTAGATAGGGCATTTGCATATTTATTGTCTTTTCTCCTGTTTTTATTTTTTTGACTTTGTTAATATTTTTGACAGGATGTTACTGTAAATTTCACTATATAGTAATTTTTTTTTTTGTTTGCCTTGCATATTTTGTCTTGTGTAGTTCCAGAATGTCAAAGCAGGTTCAGCATTGGCAGCAAAACATAGGACATTTGGCTCCTTGTTCAAATAATTTTATTGCAAATGTATACTTAAAAGCAATGCGAGGCTATACTTGGTTTCTCACTGCCAGAGATATGTTTGGGGAAAATACACTGTCTTGTAGTGGATGTGCCACCATTGGATTCTCAGTTTATCATTGTTGCATTACTACCTAACAGGCCAGTGACTGTGGCATCAGGGTTTAACATTATGCTGGGTCAGTATTCTCTTGTTCCTGGCATTTGTTTGCATCCCCTTTGCTTGGGTGCATGTTTATGCTTATTTTTAACTCATGTAGATGTTTGGGTTTCATTGGATTTCAGAGTTCTTGATACTCAAAACAGAAAAATTTTTCTTGGAAGACAAGCAAGATATTATCAGTATAAGTGGTGGCACATTAAGTAATTAAGGTGAGATTTTTCCAAATATCAGTATCTGAATTTTTAAAACAATTACTAAATAATCTACTTTGAGCATGATAAAATACTCTTTTTTTTTTCAAAAGATAAAAAGCGTTTGGTGCATTTTTTGTATTTTGATTCTTGCTGCAGATCAGCCCACCTTCTCATGCTTTGTATTGAATAATTGTTCTCATTTGTTGTATATACTGCAGTTGTATTTGAACACATGACTGCACATTTTATGTACAGTATGGCCAGCTATTACCACCCCCTCCTCCTTTCAACCGGAACATGCCCACCGTTTGTGCGTATCCAGTTTCTTAAAGCATGCATTATATTTTTATCATGCTTTTGCAGTTGCACATCTAAGCCTTATATTGATGAATATGCTGCTGCATTTTGATACCATATTCATTTCATGCCTAGACTTTATATAACATTTTCATTTCATCATAGGTTTTATATACTATTTTTATACTTGACAAAGCAAAAGCAAAATGAAAAAAAAAAAACTTCCCCTATCCCTCAGCTATGCATCTTTGCACATGTACCAGTATTGCCTCATCATGTATACAGTTCTATCCACTTAATTGAAGACTCCCCAAAAAAGTCTGACTTGCAGCTCACAGGCCACATGCAGATGTAAAGCTTTTCGTTAATGGATTCGGTATCTGAAGTGAATGTTTAGCAAATCAGACACTTGCTCACGAGTACTTGGTGGTCTTGTCTTCTGCCAAGTAACTTGCAGCCAGAAATGTTGACTGTTAATTAAAAAAAGATTTCAGGAGATACAGGCTTAGTATGTTGAGTGCTGTGAGTGGCAAGGGTCCAAATGTCCAGTGACTTCCTGTTTTGTTAGGAATTTTATTTTTTGGTGTATTGTGGATATTGGGTGCTTCATAATCAAAATTTTTTGTCAGAAAAGTATTTTGAAGAGAGAGTAGGTCTTGTCTTGAAGGCAAGACAAGGCACAGCTTGCATGTGCTGATTTATACCAGTGGCTACCATTGTGTTGAAAGGCATATTGGACAAAGCACATGCTTTCTTCTCATCCATAGCTTCTGTATCACCTCATTGCATTGTAGCAATAAAGCATCGCACTTGACTGGTTAATATGTACAATGTAGACTTCATTGACTTGTTGACTGTTTTTCACTACAGAATCAATTAAAAGAGTGTACAGTAAATACAATGTGCATTATAGTATCACGGTACAGGTGAAGTGTGTAGTCAGATGTGTGTGAACGAAATGTCAAAACAAGACAAACATGCATATATCAGACAGTAATAAAGAGGTCAGAGGAGAGTGGTGCAAGATTTTAATTAAGTAATCTCAAGTCCACTTGTCTAATGCCCATACAAACCAGTTTAGACAGCAACAACACAAAACTGGAAACTTCTATATTTTATTTGTATTACAGTATTGACTGTAGTGGGCAACAATGACACAATCATCCCTTTAAGAAATGATGCTTTTGTTGCTGTGTTCCAAGACCCCATTTTAAATTAATTTTTTTCCCAGGAAGTTGAGAGGGATAAACTCAGCACTGTCTTGTTGTACCTTACAATATGAGATAACATCAACTCCTCACTAGTGTTATCTAAACATAGCACATTCGCATCCCACTGTTGTGTTCACCAGGCTTGAAAGCAAATAGTACAATTGTGTGCCACTTGCTTTCAACATATGTAAGCAAATTGCAGTGTTAAGTACTCTTTAAAATTTACAATAAATATTAGAAGTGCCTATTATGGTGAAAAAAAATAATCATATTGTGTTATTTTTAACTATAACAAAACGGTGCAAGCTGTTTGGTGAGCAATCTACATGATTTTATTCAGGAAATATTTTTAATTGCACATAGCAATTGCAAAGTGGTAAAGAGTTTGTTCCATTTTGATAATCTAGTACTATTAATACTAAACGTGCTGCTGCAAACATATCAATGACTATAGGCCATTGATGCAGAGAGTGAAAAGTCTCACAAAATATCAATAAAATGCACAGGAGTTTAAACAAAAATTTGTTTTTATTAAACAAGGATCACAGGAAATGTGTATAATAGAGAAATCCTCCTTTTCCATGGTGAATAAAAGATATATCAAATTACCTGTACACCAACTAACCTAATTTGTAGCTTGGGGAGGGAAAAATGAACTGCTACTTTGAAATGTAGTTCAGCATGCAAGAGGAATCGGCATAATGTAGTCCCATGGCCTCTCATTTGGATGGAGAGGGGACAGAAAAACGTAAATAAAAAACTTTATCTAGGGGCAAGGTTTTTTTTGTGAGGACTATTACAAAACTTTCCCTCAGAGGGATGTAGGTACCTATTCAACAGCTGGGTCAATTGAGCGGGGAGTATGTTGTTCCACACAGGTATCAAACTGGTTAACATGTAACTGACCCTTGACACCAGTGTTGTAACCAACAACTTGGCCATCCTCTTCCATTTAGGATGAGATTCCTATATGTCTTCAGCAGCGGTCTTTTAAAGAGGATTGAAAAAGCTAGACCATTAGCCACAAATCAATTGCTATGCACTACGCATTCAGAAAATGTGATCTGCACATTTCAGGCATGCTGTGCTCAATACAAACCCACCTCACAAAACAATGCACATTACCAAAAATTGATGAGGGTTATATACAATTCTGACATCCCAGCTACACAACTTTGGTTTTTGTCTGATGACCATATGCTATCCCTATCACCAAAACAGCCACATGTGTTAACAGGATTTTTAGTTACTACGCTGCAAAACAGTGGAACTTACTCCCCTTCCATGTCTACCATCTACTCATCATCAAATCCTTTAAATATGCACTAATAACATGTCTGTTCCATGAGCATTATTCCTAACAACAATCCACTTCCTGCTAATCCACCTGATAAGCCATTTACTTGTTCTCGTCTACTGACTAGTCGCTAATCTTCCTCTGCTGATTCATCAAACTCTCAATCCTCTTTGTCCCCTGTCTTCTATGTTTGTCTTTTAGTTGTTTATCCCTCTGTCCTTCCTATGCTGTCCATATCTCACTCTTGTTACAAGCACTGAGAGCATGCTCCTTCATGAGTGTGATCAGGAGCTATATATAAATCACACGTTTGTTATTATTTACTGTATCGTCATTTGTGTGATTGTCAAAGAGGTCTTTTCATTACAAATAATAGATGCACACCTAGCTTCCTCACTATGACAAATGGAGTAGCAGTTACTACATGCTATCATGCAAATACTTTGTTAAAGGACCCAAAGATTAGGCTGAAAAACCAAAGTGCTGTTGTGCCTCTACTGCACATGGCCAGATGTGAACACCGTGCTAGACAACATTGGGAAAACTTGATACATCGCAAAGAACTTACCATGGGATAGTTCACAAACTAGGCTTTATACAACCAGAAATATGAAAACCCAAGAGCCCTATTGATAAAAACTAAGTGAAGACAGGAACGCAGCAAACTAACAAGGTGACAAAATAGATCTCTACTTGAATTAATGTCCTTCCGTGAAAAGAAGTAGAATGATAAACTTCCTTCTCAAATCATGTATCATGCAGGGAAAAAAACCACTTACTATAAATTTATCTACGCTATATAACGCCAGTCTAAGGCGATTTTACCTTAATTAGAATCACATTCAAGGGTGCAGAAATATGCTAATACCCAAGTTGTGGATTGTTTTCTTTTCTAGCTAATGTGTCAAACAAATATTTACAAGCATATTAAATGTTGAGTACTGCTAAGCAATGTATTAATGATAATTATCTCCCAATAGAGTTCAGCTAATGGTTGAAGATGAGGTTGGATGTAGGGTCACAGCACATCTTTGTCTTTGTCTTTGATTATCACTATGGAAGTTCCATACTCAGAGAAAAAATATTCTTCTGTTGATGATGCTTTTCGTTTAATTTTGTTTTTTGAATGATCATTTCCTTCCATGTTTGATCCACATCTCTAACAGCTTTACTGGCACAAACCCCAAATGGGTATTAGTCTTCAAATTATTAAAAATGGCTGAAATAAGGCAAAATTTCTTCCTTCCATTCCATGGCTGAAGACTCAATGAAAAGCAGAACTGAACTTCCTGCTAACTTCTGGTTGTTATAATACCTATGTTGTTAGCTATTCGGCTAAGCAATGCATCTACTTTGTCCAGTGAGTGCTCATTTGTCCAGACACTGGAGAGAAAGAGTTCAACATTTCGATCATTTTCTGGCATGTCATCCATGTACACAAGAAGTATCAGCAAAACATTTTTATAGGGAGCATTATCGCCATCACAGTAACCATGCAAAAGCAAGGCTGCATCAGTTTTCAAGATTTCCAAATGATGCAGCACTGCAGCGGTTGGAGCCTGCTCAAAACGATTTCTAAGCCAATTGTCTAGCTCTTTCTTCTGTTCTCCAGACTCAAGTCCAGCCAGTTTCTGAGAGATATTTAAGGAGAGTGGCATGTCTTTTGATGGACCAGTGGATGTTTGCATCACAGTTATAAAGTCTGTTGCCACTGCTTCAGCAAGATCTGAAGCCAAAAAAATATTTCCCCTTTCTGCAGCCAGAAGCAGAACAGCAGGATAAGATGACTCTTCTGGCTGCATTACATGATACACTGAAGACTTTACTACTTTCCACAAGCGAGAGTTTTGTGCCTGAAACTGTTCTGCCTTTTCTTCTATTTTGTTACAGAAAGTACTGAATTTGTCATTCTCCCCATTGCTCTGGATACTTTTATTTTGTCTATTATAAAGAAAAGTCACCGCCAGTCTCACTGCTACTGCAAATATTATTACTGCTACTACTACAAATACCAGTCTGTTGCTGCTTAACCCAGACTGGAAGCCAGTTGTTTGGTGTTTATGTTGTTTACTTGCTTCAGGAGACACAGCATATGCATCTTTTTGTTTCCTTTTATCTCTCACTGGATTCAAGGACTCATCTTTTAACTTGGGGTACAACTTGTTCCCTTGCCTGGAAGATGATTCAGCTACATCTTTTAACTTGGGGTACAACTTGTTCCCTTGCCTGGAAGATGATTCAGCTTTTGGAGAGTCTGGGTGGTGAAAGCTAAATGAGTCACTGGCAGTCGTTGAAAGGAATGATGAATCTGAATATGAAACATTGCTGCCATGGCTTCTGTTCATATCTTTAGACTTTCTTGAAGAGGGTGATGCAAAACTTGCATCTTCTTCTTCTGTAAATTGATCTTCTTCTTCAGTGCCATCTGAGCTGTCTACAGATATCTGCCTATTGTGAATGCCTATTCTTGGATACATCCGACTGCTCTCTACATGTTTTTTATCTGTATCATCTGATCTGTCACCGGGGTTCTTTTGACTTCGAAGGGAGTATCTATGTGTCATCCTGAAACAGTAAAAATAAGTTAAATTCATCCATCATAATCTGTAGACTGGACGCAATCGAAAACATCTTTCGAGCCAAATCAACTGAAGAAAAATATATGAGTGCACAAATACTTCGCTCTTATTGTCGTTGAAACATCTTGATTTCGATATCATCGACGTTTTACGACATAATCACCGAAGAAATTTCAAATCACTCTTATTACAGAAGCGGCTGAACATAGTTCATTTGTAACGAGGTAAAAAATCTCGAAGCATCCAATATTGGAATACTAATAAATTAGCACACAAAGAATGGGTTTTGACGACGGACCTTCATTTAATCATTCAACAATAATCATAACAATGCAGCCGGAAATAGATAACATGTGCCAAATGTCAGCATCCAAGACTGATCAAGGACCGCCCTAGCACTACTCTCTACTAGTTACAAGGGCCCGGGTATTTATTATCAAATGCTATGATAATCAAATCTAACAGTACGCTAAAATCTTTTAAAATCTAGTTCTTATTTCGATTCAGTATTTTGTTCTTACTTTGAGTTCGCGAGTGGTAGCGTTAAACCGGGGAAACGTTTTTCGGCTACGCTTGCATCCTGGGAATGCCTGTAGCTCGCGCGGTTTTAACTTTTGATTTTGAGCATAATTATAGTATGATAGATTTGTGGTTTGAATATAAGCTTTTCTTGCTGAAACATATAGGCAAAAACTTCTTTTACATACTACAAAAATGTGTAAGCAATCGGTTCTGCATAATTTTCAATTGAAAATGCCGCTTCGTGAAATGACATTATTGGGCTATCATAACTTCATTCTGCCCGTGTGTGTGTGTGCAGTATATATAGTGCTCTTGGTATGATCACGGACAAATCAGTGGTATGATACACATTCTCTTTTGTCAAGATATTATCTATTGAATCATAAAGATGTTACTTTTTTTTTGTTACTTCCTATTATTAGTTCTGTAAAATATAGTGTTTAATTTTGGCAAGCAGATCACGGACGTCTATTTCTTTATTTACACGCCGCACTCCTGGAAAGCCGTGAGGTGGAAAACAAATACCACGAACTTGTATTACAGTGGAACCTCGGTTAACGAACTTAATCCGTTCTGGAAAACTGTTCGTTATCCGAAATGTTCGTTATCCGAAACAATTTTTTCCATAAGAAATAAAGGAAATAGATTTAATTGGTTCCCAGCCCCTGTTGACTCGCTAATATTTGAAAGTTACAGGCTATATAGGTATTTGTTTTAATGAGAACAGTTAGAATGCAATATAAATGGAGTTAAATAAACATAAAAACATTAACGAAAGCATTGAAACATCAGAAAACTTGCCGTTTTGACGGCGTGGGTGGAAGCAGGTGTGGGGAGGATGGGGTGGAATTACTGATTCCCCCTCCATGAACACGTGACATTATAAAATCGGGGGTAACCTTTTTCTGTAGCTTTAAGGTTAAAGGAAAAAACTTGTCCAGTGTCTGTTCCTTCTGCCTTTTTTGTAAAACTCTTCGGTAATACGACATCACATATCCGACAGACGCATGCCACCTTCATACTTTGAAATCATTTCCTTTTTCAATTCATTTGTTGGCCGCTTCCTTGTCATTATCTCACTACTATTAATTGGTCTTAATCTTCTTTGGAATCATGATTGAGGATTATCTTATTAAAATAAAGCACAACAATCACTAAATAAGAAGGATGCGCATAGATAAGGAACGACTGATCGTAACTGTGTCTCGAGCGCGAATGATGACATGCTGGTCGGTCACGTGTTGTTCACGTGGCTGTTCGTTATCCGAAATTTTGTTCGCTATCCGAGACAAACTTTTAAAGAAATTTTTGTTCGTTAACCGAAATATTCGCTATCCGAGGCGTTCGCTAACCGAGGTTCCACTGTATATCCATGCTAATACTGATTATTTTATTCTTATGTGGTTTTAGAAACAACTGCTGTAATCTTGTCCCCATATGACGCAGTGGCTCCGTACATATTCAAGATGATGAAGTGTTGTATGGTCAAAAAAAGCGATCAAAATTTAGCTTAGCCGATGCTATATGTTCTTGTTCCCAGTGGATCATATATAGGGCCGCAACTACACCACGCCATCGGACCCGGTTTTGGGCGTCCCTTTCCAGTTGGGACCGTCATGCCAGCTGTCTCCACCTCGCTGTGAACCGATCTCTTCCATGTCTCTGGGTCTCCCAACCCTGCGCTTTCCCTGTGGGTTCCAGCTCTGAGCTTGTCCCGTTAAATTGTCGTCCGGCTTTCGCAAGGTGTGACCGATCCAGCCCCACATCCGCTTCTTGATGTCCTGGCTGGCAGGTTTTTGGTTGGTTCTCTCCCACAGGTCTGTATTAGAGATCTCGGACCAGCTGATGTTGAGAATGTATACTGTTCTTTCCCAAGTCTGCTTGCTTAAGGTGACCAGACGTTTCGGGGGCGAAAGCGGGACGCGTGCCGATGATGGTGTCGTCACCGTCAAAGAACGCCGAATCAGCGTACGGTATTCAGATTTTCAGACAACCGTGGCATTTGATATGGACGACTTGCCAGAAAGCCAGAAAGCGGGACATTGGGCGTCCCGCCCGATGAGCAGGCGGGACACGAGGTCAAAAGCGGGACTGTCCCGCCTAATGCGGGACGTCTGGTCACCTTAGCTTGCTTAGGTCTCCCAACTCGTCTTCCCTGACGATTCCAGTCAAGTGAATGCTTGGCAATAGTGTCAGCTGGTTTGCGCAGGGTGTGTCCTATCCAGCCCCATTTGTGCTTTTAATGTCTTGGATAGTGGCATTCTGGTTGGTTCTTTTCCACGTGCTGCTGTATTCCTTTCTGCACCTGTCTGGAACTTGTGTGATATTCTCAATCAGAGATTGACTAATTTTCATCAGAATATTTCTCATGTCTGCAGAACTGCTTATACCTTGAACGTCGTAGGATATATTAGTACCAATCGTCATTAATTTATCTCACCACTGATGCAACTAAAACTCTCATCTGTGCCTTTGTACTCTCGAGGATGGACTATTGTTATTCTCTTTTAGCTGGAATTCTCAAGTATCTTAATCTTGACAGACTTCAAAGGATTCAAAATAATACTGTTTGCCTCGTCTGCAGACCATCTAGATGTGAACATATATATATATCACGCATCATCTTCTTGACTGACTGCCAATCGTGTATCGTAGATACGAATTTTCCACTGACTTTAATTGTTGCTTGTGACACTGGTTTTCAGTACCTCTCTGAACTCACTCGATCCCATCTATACTCCCGTACGACTTAATTCTTCGCACTTCTGATCGACACGTACATGCAAGCGTCTGCGAGTCCCTCTAAGACAAAGACGTATGGACAGAGGTCTATCTTCTATAGTCAGCTCCATTAATTTGAAACGGATTACCTATCGGCCTTAATTTGTCACTCGACTGATCATTGTACCATCTTTAATTTTCAGAACGGCGACTTCAAACTGGGCCTAATTGTCCTCACTATGAGCGTGCATAAATTTGCATATGAGCGGGTGTCTGTTGTAGAATTGAGCATGTCTGTTTTGTCTGAAGATGGGTGCATGGTTGTTGGTGATTCAGTCTATATACTTTTATGTATATTTAAAAAAAAAAAAAGGGCTCTGAGCAAATCATTGGAAAAGCGCTATTTAAATCCTCGTTTTTATTATTATTGGAGGAGTACAGGCCTACCAAGTTACCAACCATCCGTTCGGGTTTATGCACTGGAACGTAGGTGTGAGAAGTAATTAAATTTAGTAGAATAATAATTATCTCCTGAAGGAAAATCATGTACACAAGTCCTCTCCTGGACCAACTTCGATGACCCGATCGGCAGGATCGATCAATGGCCTGACCATGATATTGTCCACCGAACTCTAGAGAATGTGCAAAAACCTGCTAAAAATACCTCAGTTTATGATAACATCCATAGTCTTTGGGCATGGCACATTCGTCAAACAAATGTAATAGACGTACGACGACGACGAGGAGGAAGAAGAAAAATATCATATTACATTCCCCAATATTGGAATGCGGCACCTGTAAGATAATGGATATTGCCACCCTCAACTCTCGTGAGGCTAACTTTAGACATTTATGTCCATATACTTTTTATCACGTTAGGTCGCCAAGTAGGAGTCTTTCAGTGTGTAAGGCAGTGCGGACGCAGCAGACAGCCGCCTAATCTCACCAATCGCACGTACATTGCAACGTTACTGCAGATCGTAAACAACAACATCATGCGCATGCGCGACACATTCTAATCTTATGACGCACTAGCGCCAAGAAATCGACGCCATCTTTGGTTCAGGTACGATCTGCTATTAAAATAGTAAAAACATTTGATTTAGAAATAGTGTTGAGTTTGCTTGAAAAAGCGATATTCTACTTAACATCATAAGATATGTTTATGCTGTATTACGTGTCAAGCTATCTTAATTGGCTTCTTAGTGTTTTTTTGAAGCACTCCCCGAAATGTCCACGTGGTCGAGGTGTGTGTCGTCCTAAATATTTTATTCCTTTGTCTTTAACGTTACTGTTATATTATACCGTGGTAGAAAAAAAAAAAAAGATCTTCATTTGAAGGGGTCACCTGCTGTTTGTTTCCCATTGTTTCACTGCTTATATCAATCATGAAAACTGCCATGTCTGCACGCAGGATAGATGCATGAAATCGTGAAACTTCAGCCAAACCAATTAATAGTAAAACTAAATTTAAAAAAATAAGTGTCAGGCACAAATAAATAGTTGATTTCTGGTCAGTGCTCGTTCCACTCTTTTCAGGTGAGATCTATGATCAGGTACTAAGGATTTTTTTTAAGTGTTAATTTATTTGCATATAGTTTCATTAGTTTAAATCCTTCAGGCCTTATTGTAAAGTCCTTAAAATGCGAGAACAGTTCCAGTGGTAGGTAGACGCGTTAGAGAACGAAACAGTTGACTATTTTGACTTATTTTATGCATTTAAAAACATCAGTCATTGTGTTACCGATAAATGTTATTTTATGGTTAACAGCCATTAAGTTCATTAGCTAGACCAAATACCAAGTTTGTAGAAAGTCATGCAGTGGTTACTTTTACTACAAAATGCGCATTTTCTTGCATGACATGTAACATTTAAAGATTCAAAAAGAAGGGAATTTGTTCACCCTTTAGTTTTTAGAATATTGTTAAATCTGCTAGACCTCATGCAAATGAATAACAATAAGGCTGCAAAAGAAAATGAAGATCATAAACAGTGGCATAGGAATGGGTGGGTGGGGGGGTAAGAAGGGCAGTTGTCCCCTAAAAAAAGACAATAAGGAGGCAAGAATGTGAATGTTGTTCACTGTCTGCCTGAAGTTTGCTTCCCCAAAGCTATGTGTTTTGAGGATAACAAGGACTAAACCTGAGGATCTTCCTACTCCTTTTATAATTGCTGGTAGTTTGGATGCTTGTGCACACTAGTCAAAAATTTGTTAACTTGGGATATCAGTTTACATTGTCTTTTAAACTGGAGCTGCACACTTGACAGTATAAACATTTCATAAAAAAGGATTTTAATATATTTTATATTTATTTTGTACTTTTATTCCTTTTTGTTTTGGAGGCAGTTCAGGTGTTGTGGTCATATAATGCACTTGAGGTAGATCATTGAACCACAAGAGAGAAAAGAAGCATTTCCCATCCAGTTTTACCCTTTCCTTTTTTAAAAAAATATTTATGCACATATACATGTTGTGTTTCATATTCTTTTCCACCCAAAATACAGTGTTGGTCTCTTTCCTCAGTGAGCACTTGCGGTACTTTATATTCGACCTTTCATTTCCCTGACACCAGTTGCTAGAGGTACTTGAGGTAACAAATCTATACTTATTCTTTTTCTGATTTATTATACTATTTGTATTTTTCTTTATTTATCTTTAAAGACAGATATTTTTATTGCTATTTTTGACATTTTAAAATTTTCCTTTAATTTTTATTCCTGTGGTTAATGACGAGTATTTAAAAGAAGTCGGTGCAAGGTTTTATGGGGCATCAATGTTCTTCTTTGATTTGGCTTATATCAGAGTGTGAATATTCCCATAAATGTTTTCTAGATTTTGACATGGAAACATGTAGAAGATTTTTTTAGTTATAACAGGGAGTAAGAGACAGGTACGCTGCTAAAGATATCGTCATTAAAACATTATTTTTATTAAACCTTTATTTCATCATGTTTGATTTGCTGGATTGTCCTTTATGGCATCAGTATAAACTTTTTAATATTTTGTTTCAGTCAGAAATTGAACCAGGCAACTGGTAATGGCTTGGTTGTTTTGTTTTTTTTTTAATTCTGTATGTCAGCAATGTTTTTAAGAGTATCTCTTGGTGGCCATTAAACACAACTCTAAAATTACATTTTTAGAAGCATGCTTGCCTCTGATTTCATCTTTAAACCAGTAATTGCAATGAAATCAATTTCATTTTTTTCCTCTAAAGCAATCTATACATGCCAGACAAAAGATTGGCCATAACAGTAATGCAGTTTTAAAGTAGAAATTCCCCAAAATTACAAAATTTAGCTAAGAGACGTTCAGGAAATGCAACTTAAAATAGTGATCTAAGTGTTTTGAAATCTGGGGAATAGATGCCCAATTAAAATTTTTGGCATTTGACTGTGTTTGCTTTAATGTTTAGCCAAAATGCCTTAAGAGAGGTAAATGGAAAAACATGCACAATTGAGAAGTGAAGTTTTTTTGTTTTTTTTTTTTTGTTTCCATGGGTTTTACCTACCCCACCCCCTTTCTGAAGCTGTCAACACTTTCTGTTGGACTAGATATATTGCAGTGACAGTAGTCCTATGCTGGAGATTTGCAGGAGGATTTGTTTTGGATGTGGGCAGGGTAGTGTGTGAATTTATGTGTGACAATATAATTATCTTATCACATGTACTGTTGTCCCTTCGATACAGCTTTCTTAGTCTTGCAACTAACGACCCTTTCTATTAAGTTCACTTACAAATATTCTTTTATAATGTGTTGTGGGTAAATTTTTTTAACATCTCTGCCATCCTTGATAAGCAATACATCTTTGGATAGCTACATGCTTTCCTTGTGTCGAGGTTTTTTTTGGCATCGAAATTATTTTCCTCTTTTACTGGGTATTTGTGAAGCAGGCAGTGTAATCAGACTTAGAAAGTGAGTTTACTTTAAAAAATTGAATCACTAACATTTGTAGATCAATGACATGATTGGTGCAATAGAAAACTACATTTAGTTTTTAAAAATACACGTAAATAACTTTGTTGCATGCAGAAACTCTAGTCAAAGAAAGTATTATTTGCTTAGAGGGATATGCTTTAGTCTCACTTGAAAGTGCATGTGCACATACAATATGTAAAACTTTGAAATGATTTTTTGACTTAAAAAAGGCATTTTATGTTGGTCTTTTAAACTATTTCTTTATAGATTCTTGTTTGCAATATAGAATGGTCAAATATGATGTCGCATTGGATATGATAGCAATTTTAAGCTGCTCAAAACACCACTATCAATTATAGTCTGGCCTTAAAAATCTGCACTCAATATGGTTGTGTGTAGGTAAAATGGAACTTCAGCAGTTTTGCTTGTGGCATATTACTTTTACAAGGTATGGTGCAGAACTGCCTGTATTGTCTCAAATCAAGGATGCCGATGAAATTGTAAACCAGAGTGAACTTCCCCAATATGAATTGATATAACTACAAATTGTGTTGCATATTGACCGTTTTGGCTAAGACTCGTAAGATAAAAGCACAAGATTAAATTAATGGTTGTTTAAATAGGTTTTGTCGTACGTCCTGTTATTTGTTTACATATCAAGAACTATTGTAATTATCTAGAAAATTTAAAAAGTTAGTGTATGAATTAGTATGTAGTAATCCTGTTAATATTTTTAGATTTGTTTTCTTTGCCCTTCAGAGTCCACCATTAATTTTTCTTTATAAGCTTTAAAAATATTCAGACTTTAATGGACATAGGTCAGTTATAAAAATATAAATATAGAAATATACACTTTTGCTTGTGTTACAACACCGTTGTTTCTAACAAGTGCTCATTGTGACTCAATTTTCTGTTGCTAAAAAATATTTTTTGTTCTAACTAACATCTAATCACAATCAGATAAAAAGACTATTAGTACAAGATTACCATCAGTCTGGAAGGTTAGTGGTCTTAGAGCTCACTGCCACCAGATTTCAAAGTCAGCATTATGATCTCTTCTCTTTTTCTTTGCCAGGTTTTTATTTTCTTTAAAGTTTTTTTGTGTTTTTGGTTTTTTTCTTTCACTCAAACTATGGACTCGCAAGGAAGCACATCAGACAAGCACAATGGAAGATGTTGGTCAAGGTCTTGGGGAAGAAAGCCCAACCAACCTTATCATCAATTATCTGCCACAGACCCTGACAGATGAGGAATACCGTTCCATGTTTCTCAGCATTGGGCCCATCAAGTCTGCAAAGATCATCCGAGACAAAGCCACAGGTTACAGCTATGGGTTTGGGTTTGTAGACTACCAGCATGCAGCTGATGCAGAGCGAGCAATCCAGACACTGAATGGCTTGCAGTTGCAGAATAAGCGTATCAAGGTTGCCAGAGCTCGAATGGGAGGAGAAAACATAAAGGGAGCTAACTTGTATATCCGCAATCTTCCAATCCCCTGGACAGAGAATGAGCTTAACAAACTGTTTGAGCCCTATGGCAAGATCATCCAGTCAAGGGTGTTGGTGGACCTTCAGACGGGAGTCTCCAAGCGTGTTGGCTTTGTGCTCTACAACACTCGACAGGAAGCAGAAGCAGCTATTCGCTCTGTTAGTGGAACCACTCCAGAAGGCTGCACAGAACCAATTCTAATCAAATTTGCTGATGACAACTCTAAAAAGATGCGGCCACCAAATGTGCAGTATGTTCCCAGTCCAATATTTCCTGGGCATGGCCCAGGACCCATGCGAAATCAGGGCAACAGGTTCCGGTACAACCCCATGTCTGGTAACTACAATGTGCAGAGTTCTACATTGAATGTAAGCCAGGCAAGTCGAATCCTGTCATGAGAAAATGCTTTATTCAACTAGCACTGTCTTTTGTGTGAGACCTATTTTCTATGTTATGAACACTAAACATCATTCAGTTCTTGTCAATACAAGTGACATGGGTGGGTGTGGGTGGGTTATTAATTGTAACACATAGTACATCCGTTACCGAGAAAACCCATGTGTACTGCATCATTGTCAATAAAGAACTAGTGCATTGAAAAACAACTGTGGTGTTAAACTGTCCACATTTGATGCATAAGTATTTTGGGGAAAATTTAACAGCACATTTCTAATTTTACACACCATGAGGTTTTAACTTGTGCATTAAAAAAGTTTTATAGAGTGTTCTTAGTGCAGACATCACACACTTTTAGAACTTTTCTCCAACTAAAACTGTTTAAGCCAGAATTTCTGTTTATCTTCTTTTTTTTTTTTTTTTTTTTTTTTTTTAAATTTTGCAAACCTCCAATTTTTTCCAGAAGCTGATTGTAATAATCTCGGTCATTTCTTTTAAAATTGTGGGAGCTCAGTTTTAAAATAAGGAACGGAAAACCAACATCAAAACACTAAAATGTTCACGCAACATATCAATTTGACATAAGAGCAATTTTCAAGAAAAAAGGCTTTTAAAATTTGCTTCTTAAAATCTTCAGAAATGTTGTACCCCTGGCCAATGGTATCTTGATCTTTAAAACTGTTTTTGCTTATTTGCTTGTGAAATCTGAATGAAGGTTAAGTAGCAATGTATTCATAATTAAATATTGTGTTGCCTGCACATTTAAACAGATGTATATATGTGCAGTAGGTTTTTTTTTTCTTCTTGGAGTTCATAAAGCATACTTATTGCCGCCGCCACCCTGCCCTTAATATAACTGTGTAAAATTGTGACTGCTTTTATGAGAAAGATTTTCAGCACACTGTATCATAGTAAATAAGATGATTGTAAGTTAAACATAAATTATGTATATTGCAGGGAGGTTATGTCATCTTTGCCTATAACATTGGCAATAATGCAACAGAGCGCACACTGTGGCAGCTGTTTTCTCCCTTCGGCACTGTGCAAAAAGTGAATGTGGTGATGGAACCAGGGAAGGGTGTGTGCAAGGGCTATGGTTTTGTCACAATGACAAACTTTCAAGAAGCACAAAATGCAATCAACCATTTAAATGGATTTTACTTCCAAGGTCGACCCCTGCAGGTTTCTTTCAAGACATAAAATGCTGATTTTCATTGCAAGTTTTTAACAGTGACAGCATCTCTCTTCCCCCCCCCCCACCCCCCTTCACCTCTTTAGTGGTCATCCATACTTATGATGTATTAGTATTTGTATCCCTGCAGGATATGTGTCAGCCAGCTTATTGCTTGTGCAGACTAGTTTCTCAACCTCTCACTGATATTGCTTCATTGCAGCTAGGCAGTGGTGCCTGTGTAAGATGCAAGAATTTAAATCATTAAATTGTTAGTCAAATTGCTCTTGTGCTGGGGCTCTTTTGCCACTAAATTTGTGGAAACCTGTAAGCAGGGGAAGAAACCTAACAAAATACCTGGTGTTTTCCTTTTTTATTTGAATTACACCTTTGTGGGCTAGATGAAAAAAGGATGCTTTTTTTGTGAAGTCATTTGAAATTATTATTATTATTATTAACCTTGTTGCTGATAAGTCATTTTTGCAGCAGAAGGGTCAGACTTAGATTTAAAAAAAAGTTTTGTGATCATGTGCTTCAAAAGAGGAGATTGTCCCTCCTTGCTTGTCAGCTCTTAGTACGGATTCTTTGTGGAGCAGTGTTGCTAGGAGTGGTTATGCACTTCAGTTGTTTTGAATTGTTTCTCTGTTGATGGAATTGTTTCTGCTCAGCTAAATGAAAGTGGGGTTTTTAGGACAAAAAAAGTGTTTAAATCTATAAAGGCTTTCAACTAGTTACAAACTTTATGCTGGGCTGGCATAGGGGGGAAAATGCAGGTGATGTTAAGAAATAACTGGTTTTTAGGGGTTCAGCGCTTAAATTATTATGAAAAAAGTAAAAGGGTGCATTTTTCTTTAAGAGTTTGTTTACCATGCAGGCTTTAAAATGTCTGGTGGTTTGGTTCTAATTTTGGAAAAAAAATGTTTTGGGGGAAATATGCAATGCTTAGACTACTTGCATTCAAGTGTGGATGAAATGAGGGCTGAAATTTTATGGTCATGCACGGAAGCCTCATTTGCTTCCCGTTCCGTTTTTTTCTTGTGTATATTTAAAATAAATATCCTGTTATTCATTAGAATTTATTATTTTACTCTTATTTGAAATTTGTGCTACTTTAAAGATCTGTTTGGTGGGCATGTGTAGCCTAGCCATAATAATCTTGCATTCAGACCTGTATGCCCCATCTAAATTATAAATGGGTACTACAATTATCATTACTACTGCTTTATGCTGAAAGTTCAGAATTATTTGTATTGAATTATAACTTGTCATAAATATGGTTTTAAACGTTTTTTTTTTTTCCTCTTTCCCAGCAAAAAGTGTGACATATTTGTAGAAAAGGGTAGAGGCTGAAAAGTTCAGCTTACTTGCCTGCAGAATTACTTTTAGTACAGTCCTTTTAAGGTAAAAAAGCAAAAAAGCTGTGGTTATTTCATGAGTTTCCCACCTCCCCAATTAAAGAGCTACTTTGCATTGTTAGTTGTTGGTGTGAGTTTCTTGGTGAGAAAATAGTACAGAACCATGTTGTGTCGACTGTGAAAGGATTGTAAAAATTGACTGGTGTGGGCCTTTGTTTAGTTTTCATCACCAAATTATTAGAGGATGCAAGAGGGCCAGTTGCGCAATACTTTTAACACTTTTAGGCCTTGAATCGAGTTAGAAATGGTAAGTTGCATGCATGACCACTGTGTGATATGAACTCAGCAGTATGTAAACATATCACGTGTTGAAATATAGTTTGCGAATGAAAAAGCTAAAACAAGGCTGTGATAAAATAATCATGGATTTTTTTAAGTGCAGACTTTGCTCTTGTCAGGAGTCATTGCAATCTTTAATATTTCTGGTGACATCGGTGTGTTCAAAACAAGTTGTCTTCCACATGATCTTGTTTGCTTATATGCAGCTTTTCCAATGATTGTTACTTGGTCACCGTTTTAGTCTAATTAGAACACGTCCGAGCTGTTTAAAATTTTAAACACAAACAACTTTAAAACACTCGTGCATCTAGGAACAATTTTGTTATAAACTATCCTTTTTTCAAAATATGGAACTGGCCCCAGTACTGCCTGATGAGTGATTTAAATTCTTTCCCCTCCATGCAAGCTAAAGGGGGGCTAGCCACAGGTTTCATGTGTATTCTAGTTACAGCATAAGTCAAAAAGCACAACACAGCACACTTCAAATCCTTTAATAAACTGTCACGTTAACACCTTAAATTTCAGAATGTCTAGTCTCCTGCTGACATCGTGTTCAATCTTGAGCAAATCTGTTGATTAAAGATGTGCCAAACATATTTCCAGTTCTGTAAATCAACAGAAATAACCAATTTTACTGTTGAGAACTGATTGCAGGCACACATTGAGGCTAGAAGATCAGTTTTACAATAAATTGCATGGATTAATAGGAAATAGCACAACACTTAACGGTATAATACAGTTGTTCGTAGGTAACCACAAACTCTCGAGTCCCTTTCCCATTTGGCTATGGTGGACTTGATGATTTTTCACCACTGCTCACAGGGTAATAATCGCACACAACCCTCTTGAAATCCAGCGTACTGAACTTGAAGACTACATTCAGTTGCATGTTCACATTTCATGAATCCCATCGCTGGAGAAGGCATAGCCTTGGTGCCAAGATTTTGGTTCGCTAACAGCACCAGGCGCAATGGCAAAATGAGTGGAGGTGCTCAGCCATGTACAGCAAGCTCTAAAGACCACAACAAAACGTTGATGTGGGCGCTGGATGAGTAGCGGGCAATACTGGGGAGCATGAGATCAACATTAGGCAGTTTCTGCTTGCACCGGGCGGCGCTAAAAAGGATTTGACCCCAAAACCAAGGGAACAACTGGTGGGCATCTAGTCGTCAGGGCATGTGGCTGGTCGCAGGTGTTGTAGGTGATTTCAATGGAGTTTGTGGCCGAAACTGAGGAGATACGCAGCCCAGGCGTGAGATGGAATGGCCGACAAGCCCGAGGGACTGGTCCAAGTGCGCTCCGACTGGTCGGAAGGGGGTGGGGAGGTGGTGTCTCTGACCTTATCCTAACAACAAAAACAACGACGAATTAACTCAAATGCATGCTACAGCCGTTAGTAAATACCAGAGATTTAGAAGAATGCAGTCTGATGGCATCTTATTTCACACTCTTACATCCCCGTCCCCCTGATGTTTCGCTTTTCCTCCTACTCCCTCCCTCGCGCAGTACACAGTCGCAACTCGTTATCTGGTCAGTCGGTTCCATTCAAAATAGCGATAGATGGAGGCATCCAACTGTAAGGGTATGTAACTAATTATTGTGGGTAACCCTCGGAGAAATCGTAAGGCACAGATAAGAGACCTAAGAGGAGTTTGTCGAGAACAACGGGTGGCGACATAACAAGACTGAATTCATTACTAATTATCTCGTCATCTCTCGTGCACGCACATCTGTGTGAACAGCAGTCACGATACGTACCGAGGCTTGTCTGTCGCTGGTAAAGCCCACTCCAAAGTAGACTGTAGTGGCAAGAGTTAAGGATCACAAAAAACAACGTGTCAAAGTTATTGTTTAAGGTTTGAACAGCAAAATATAGCAGTTCAGGTATATATCAAACGTTACAGATTTGTTCTCAACCATAAATTTTCATACACTTAAAAAAACAATAAAAATAACCCAGTCTCGTCAGAAAGCGTGCTTCCACTCGTGAGTATATTCAACTACTCTTGACTGACAGGTACTGTGCAGTCAACAATGTGAATAGCAAATGAAATGTTTTGGTCGAATGCGATCCAGTTTTAAAATGCTTCTACCTCCCACTCTATTTCTTGATGAAAGATTTTCAGTCTCAGTACATCTTTATATTGGAAAGAACACACAGTCTTTGTAATTGTGGATAGGATGCTAGATTGAAATCTTGAGTAATTTGCCCACATTCCCCCTGCGCTTTCAAAAAAAAAAAAAAAAAAAAAAAACTTCCCAAATAAATGGCTAGATAAGGCCGAGTACAAATTACGTTTTCGAAATAATCACTTAGGAACATGCGCAGGAAGAGGTCAAACATGATATTATGTTTGTTCACAGAGACAATTTAGATATGGATATAGATATCCCATTGGCTGAAGCCTTGACAATATAAAGGTGTCCACGTACAACCCTTATACATGTGCTGTTGACCACTTTCACGGTGATATTTTCAGGCATGTGTGAAAAAAAAAAAAAAAAAAAAAGAAAAGGTGGGGTTGGGCGGCGCTCTACTAGTCAGAAAAAAATCCGTTTTAAAATGGAATCCACTATTTGTGATAAAGCTTTGGCTTATTGTCTTGAAACATTGCACATTCTAGCCCAATTCTCAAAACATAAAATACTGATATAGATCAGTATACACATTTCTCATAAAATGATCATTTTACTTTCAAGATATCAAAATATATCAGAAATGGGCGAAGACAATATTTTGTGTTGACTGCTTAAAAAAAAGTTGTTAGATTCATAAAGGATATGTTTTGTATTTGCCCTTGCGTTTCATTTCCACGTGAGGGAACAGCATGCGCACTGCTCTGTTGCACTGCACGCCCCAGTGCTGCACTTCCGTCTCGCCAACCAGTTCCGCCAGCGCGCGCAGCACTTCGTCACGTGACACCCCTTTCTGCACATGCCCTGTCCAACGCAGCAAACCTATCAAACAGACATTTTCGTTCGTAGTCAAAATTTGAAATAGGGGATCGAATTAACAATTCCCTTATGTTTAAAAAAACAAAACGAAATTAAAAAAAAACAACAACAAAACGGAAATCTGTGAGCGCAATTCAAATAAGTGATATTCTCGTTAGGGCAGGTAGCTACTGCCATTCACAAACCCTCATTTTTTGTATCAATTAGAAAGGTCTTTCCGGTCGTCTGTCTGCTTGTTGGCTGTTGCAATATCGATTCGGAGGAAAGTGTCGCTTACTTGGCAAGTTTTCAAGGATTTGCTCCAGGTCCTGTGTCATATCGCGTAGAGGTCGAGAGGTCAGGCTTTCAAACTCCTCCACATCCTCCTCGTCATCTTCTTCCCCTCTACGCTGAATGAGACTCACGCCGAAGAAGTAGGTCCTGGGTGCAAGTTAAGGTTTGAACAACAGAACCAACAAAGTTAAGATAGGGCCTAAGGCAAAATACAGGTGACACAAGGGGTGTCTTGCAGAAGACCACAGGTAATCTGAAAACAGTGATAACGGTCACATTCTGGAAGCTTCCACTCCCCCCCCCCACCTCTTCTTCATGCTGGGTATCGATTCAGGGTGGTAATATTGAACAAGCCCCTCCAACTTTTGTTCTAAGGATATACAACCCTTCGAGTCATCTGAACCGTACGTTGGATGCTTATTGTTTTCGAACCCGGGCTCACGTTCGCCTTTGCTTCAGTTTGGCACATTTTGGAAACTGATGGCTCCTCCTCTCTAAACAGAAAAAGGTCCTTAGGGCAAGTGAACACTAAGATATTCTTTGCAAGCACATCACCGCGTAAGATTCATAAACAGTCACGTGATAAAGGCATTCTGATCAACTACGTCCACTTCCCTTCTAGAACTTTGTTAATTTTTGTCAACTTGACCTCAGTTCTGATGAATCACCCGAAATTGCGGTAACAGGCATCAAAGATGGTACATCCTCCACTACCCTCGAGAAAGTGGTCTATGAAAGCTCTAGTGCGGTATCTTCGCAAGCAAAGTATGTTGTTTTATAAGCTCTTATTTTTGGTAATTTAACAGATTTCAATATTATTAACAAATAATAATGATAAAACTTGTGCACTGCTCCCAGAAGGATACTTCTTGAACTTGCCCTTGCGCTGTGCCACGCTGTGGGGATGCTCCTCGCGGACTGCGCGGTTGCAGGCCGGACCCCACGTGACCGCCTGAGGACAGTCCAACAAGAGACTGACCCTCTGAAGCAGCAGGTCCCGCGATACACTGCCCCGCGCACTTTCTTCTATCAACCCTGTCAATTTTAGAATAAGAATTTTCTTTTTTTCTGCTTCTCAACTTCGAACACAGCCCTGGTGGGATTTAACGGAGGCAGTAATATGTTTGAACTAGATGAAGTTAAAATATAAAATATAAAATCTGTAGTATTTAAATTTGTATTACACGTAATATCCCACAATTTTTAGCGCAAAATTATAAACGTGACAGTTCCCATTATTTATAATTATCTGTATAGTGATCTATTGTGTAGTTTTTGTTAAAATAAATATCACCCATGCCCACATGCTGATTAAAAAAAATTTAAGGATTAGATGAAAAAAAGCCGTTACTAAAACTCCGTTTATTGCAAACATGAAAAAATGTTTCTGTAGATGCCAGAAGGTTTTTTTTAATAGAATGAAAATTAAATCATAACTATAAATTCATCCTGTTGCTTACCAGAAAGAACTTCTCGAATTTTCATTACTTTCCAGCCTTCGTTGTTCTGTCCACCAAAGCTGTCCGACAAGCTGACGTCACTTCCTATGTTGACATTGTGCACCAACAGGAAGTGCTTTTCCTGCAGCTGGGAGTTGTCCGCATGAAAACCGCACAGAGGACATGGGTAGATAGTGTGCTTTGACTGCGCATGCTCGCCACACTCTTCAGCCTCATTTGTGATCTCGGTCTCACTGTCGAGTAACTTCCGCTTCCGGACGGCAGCCTTAGCGCTGTCCAGTGGATCTTCGTCATCCGAACTGTGAACATGATGCGAGCGTTCAACAATCTTGGGCGATGTTTTAATATTATCCGACAGAAGAACGTTTTCATCGCTATATTCAAGTTTCACGCGCTTTTGCACCTCGTGGCTGTCGTCTGTCACAACGGAGTCGCGGTGAATGATAGATATGGGTGAATGTACTTGAGGACCCCTAGGTGGAGATGATGCAACTTTACGTGGGGAATTTCCAGAGTTTTCTTTATCGCTGCTAGCAGTAACGGTATCTTTAACAAGCTGGATGGAATGAAGACTTTCTGGTGAAGCACAGCTTCTGGTATCCGCGGGGAGACTCCGCCATCGCTCGCCACGCACTGCCTTCGGAGCATACGGCTTCCGTCTCTTACGATGGTTGCCATGGAGATGACCCAGCGACCCGCGGTCAGGCGACATGGCGGATTTGTGGTCTGCTCCGATAGTGCTGCCGTCGCTGTCGCTGGAGTCGCTGGTGGCACGCACCGCGGTGACGTCCCTGGTAGGTGGCGCTGCAGATTTTATCTCATCGTGACGTAAAGCAGTGCTGATGCTCTCTGACTCCCCCCTCATGGACGCGTTACAGGGCAGAAAGGTCAAGGCCGTGTCCATGGCAGAGGTCACACGCTCAGAACAGTGGGGAACCAGAGGCACCTTCAGTAGCGTGCCCCTTGACACGACCTGGTTAGGTGGTGCAGTTGCCTCTTTCGACCTAGTTAACAAGCTGCTGGCTTTGTGGTTACAACCGTTGTCGCTGACCGCGCTGTCTTTGCTGTTCTTATCGGCGATGCGCACCTTGTTGTGGTGGTGGATGCCGTTGCAGTGCACGTGAAATGCAGCCTTGACCTGGCACTTGACATTGCACACTTGACAGAAGTAGACGATGTTGCCCCCTTCCCGCACCAGCTTGGTGTAGCGACCGAACTCGGGTGTGAAGCTGGGGTGTAGGGTCACCGTCCCTTCCAGAGCGAAACCACTCGGCATTTCCATCTTGCTCACCTGTGACTGTAAAATCTGTTCCGCCAACTTCTGAAGGCGATACAGGCTGTCACTGGCTGGTGTCTTGGCTTCAGAACGCGACAGCGACGATTTTCTTCTCAGGAAGGCTTCCCCTCCCTCGTCACTGTCACTGTTCTCGTCGACCTCGCGCTCATCGATTTCCATTTTCAATGACAATTGTTTGTGAAACTCTGCCTCCGTTTTCTCTGAGTAGACTAGCTTTTCGCGTAATTTAGAGTCGCACGAATCGTCACTGTCATCGTTGTCCGTAGAACTGTCGTGATGTGCGCAGGCTACATGCTCCGTGAGGTCAGAGGTCGTGGCGAAATGCAGATCACAATGAGAGCACTTGGGCGCGTGCTCTCCATGCTGCGGACTGTTTAAGTGCTGTTCTTCGACGTGCGACAAGAAGCTGGCCTTGGAGGTCAGGATGCAGGGCAAGGTCGTACAGAGGGCGCACTTGTACAAAACCTCCGCGTACTGCATCAACCTGCTCTTGTCTACTTCTTCGTCTTCCTCCAAACCGGAAGTGTCGCCGCCTAGGCGGGCACGTATGCGCGAGATTTCACTGTCTGAGGGAGACACACACTGCTGAGGCCCAGGGCTTACAGGCATGGGCTTTCTACATCGCGAAGAGGGCGCATCTTGTTTGGAGCGCGACTGTGATGAGGCACATTGAGAACTTTTACAGATGACCCCGTCGTCATCTGGAGCGTTGACATCGTCTTCAGCATCGCACGCATGCTTAGCTCTCGTGTGCTGACCCTTCAAGCGCGTCGCATTCTCTTCGTCGTCATCATTATCAGCAATAGCAACAGCCGGGTTCAAGTCCTCGTCGCCGACATCCCAGTCTATGCGGCTGTTTTCGCTGGTGGCATTGTCCCCCATGTCAGCCGATTGTCGAAGACGACGCAGCCGGCTCTGGAGCAAATTTTTGAACCGTGTGCTATACAGATTGGTTCACGTCACTTCCACGCACCTGCAGCAGTCGGTACCCGTTACCTGTTCAGAAGAAATAAACAACTTTAAATGAAATATAATTAAACTCTCCTAAAAATGAAAAATTGAAACAGATAGACGTATCCTCTCTTAACAAGAAACAATATTAAAAATCATTAGTGGACTTATTCCTGAAAAGATTTCCGAACAGTGAATACAGTGTCACCAGTCTGTTCTCTGCTACCTGCCATATTCCTCCATTTCTCCCTGCGCCTACACACCACACCCACATATTCACCTGCACTGTTGCACTGCACGCGTTGGGGGGGGGGACAAGGAACGGGGGGTAAACTCGTGAGTACGGCAGTAAAAAGATCCTGGAAAATAAAATGGAATCAGAAGCTCCAGAAAAGAAAGAGCACCTCAGAAAAATCAGTGGGCAGGTGAGGCAGCAAGGTAACTCGGCAGGTGGAAGCAAGAAACTAAAAGCCGTGTGGGAGATGACAGCTAGGGCGCTGACAGTGTGACGTCATTGAGCAGGCACGAGCCAGTGGTCAGGTGCCATACCTGTGATGAGAGGTGAACAGGAAGGGAGATTAGTCCCTGATACAACAGGCTCTCTCGTGTCGCCTTCGTCTGGCGGAGGTGAGGATGGGCTGTCACCTGGTGAGGATGACCTGTCACCTGGTGATGAATTAGCCACGTTGAAAATGTTGCAGGCTCCACGCCTATGTCTATATTTTCCACATGTAAGGGAGTGGGGAACACTGGCCTTCCTTTTGTAACTGCCCTTTTTGTCCTGATCTGTTATCAACATGTATATTTGATTTGCTGTGAATGAAGCTAACGTCAGGCCTCAATGAACCATAACCCATCCTTACCTCAGAGAGTTGCAGCCCCTTCTGCCTATCAACCTACAGCTCGATCCGATCCTGTCTTGTGTAATTTTAAAATATTACTTTGATGTTTAAAACATCTATACAAAGAGCATGCTCCTTAGGAGTGTGAGTATGCGCTTTACAAATTTTGCATTTATTATTATTATTAATATTAGGCGACATGCAATTCTACGTCGAACGGGTCAGGCAGTAACAGGTTAAGCAAATAATAGTAATAACAACCAAATTTGTGACATGATATATCCATCTAAAGATCCAAAACGAATAAAAACATTATTGTGTATTATGTAGTCCAAATCACGTGTTACCTCCGTCCTCTTCTAACTCAAACTCCAGCATTCAGCTATAAAAATGTCTTCAGCTGTTGCTGAAAGAAGAGGAGAGGGGGATGTCGAGTATGAAGTGGAAGAGAATTCCAAATTTTGGTGTCTGATATTGAAAGGATAGTATACCACAGGGTTAGCTGGATACGAGATACACGAGATACAAAAAGATTTTCCATATTAAACCACGGGGTTAATGACGAAAGTTGCCAGTTTGTACTCAATGTTATGTTTCCCAAGTAACCGTTAACAAACAAACAAGGTAATCCAATGAGGTGTTAGAGCACTCACGGCCAGCTTTGGTGAGGGTGGTGCACATCTCTCCCTCTCTGATCTTTCCAAACACTTCACAGCCAAGTCAAATGAGGGAGGGGGAGGAAGAAGCTGCACCTCTCTGGTATAAAACTGTAAAGTAATTCCGTCCTTAAATTCAGATGCCATTCTTCTTACTAGCAGCCATTCGTTCCCCACCCCACCACCACTACCACCTCCAAGGTAACCAGTTTCTACAGCGAGGACACGATCGCTACATTCCTTTTGAAGGACAATTTTGTAAGCATGATTGTGGATACATTAGGGGAGCTGTGTCTAGTTGTTTACCTGAGATACCCGAACACACAGCATTACTGCAGTCCAGGCGGAACAAGACTGAGTCACACCAGGCCTGAGACTGCCGAGTCGGTGCATTCAGATAATCGTGGCGACAACAGTCAGTGTAGGAAGCTCTACAGAGGCTTTAAAATCGAGCAACATGAGCTTGCCTAGAAAGACTCGTGTTCACACTTTGAGAAGAGGGAAACATTTTTAAAAGCTGGAATAAAATAATTTAATTTGTTATCTGCATAATTATCTATTTGCACTTAAACGCATCATCTTTTTCTTCTTCATCTTCCTCGTCACCAATCCGCCATTTTCTACTCGTTGTGTAATCTACCTACTGGTGAGGAAGGAGGTCATAGTTCTCCTAGGAAGGATGACAACGACCACTGCCACCTCTCTCTCACGGTCACTGTTGGTCCACGTGTTGCCCAGACAACATGGCCGGACTGGCTCCAGTCCTAATTCCATCGCTGACTTCTCAGCCCTAAGGTCAAACTCCCAAAACCGTTGGCAGAGGGAGATAACACCAGATAATATTTGCAGGTAATTAATGTAAAAAGCCGATTATTTATTGACAAACAACAATGCATCTGTCTATTGATCGTTGCGGCCCTAATCTCCTCGAAGAGTAACAAGGATTAAACTAAACTATTGAATTTGTTTTTACTTTTTAAATTAGTTTATTTTTAAATATACTGTTGTAAAAGCCATCCCTCTGGACGGTATTAGATTTTAATGAAACTAAATAACCGAGTACCAATGTCAAATACACACGTTCGTTAAGAAATAAGTCATCTGTACTCAAAAAGCCACGAAAGAGGTGAACAGCACCAGTCATCACTTTATACTTCCTTCGTGAGTCATCATGTCTGCCTAAAACTCCTCCTCCTTCGTTCTCTCTTTATAGTGTTTCTTTCAACAGAACCCCAAATTAGATATTGACAGGTAGGAGGTGAACGTAGACCTTGACCGCTGACCTAATAGGTGACCATCGATCTCGTCTGCCATCGCTACCTCAAAATACTACGAGAACATTCTGAGTGATTTGTGAGACATTTTAATGATTGGAATTAGTTGTAATGACCATGGCTTTGATTAGACTCTTCGCTAATACCTGCTTTATCTATACTATAAACAAGTGAGAGGGTCTATGGTCTATAGCACAGCCTGGAAATCCTTTCAATTTAAAAACGTTTTTGTGTATTTGTGTATGTAGAACTAGAAATAGACCTTAGCAAGCATACACAAAAATAACTGATGATAAATATTTTGGAGAACCTAACATGTTCCTAACCTAACCTAACATATGCGTGAAAGCAATGCTAGAAGACAAATCACAATAATGTATCCGTTTCATTATAATCTTTACTTTTAAAATGTTGACAGTATATTTAATAACGCACAGAATGACTTTTAAAACTAATTTTTGTAGTAATTGGCTTCATAGGAATATGAACAATACACAGTAAGTAGCAGATACAGTATTTATTCCACCATAAATATTTAAATAATTTGTTGCTTTTTCCATACACATTGCAAAAGCTTTATAAAGGACTGGATTGAGATTTTTTTTGTTATGAGATAAAATTAACATTTGTTGATACGTGGTAATTATTTAAGCTTTTGGGTAATATTTTTGTCCATTTTTCGCTTCATTTATATGACACACATAAAGATTCTGAGTTATTTATGAGCAAATGCAGATTATACATTCTGTGTGGACAGACAGACAGTGAAAGATAAAGAATTAAAGACTAAATAATCGTACCGATCTTTCAGATGTTCCCTCTCAGTATTTAATACAACCACCATAGCTACTTGATGCTTGCTGGAATCTCAAATAACAATAAACTAACCTGCGACACCTGTCACTGTCGTACGAGCAGTTCCGACATCCAGCGAAGGGAGGCTCGAGGACTTTCCATTGTTTCCAGCGAACAGGTCGGTGTGTCAGTGCCACCACCACTGGCTTCCCGTCACATCAGACGATGGAGATGGCCACAGACCTTCTGTGTTCTGCCTCCTACGTTGGGTTTGAACGCCTGCGCGGCAACCGCAGCCTGAGAGAAGGAAGGCAGGAAGGCCTGGGTGTGGGTTTGGGGGTTTGTGGAAAATCGAAGTATTGAGAGGCAAGCGCGAAGAGCTCGGCGCCAGTCGGGGCAGATAAACAGCCCGTTAGAGGGCGCCACGGCGAGCTGGCGGCCAGACGGCCAGACAGACGGGCAGACAGTTGGGCCGACAGGCGCCGACCCACCCAAGCTACCACCGGGGCCCCAACCCCCCCTCTGGCAGGGCTCTTCACCTCCCCCATCCTCTCCCACACGCTGTCGTCTGCCAGCCGCCGCTACTCCCATCACAGGCGGCGACGGCGGACTGACGGGCCGTCAAGCTTGGAGAGCTCCCGTCCTCTCGGTAGACGACCGACTGACACCTCGCGCTGGCGGTTGAGATCAGTTTGTCAAAGTAACACTAGCGTAGGAGGTTTGGCAACCCCCTCTACCCGACCCACCACCCGCACCAGTTACTCATCTGTGTCTACCTTTCTGTGATTGACCAGTGTACCGATGCTGTTTGTCCTGCGTACACACGTACACACCACTTGCTGCAGCACGCAAGCTGATGCTGTTAATAAAATAATTACTAGACCACAGCTATAGTGGGTTCTTTCATCCCTGACTGTCCTAATTATTTTATTATTAAACACGATGATTTATTTGTGTATTATCTTGTTATTGACAATTACTTTTTTTTTCTTATTTTTCTCGTGGTTGTAATTATTTGCGCAGTAGCTCTGTTAATTTATTTGCATATTGATTTGTTTGATGCGGTGTAAATGGATTGTTTATACACCGACGCATAAGCGCCGAGTGTTCGTTATACCGCGACCTTGTATTACTGGACTGCTGGCAGACGATTATTACCAGTTAGCTGCTAAAACAAGACATTAGCTTCCGGTTTATTTACAATTTCAGATTAACTCCTAAAACGAGGCATTAGGCTACAAAGCTTCCGGTTTAGTCAAATTCTTGTTTAGGCTCGCCGAGAACTTCGCAAGAGGCTAAGCGTTGGTCTCGGCAGACAGACAGCAGTCCACCTGTACACGTCCATGGTTGTGCTGACACAGACAACAGTTCGTGAAAAATCTCTTTGTGGAAGCATTATCTCGAGACAATCAACTTTCTCCTCAAACAAGTCTGTCATTATGCTTCAGTGTTACTCGATATCCAGAACTACGGAGTCGGAGTTTGCCATATCTCCATGACACCATGATAAGATGACACCGCTTTATTTATTTGTTTCAATCCATTTAATTTGAATTGAGAATAATTTCAATTCGACATAATAATTAAAGTTGATAAAATTGTCTATTGAAATTCCGATTGTAATTAGGATTTTTTTTTTTTTTAAACCAAGACGTGTCCCTCGGAACTAACGCAAAGAGTGTTTGCATTTCGTGTCGAGACTGGCCAAAGGCTAGTTCTTCGGAGTCAAGGTCTGTATCGACTCCTCCATTATGTGCCTCCATGCTGTCAGCAGATTTTTTCGGTTTTACTTTTTTTTTTTTCTTCGAGTCCCTCAACCTACAATGCGGCTGTGATGGGATCTGGTGTGAGTCAGCCAAGCTCACAGCAACAATGCTGTGACGGTGGTGTCTTGCCTACAGTCTCCAGTCAAAACATGTTATTACTCTGCTACACCACAGCCAATAGCTTGACAGTTAGCATGGCACCGAGAGCAGCCATTTATGCATCATCACTGTCAGCACAGCCAGTCATATTCCTCCTCCTTTTTCCCTTTGATCGTTCCGGCGCTCTGCAGGAAGTGGAGTCTGCCGCGCGTCGCCAGGGTGATTCCTACCCACCCCCTGCCACTGGGCAGCAAAGGAAGGGTTACTGTTAGGGGTAGGGTATGGCGCTGGGTAGGGGCTGACACTACAATTATACTTTGATGGAGATCTTGGCATGAAAGACCATTAAGTTGGGCGTGTAACAAGGCACTAAAGACTAAAGTAACAGTCTGTGGAGAACCTGGCATCAGGTGGAGACTGTCAATGATGACTATAATGTCTGTGGAAAACATGGCATTAAGAACTACAGTAACTGTGGAGAACATGGCATTAAGAACTTCACTAACTGTGGAGAGCATGGCATTATTAAAAACATGATGGAAAATACTTACCTTCAATCTGGAGGAGGACCGAACATAAGTTGTGTATCTAAAGATAACGACAAAACACGGCTGCCGATGACAACGGATGAACAATGAACTGAACAATGACGAAACACAGTAACGTGTGGACATGTAAACAAAAATGTATAAATAAATGAAAATAACCTTTTAAAAATTACAAGGGGATGGGGTACTGTTCAGTCTTCCAATTTAAATCGACTCTCAGCAAAGTTGAAACTGAGGTAAGCAATCATATGTTTGGGCCGAAAGGTCAGTAAACGAAACAATCACACCTGCGCAATCACCTATTTTATTTTTGGAATTTCAGCGATGCTGGTCGGTTGGGTAGTTCGATTGCTGCAAAGATGGATTTGCAAATGCAGCGCTGATAGGGCCAACCTCACGTGAGTAGGGTTCGTCACACTCTGTATAATTACTCTAACCGTGTTCTCTCTACATGTGAACACAAGCTCAAGTACAGCAACAGTCGAGCGATTTCGCAACGTTTCGCGCAATGCTTCCCATGAGTCAACGTAGCGGAAGTAGGGAGACAAGGGAGATAAGAAATGCCTCTTCTGGGGCCATAAATGTGAATGACGTGTGTTATGACTGAATGGCGGTGGAGAGAGTTGAAGCTTGTGACTGACATTTACTTAGTTTGGTGAAATAACACCTGTCCTTTTTTACATTACTTGATAAGAGTTTAGACATGTCGTGAACCCTAGAGGTTTCATGTAAGACGGAGTTATAATTACTTCCAGTCAAAGGGAGAGAGGGAGGGACAGCTGGTCAACGATACCATCACGGACTTGTATTACTGGACTGCTGGCAGACGATTTTTTTCCCAGTTAACTACTAAAACGAGGCGTTTGGTTTATTCACATTTCAGATTAAGTACTAAAACGAGGCAAGAGTGTGCAAAGCTTCCGGTTTAGTCACATTCATTGTTCAAGCTCACCGAGACTAACAGCGGAGAACTTCGCAAGATGCTAATCGTTGGTCTTGGCAGACAGACGGCAGTCCAACCATACACGTCCGTGATACCCTAGCCTAGTTGCCTCAGGGGCGGTGAGACTCGCACCTCCGGCGTTTAGCCATCTGATCCCCTCTACAGCAGACCTTATCATAGCTGTTAGTGGTGTATATCTACATCATTGTTGGTGACATACACGAGTGCTCTCACGCGTGCAAAGATGGCCGTCTTCAGGCACAGTTTACAAGCATCTATAGCTAGATGGCTTTGTAGAAAGCACGAGCAATGTGTGAGTGATCGCGAAGTGATGCACAATGCAGGTTACGACACGCAATGCTGAGATCTTGCAACACCTGGCAGAGTTCATGGAGAGGTTAAGAGTTCATCCACTTCGAACCACCTCGGTGCGACTTGATTCCGAGCCAAGTGACGTGACCCTTGCGCCAGAAGGACTATGGAATGTCCCGACAGAGACACAGAGGTAAATGCCAAAGTTTAACAAAAACATCAATTAAAGCACGAAGATATCAATAAAAATGACAAAGCAAGTGTTTTAAACGCTTCTTATGATGTTCAAAAAGGTAGAAACGTTATTATAACAGATTATTAACCAAATATTATTATAAACAGATTATAATCCTGTTGTGGAAACTAAGAAGCTCTAGATCTTCACACATGGACATTAATAATAATTAATAATAATAATTGGAGGGTTATGGTGGTGGTGGTGGTATTTGCTAATTTAAACTATCGTGATCAGTGGAACGGATTTGGTACTCTAGCAAGTTACAGGAATTTTTCTTCCGTTGTATCATTTTCTGCAGAAAACTATAGGAATGTTCCACAGTTTATAAAGAACAAGACCAAAACAATAGAGAAAGCAAATGGATCTCCAATTCATGAAGGATGATGACAAATTGAACTTGTATCGCAAATTTTATGTCGGTGGATTTGCACTGTGTGAACTCATCATGATTTGTTTGTTGTTGTTGTTTTGGTTTTTTTCAGAGGCATTCCGCATATGGCCTGCGAAAAGCAAACAATACTTCGCCCCTGTCTGATCCGTTCTATGGAACAATGGTGTGGATATGAACATTCGCAGCCTTGCTGAAAGATTGTTTTTTGTTGTTTTTGGTTGGTTTGTTTTGTTTGTTTGTTTTTTTATGGGGAGGGGGTGAGCCATGAGCTCGCTTACATATTATTATTACGGCTGACAGTATCTCACTCCACCCAAAAATAAACAAATAAGTAAATAATACAGGACTCTCAAGGGACAGAAATTGTTGATCTCTTAACCTCTCTATCATCAAGAGATTTTTCAGATATAGCATTAAAAGAAGTCGTTTCAGAAGCGGGCAGCCGAGTGGTTAGAGCAGCGGTTCTCAACCTTTTACATGTGACGACCCCCCTGACGAACACCGGTACGTCCGCGACCCCCCTTAGCCAGCTAGGTCGGTGGAAGAGCGGGGGGGAGCCTTAGCTAACCTCAAACGCCGCGTCGAGGAAATCAACAACGGAAGAACAAAGTTCGTATCTGCAAGAAGTATAACTGTTAATGAAATTTTACTAAAGCAAATTCTGTGTTGCTAATAAATATTATTTTATTGGACACTCACTTTGATTAATGAGAAGGTTGAGCCTGCTTGCTGTTGCCTAGAGAAGCGAACCTGTGTGCGATGTTCGTACCCACTGCTATTCGCAGCTCAGCCTCTGCGTCCACACGATTTCTGTATTGAGACTTCATTGCTGCCAATGCTGAAAATCCTTGCTCACACATATATGAAGTTGAAAATGGCAGAAGAACTTTCATTGCTTTCTCAGAAAGGAGAGGATATTCACCTTTGACGCTAATCCAGAATGTTGGCACTGGTGTTGTTTGGAAGACCATTTTCAGGGATTGGTCACTCGAAAGGTCGATGAGCTTCTCTTCTTCTGTGGACAACCCGCTTGTGCTAGGATCAGCCAGAAATGGATTACGAATCCAATCGTATTTAGTCACATCAACTTCAGCGAAATAATGCTGAAACCTTTCTTGCAGTCCGTTTAGATGGGCAATAATTACATTCTTCACCTGATCAAGATTCAAGTTGTCAGCGTTGCACTTACACAAGCACGGAAACATATCAAAAATATTTTCTTGGCGTATCTTTTGCGTCCAAAACGAAATTTTTCGGACGAAAGCATTCATCTTGTCAGTTGTTTGTAATATGGTGGTGTCCTTCCCTTGTCTGGTCATGGCCTTCTGTCAGGGACCTATAGAGTACTAGGACTGAGCACGTGCGAATGAAAGGGTGTGAATGATGGACGTTTCCTAAATGCCTGCCTTTTAGATGTTTAAAAAAAAAGTGAGGTGTGACTGGAGAGGGAGAGGGGAGTCAGCGATGAGAGATTGGGGGAGAGAGAGGGCAAAAGGCGAGAGGAGGGAGATTGGAGGCTTAATTGTTGAGAGGGGGATTGTGTTTTGAGTTTTGGAAGTGAGAAGTCACTGCATGCCGAGACAGTGTACTTCAATAGGGAGAAGAGATTTGGAGTCCCCTCACCACTCGGTTACACAATGTAAACTAATTTCACTAATACCAGTATAAGAAACTTTTTTAAAAAATGACCACCTTCGCGACCCCCTTGTAGGCACGTCGCGACCCCCCAGGGGGTCGCGCCCCACAGGTTGAGAACCGCTGGGTTAGAGGATGTGTTTGGAACCGGAGGCGTGTCGGTTCGATACCTGTGTGGCGCAGCAAATTTACCCTACCCCCTAGTCGATCCAGCTGTCGGGAATGGGCCCCAGATTCCTTAGAGGGTTAGGGAAGGTAAAGAAAGGAGGATCTGAAGGACACGCAGCTCAGGGTTCGCACTGTATGTGGAGCCATTTCTGGAACCCAAAACTTTTCTCATAGATGGCGTGAATCAGTACCGATCTCAAACTAGTAACAGTTCAGTTACCAGACGTTTATCGATGTCTATAGAGTACGAGAGCTCTAGACAGTGTGGTCCACCCAGTCAATGCAGTGTAATTCAGTGATTTATCTACTCTAAATATATCACGTGACTGTGGACTCGACCTTTCTTGTCCAAGATTTTGTAATATTATCATGTACCCTGACTAACCCACTTTGATATATATATATGTCCTTAAAAAAAATTACAGGTTGACATAAAATATGGAGAAAGGAGTAACTGGTACAGTTTTTAAAATGAACTTACTCCAGCTTTTGAAGCTTGTACACGCCCGCTTTTGGCATCAAGTGAGTACCTGCTTTATGGTGAATGAAGGTTGGTAACTAAAGATGGTTATTTTATATTTATATGGTCACATAAGTATAAGCTCTAAACACACTTTAACCACTTCCTAAATTCACGACACTGGGCTATGGGATAATAAGCCTTTTTACAATTTACAGTGATAATTAATTAGGTCTTACGCAGTTTGTCTGTCGTTCTCTTGCCTGGGGTTACTTGCTTGTGAGTGGGTGTTCTCTCCTCTCTGGCGAGGAACCTAATCAAAAGTCATGAAGGGATCATCTCTACAAATCCTGACTGCTGACTTTCTGAGGCCCTCGCCACATGTCAGCTAATTGAAATCACCTTATCACACCATTGGCTGCCGATTGCGCCTCCAGACCAGACGCGTGGGTTTACAGACCTCGTGCCCACCCTCTCCCACCACACCTAACCAACCAGCCGACCTCCCCTTTGAGCTCCTCCAGTCTCCGCCTGACTGACTAGATATTAGGGCGACCAGCAATATTCTTTTTTTTTCGAAAGAGAAGTGAGGATTCCGACAAAGCTATGGATATTATTTAACACACACACAGAGTGCTGCTGATAAAAACTCGTCATTGTCGATGGAAATTCAACTGCCTTGTTGTCGGACGGCTTCTGCCGCAGGCGCGACGCGCACAGGTTGCGCGGTCAGCGAATCGGGCGCCGCATCCATCTGCGGCAGCGTCTGCTTGCGGCCCGTCTGCGCCTTCAGGCTGATCTTCGGCCCCCGCCCCCTGCAAGCACCACCCCCTCTCTCCTGTACCACCACCCTCGAGTCGTATCATCATTCACGCGACGCTACGTGGCGCCACACTGGAAGCCGCTGGCGCATCTCTGTGGGCCCCAAGCTCACGCTTCCAGTCGTGCATGTCGCGCCGGTTGTAATCCCCCTCCCCCCTGCCACCAGAGGGGGCATCGCGACTGTGGGAGGGGGTGGTGATGCACTGGTACGGCGGCCGGAGCCATTTCCTGCCATCACACCGGCAGGGGAGTTCGAACCCCAGGAGTATGGCACCACACACACACACGGTGTACAAATGCAGCGTACCTCGTCTTCTCCATCTTCAATAAGAAACAAACATAAACCATAAATCAGAGAGACCATATTTTAAATTCCCTGCGCATCTATCATTAGCTGCTGTGAACCGGATGTCAACGTTTTTGCTACTGTTTGTTTTTTGGTGTATTATTTATTCGTCTACACAACCAGGGGAAAGTTAATAAAGCATTAAGATACAGTGAACGCTGGGACAGACAACGGGACTTCGATAACTGTTGAGTTCAATATATACAACTCCCTTGTCCCTCTAATAGTGGACGACGCATGCGCACAACCGTCTAACCACAAAGAGTGGAAATAACCCAGAAACCACATTCTTGACAAGAGATCAGACGGTTTCACGCAAATAAAACATTGTTAGCTAACTTTATGACACAGTAACCGCAAAACTAAGTTTCCTTAATCGGTACTTCATTTACCTCTTTCCAGCAGATGTAATTAATTACAAGAGGAAAAGGATTACGAGGAACAATTAACCTTTTTTTAAAACAACAACAACAACAACAAAACTGTATTTACGCAAAATTATTTTCGGCGATTTTATCCGAGGCAATCACTTGTAGAAGAAATTCCTTGTCATGCATACCGTACAAAGCACATTTTACTCTTACACATTCCTTATGAATACATGGAAAACAAAAGGAAAAAGGAAGTGAAGGAAATACACGGAAAAGACAAGAGAGAGGACAGCTGCCATCCTTGATGACTCCAGCTGTCTTTATAGCAGTCGTTCGAAGTGCGCCTTCTGTCGATCTCATTACTTATGATATCTGACATGTTTCCACATGGTATTTGACGGCATATTTAACAATAAAACATTTTTAAGTTTGTGAAATTATTTTTAATGTTTTTGTTTTATCGCACAAGAAACGAGGACAAAGTCGGAATTTGAGATGGTACGGGTATGTGTCTATGAGGGGGTAGAGAGTGGAGAGAGTGACTCGTAATGCCATGCACATGTATTGCCGAGCATAACCTGTCTAGTTAAAAAAGGAACATCAAGAGTTTGGGAGTACACTGACTACCTGTGACACGAAAAACAGTTGCACTAATAAACTTGTACACAATCCGTTGAACATTTAAAATAATATAAAAAGAGCAGAACAGTTAATTATATTCCTAATATAAATCCTAACCCAGAAATTTATCTAATCTAATAAGGTATACCGTAACTCTCAGATATTGAAAAGTAAGGTTGTCCTCTGACAAACGAAAAGAAACGAAGAAGAAATTCTGACAATATAATAAATGAATAAAATATACACATCAAATAACGGAGTTTGTTTACAACAATGTTCACTCTAATGTACTCATCGAACTAAGCTGTTCAGTCCAACTACCACTGAACTAGCACTGGATTTCAGCTACAAACCTAAAAACTGTGGGGATATATCAATTCTTACTTGTTCTGAGATGTTATTTACGAGCGTTCTCAGAACGATTAAGGATATATTTAGAAGAAAATCTTCAGATTTCACACTGGCCGTTCAATTACAGCTGACATACAAAGATGAGATGTTTTCCCTGAGCTTAAAGAACAGAATTTATGGTGTCTTCATAGAATATGATAGGATGTTCGATAACATTTACATTGGAAAAATTTATTACACAATTAACTTGGTCCTGACATATCTATCAAGGCACTATGGACCATTCTAGAACTTTTGGCCTTTTTAAAACTGTCGACTGTTCTAGTAAATGTTTAGATTTCAGGTACACTAGGCTACCTGTCATGTTTCTCACCATTATAATAAAACACGTGTTTCTTTTGTATTAAGTTTTTTATGTCAGGATTTTCCATGAAGACAAAATTTACAGTGGAATAAAGAGAGACAACCAGTTATTGTGTCGTCTTGTACTTGTTCGGCAAGGGGAACATTTGTCTCCCTTGTAGCTCTGTAGACAGAGAAAACCAGACACCACCGTCACATACCTGTGAGGTGTGGGTGCTCAGCAACAGACGATTTCAGCGTTAAGATTTTATAAATACATAGGTTGAACAAGTCAACCCCATCTGATCTGCGTGATGTTCCTCCTTTCTTAACCTCCAGGTTAAACTTAGAATGCTAGCGCCGGTAGTTCAAACTAATGAGTAAACTGCCAGGTAATTTATATAGAATGTTATTCAGTTTTTAGGTCTTATTTATCAGTCTGACTGCACACAGACCTCTGAGAAGAGCATTCAGTTTTCTCAGACACATCTAATGAGCGAAAAAGAAAAAAAGAAAAGAGAGAGAGAGAAGGGGAAGTGGTTAAAGAGATCAGGGAGCCATCATGACTTGGAGGGCTTGAGACGTCGGGGTGTTTTAGAGGTAACGAGGAGCCATGGTGAACAAGGTGGAGGAAGGGGGATATTATCCTCCACACGATCGACCTCTGAAAGAGATCATCCCTCGCCTGCAAAACACGTGACCGTTCCGGGGTATGGGGGAGAGGCGTGGGGCTGTAAATGTCACATCTACGCACGTGTTGTCATGGTTACTGTTGCTGACAGAAATTTATCATCATATGAGGTTGCTATAGAGGTGCATTACAATATCTGTGTTGTCCATTCAAACACGAGACGTTGGCCCCGGGGGAGCACATAGGTGATATGACGTATCTCTTACCACCCTCGTTAACATAAACCTGCATGGACAGCGTTACAGGTACAATGGTCACACGTCAGTTGCTTAAAAATCTCACACTGCTCATGATCCCCCACCCATGCTCTTCGCCAAATAAATAACGACTAATTTATTATTACTATATTTATTAAATATACAATTTATACAAAATATATATCTACAACAATTTGCCTTAAAAAAGGTTCCATCACTGTAATGCTATCCGTATTTTCCACAGTCTACAGTGCTGTTACTTCTGAAATGTGAGTTCTATGTCTCTCCACGTTGCGAGTCCAAGCTTGTGATGAAGTGAGTAAAGGTCCGGCCAAGAATTAACATTTTAATTTTTTTTAGAAAGAAACAAAAACAATAAAATAATAAATTTTTTTGTCTTAATCACTGGACTGTGGGGGACATATGCATGTTGCTGCTGTTGCAACAAATTTTCCACAACAGCTGTGCTGCAAAGATGATGCACCTGATCGTGAAGCCTGATAAGGGTAATGTCCGGTAGGTTTTTTTGTCATGGTAGCCATTCATTCAAAAAAGTCAGTGTTTAAAGTGGCTGGAGTTGCCACCCCTCTTCTTTTTTTTATCCTCCTCCTCTGGCTCCTGTTGCATTTTCTGCAAATAATAAAAAAAGACTTAATTAATGTGTCTAGGCATGCATATGCGTGAGAGAGTACATTGGAAACAACCAGATGAAATTTTCTGATGGCTTGTTGATTTCAGCATCAGTCAATTCCATCACTACCTATAGCTGATTCAACCAAATCATCACCTGTGCTATCATTTGGCCAAAAAGAAATTTTATTGTACTCCCCTTTCTCGTGTTTTGCAGATGCATGTTGATCTCACTTTTGAGTGTATGTGTGCGCAAGAGGGAGAATCCAAATCAATATAAATCAGAGTTTTCTACATGTAAACAATAACATTGTCACACTTTCAGCAGTCTTTGCTTTTCTTTAAAAAAAAACAAGGGGGGGGGGGGTTGGCTACAAACAGTATGGCTGGGGCATACTGATTACTCTGCTATTGTGTAAACTGTAAAGCAAGAAATGTTTGGGTTTTTTCCTTGCTCATACATAGTTGTCCTTGCGCCATATACTAACATCTTTTCATTTGTTAACAATGGTGGCTGACCTATGTATACATGTGACTATTTTCTATTTTTTAAAAATTTTATTTACTTTAATGTATATACAATGAGCAATTATACTAAATACTAACTTAGATATTTGGTAGTCATAAGTGCTCAGCAAAAATCAGTAGAAATAAAGCATAAAGTACCATAAAAACATAAACTACATTGATATCTTTCTTTTAATCAAACCTGGATTTGTCAAGAAAACAGAAAGTGATGGAAGGGAAGTATTTCTAAAAAGTGCATCGCATCATCTACATAAGCTGAATTCGAAAAGAAAAGATTCAATCCTCAGAAAAAGAAAACAGATCAGGACCTAATGTGCTGTTGCTGAATGTTCTCTATGACACTCAATGGAGTTTGTACTTCATTGGTTTTAGGAAATCCTAAAGATAATGGGAACAAACGCCAATCAATTGGGAGATCTGTATACATGTATATACATCTCTACTTTTTTTCAAAGGTCTGACATGAGAACGTCATCCCTACACAGTAGCCCTGCGAACAGGTGTCATTTCAAAATCAATTTGATATCCAGTCACTTATACTGTACAAACAAGTTTAGGACTTTCAGACAAATGAAACGTTTTAAATATGCATTTATATTTTATTAACAATAATTCACCTGGAAAAATTAACCCAAATGCACCCACCTAGTAACATAGAATCAATAATAATTCATAATAAACTTTAATGTCTGTGATTGTTGCTCATTAAATTTTGATCTGGAAAATATTTTTTCACCATTTGTTGAGTGAATTTGGTTCGGACCGTTTAATTTTTTTTTCCTAACCTTCAGTCAAAGCTTCTAAATAAAATTTGAGTCTGTAGGACTGTATTTCAAAATCAGCCGTTCCATTCTCTGGGCAAAAAAAGAAAAAAATGTTTCTTGAACATCAAGTCAGCGATATTGCATCATTTGACTCAAAGACATGCACAGATTTGCCCAACTGAGACACACTCACTGTTACAATTACTACTGACGCAAAACATAACTCTTCAGTATAGGAGAGTAATCTTCTCCTGCTTTCCTAATGGCAGGTGAGAACGCAGATCTTTCAAGGCTTATATCCTTAAAATGAAGCATAATAATGTAGTCATATTATGGGAATTATTTTAAAATTAACTTACCAGCTGATCCTACAGAAAAAATGTTGCACTCGGCTTGTCCTTTACTGTTTACACTGACCAAAAGCCAAGCTTTAGAAAGAAAAAAAAAGACATTATACACATGCATATTTCAACCTACTAGTGTAGTATAAGAACACCCACATAACACAAATCTTTTATGGAAGAGAAGCAGAGTAGAAAATAAGGCTAACAAAATAAAACTGTCACAAAGAAAGCAAAAGCAACATTAAATGCTTTTCCTGATCAAACAGTACTCACAAGCATGTGAAGTAAACACAGCTGTCAGGTCTGATAGTTTTTTCCCCAAGGCTGTCCACAACATGAGGGAAGTACCGGTGCTTTCTGAGTCCTTGGCTTGGGCTGGCTTGGGCGACCACGCGTTATGTCCACTCATTTTGACTGCATATCAAAATCCTTTTTGTGCACACTTTTCACAGCCATAATAGATGGAATGACCTTTCACTTGCTTTACAAACGCACGAGCAGGTGCATCACAGATAAAGCAAGACAAATTAATCTGTACACACTGAGGGATACTTTCTAGTTGCACTGGCCATACTGAACTGCTGAGTCCGACTTCTACTTCTGGAAAACTTCTGCATTTATTGCTTTCATGTGCTCTAATCCTTCTCTTCTGAGCTTGATACTCTGCACTGAATACGGACAATAGTATAATTACTTTAGAGTATATATAAATTATTCTGTTTTGTACGTGCTGTTCTGCTCAGCTGCTGGAGAACAAAATGGCAACAGAAACAACAATTTGAAAATGGCGGCCACTGTCGCTGTGTACGTACGCCATTGGCTACAAGTAGTTGCTATTATTAGGAGTTCAGTGGTGTGATGCACAGCACGCAGCCAATCGAGTGAAGCCCCGTTCCACGATACTCGAAGTACAGTTCAAACCTCACTTTCGAATGTTCCCGGATGCCTTTGATGTAAGTTAATGTAATAAAATAAAGAAAAATGAAATAAACTTAATAAAATATAAATAAAAATGCCAAAACCAATTTTAGGGAATGTGAACGCCTTATATATGCTCACACACACACACAAGATAAACACAATTTAAACTTTATGCGATTCGTTGTTCAATCTTTTCCGTTTCCTGCAAACAGGTGAGAAGTCTCCTGAGACATTCCTTGCTGTTCTTACTCCTTTGTAGGGGTGGCACATTGCTGGGTATTGGAGATCTCTGAGAGATGAGAGTGTTTACTGAAAAATAAACATAAAATAATTATGACCAATATATGGACATGGAAAACCCAAATATGTGTGGTCTGTATGCCCATGGTAACTGCTCTTGCTGGAACATTGCATGCATTCAAAAACTTCATAACTGAGCTTTTTACATATCTAGAATATCTCTTTGTGGCAGAACAGACTTTTGTCACTACGCTCACCAAATACCTGTAGGAAAAGAAACAATAAACAATAAATACTTGAGCTGTCAAATGTTTTACTAAATATTGCTATACTAAAAGTATGTTTTACTTGCTTGTTTATGTTACAAATGGTTCACTGACCTTTTACACCTCCCAATGATGATATTGTCACTGGTGGGATGAAGGAAGGGTCTCCCTCCAAGATTTCAGCCATTCTGGAATAGTAATTCAATTGTGATCTTCCCTGGCCTGTTTTCTTGTTCGAGTCTACTATAGCTTTGTACCTGTTGGGATAAAAGTACCAAACATGATTGCATATATCATATATATATCCAGACCAATTTCCCAGGGCTACAATAAAAATCTCTACTCAAGCTTGATCGGGTCTTCTTTACAGCAGACTAATTTCCCAGGGCTACAATAAAAATCTCTACTTAAGCTTGGTCGGGTCTTAATGTTTACAGGTTAAATGAATGAATTGTGGTAACAAATAAATAATAACCTGCAGAACCTTAAAAACCTGTGATGTTTTGTTTCTCAGATCTATGGAAAAATGTTGCACTCAAAGACAGAAAACCCAATGATTTTGTAGAAACTCACCGTATTTTCATATTGCTCCATTTTTTTCTCCAGTTCTGCTGGAGCAAAGTGGCATCCTAAGG
Source organism: Pomacea canaliculata (assembly GCF_003073045.1). NCBI lineage: Eukaryota > Metazoa > Mollusca > Gastropoda > Architaenioglossa > Ampullariidae > Pomacea > Pomacea canaliculata. The sequence continues at coordinate 19,161,790 of NC_037600.1, forward strand.
CTGCCATTTCAGAACCAATCCTCTTCAATACCTCTATTTTCTTTACAGTAAGAATTGCAAATTGTTCCTTATGCTTGGCATAAGTGTTCATGAGGAGAAGTACTGCCCCCCTCGGTCCATTGATCTTCCTCCACTGATGCTTGATCCTCTCAACTCCGGTGCTTTGGCGTTTGGGCACAGACGTTCTCTTCTCTAAGAACAACGTACGAGTTCTCTTGCTGGCCTTGGCGTCGAACTTGTACCTCCGATGGGTAGCTCGAGTTCAGGTCACGTAGTGCTTGGAGTTTTCACGATGACAGCTGGCATTCCTGACAGTACGTTGTCGCCAGACATCCAACCATCATATCCTTCAGCCACTCATCAATTAGCCAGCGCAAACAGAGAGAAAGACCACACCGACAGTGAACAGCTCCAGCCCCACCTAACGGTGGAGAAGAAAGACTACTTCTCTCACCGTCCTACCAGGTGTAAAATGACCTCGGACCTCGGTTACCTCTCTGTCCAGCCGTCGCGACGTACACACCCGACTTCTGAGTCTGGCCGAACGAGGTGACAATTATATCCGGGTCCCCTGCCCTAGCCTAGACGACGTTCGCACCTGTGCTGGCGGCAGCCGCCGCTGCTGTCCTTGCTAGGTTCTCTTTCTCTGGCCGTTTGTCTTACACAAGTGCTCGTTAACATTTTGTACATGGTGCTTTTTTAATTATTTTAATTTTTTAATGGTTCGCTGTCTGTGGAAGATTTTTATGTCCCACCCGAAGTTACCACGTGCCGTCGGTCTACTTTGAAAGGATGACAATGTAGAAGGCGGGGCAACCGGGCAAGTCTTCTAAATGTTATCTGAACCATGTTTAATTGTGCATAGCTGCTCTTGCTGTTTAGTTAGCTTTTTGTTGTTCCCACCTTTTTATACAAATGCTCAAAGTGACAGAACTGTTTGTAATTTTTTTTAAAAATCATGTACAGTATTCATTCTTTTATGGAGGGAAAACTATTGTTCCTGGAATTTATTTGGAATCGTAAATCAATATCAACGAACATTGAATTAATGGATGCATTGCTGTTGGTGGCGCCATCATGTTATGAGTGTTGGGGTTTATTTTCACCAGCCATTTATCTTTTTTTGCTTTTGTACAAAGCGAGGCTTTCAAGGTTTGTGGTCTCGGGTTTAGAGTTTATGAGCTAAGAGGTCTTCAGGGTATCCTAATATAGATTAACCGAAGTTGGTACCTGCTTTATCATGGGAGGTGGCTGAAGAAAACTGTTGGACTTGATCTTCTGCAGAACCACTTGCAATTCATTTCCTATTCAACTACAGTCGGACCTCGATAAGTCGACCTTCCCTAAGTCGAAAACCTCCCGATATCGGATTAATTGTTGGTTCCCGGCCAAATACCTAGCTGCACCTATTACACCATTTTCCCTAACTCGAAAACTCCGTAAGTCGATTTTTTTTTTCGGATCCCTTTGAGCTCGACTTATCGAGGTCCGACTGTACTTGGAAGTGAGACTTTTAAACTCACCTTTACGATCATCCATTACCAGGGTTTTTGCCTGTATCTGTTCCTCTAAGATTTCATTTTAAATAAGAAAACAAAGCAATTAATGCACCTGCTCTCTCATATTGTCGGTCATTATGTCATCTAATGCTTCTAAAGCATATAAATAGAAATAATAATAGTAATAATAATAATATGTGTGATGTATATAACGCATGATCACTCCACAATCAAGCATGCTCCACAGTGATGCGTAGAATAGATGTTGGTTTGTCAGACATATAAAGTGCATTGACCTAGAAGAAAGGATGACAACGAAAACAATGCTTGGGTGTCTAGCAGCCTTTTAAATAAATTGATTGCTGTAGGAGTCTGCCACGTGCTCGATGGCTGTAAGTTGTAAGCTTCCATGTTAGATACATAACTCGTTTTCACAGCTGTTCATGACATGAACATCACGATGAGTGTATGTGCATACACAGTGCATAAATCCCGTAAAGACTAATTGCGAAAGGGGTGTGAAAATGTAAGTGTAACTGGCGTCGGGAATCTTAAAAAAAAGAAAAAAAAGGAAGAGATTCGGTCGGATGTATCGTCACGTGGGGCATCTTGTAAGAAACCAGATGACTGAAAGTTGACATTTTGACATTACTTAAAACACCGAATGCCATTGACGCATCTTTTACATGTACAACTTCCAATAATTGTGAATGGGGTAGGGGTTTAAAAACTCCCAGCAGTTCTAAATTGAAGTCTGATAATTAGCATTTTATGGATGGAAATACTAATACACATGTGTATGGCAAATTTATAACCTACAGCCATCAAGACCACACCAACGTGCTCATCTGCATGGGACATGTCATTCTTAGCTAATTTGTTTTTATCAGCACCTACCCTTATGGAACTGCTATTTGATTTTAGGATGCATTACTAAATCATCAAAAGTAGGTTCTTAATTACAACACCGCGTTAGCCGATGAAGAGTTGAGTATTGCCAGAGATCAGGGTGGACCGCCAGAGGTCGAGTAGTACGTGCACAATGTAAGTGATCATGTAAAGTATGTCACTAGCATAGAGTTGTCTCGTATTCAACTTCTTCAACTGTTCAATGATATGTGGAGAGCTCTCTGAGCTGTTCACTGATAATTTGAGAAATCCACGAGGTTGTGGAATGTCTTGTCAAAGAGCGCACCGTTGTGAGATGGATTATTGTCGATCTAGGTGAAAGGTCATATATATATCTCTCACACACACACACACGCGCGCATGGACATAAATCACACATCATGATTATTTATTTACTAATTTATTTTGGCTTAGACCGTTTTTCAGCTAGAATTGGTCGGATGTTGGTATCAGTGGTCGTGGAATCAAGGACTGCTCCCTGGCCTGCGCGAGCGAGCGGCTCAGTGATGGCGGCTCATTACAATGACTGCCTGGCACTGATGCCGTAACCTGTTGATAACCACAGTCTGCGATTCTTTCCACGCAGAAAATAGTTTCATTCTGAAAAAAAAGAAATCATAGATTCATCCCAGAACTTGTGGTGGACCGTCATGCATTTTCTAGACGTAGATTGTCCGTTGTCTTGCAAGTTGTTATCGGCAGCAGCACCAGCGGCCAGCGGCTCTGCAAGGACTGGGAGGAGAGGTCAGCGGATGAATGCTGAGGAAGCTGTTGATGCGCGCTCGATCGTCTTGACTTTAGTACATTGATCCACATTCACAATGCCGAAGAGAAAAGGCCAGGATGGGGATGACATGGAGGGGGATCATTCTATCCCACTCCCCATCCAAACATTCTTCTGGCGACAGATCAGGTAAGTCGATCGTCATTAGCTTAAGTAGGTAGTATGCCGCTGATCGCGATATGAACAGAGGCGTATAAACAAAAACAACAATATACATTCCGTCTAAGGTATGTACACCTTGTATGGTCCTACTTAAATAAATACTTAAATTTTACTTTAAGAAATTCTTCTTTATGTTAAAAAGGGGAAAGGGCAATTAAGGTGCTATTACAGGTGCCAAAACAAGGTGTTTTGATGAACTCGCACACAAGCTAACACAAATATCATCATGGATAGAACATCTCACATAGAATCAATGATGTAGTGTTTTTTAAAGATTGGGATCAGGTATATATTGTAAAAAGTTAGTATGAAATTGGGAAACATATCACACGGATTCAGGAATATGTAGTTTTAACATACATTTTCTTCTATAATAACTTTTTGTCTACTTGAAATACAGTAAACCAGGTTTTTGTTAATCTTACTGGTTTAAGGAGCTAACTGTATGATTGTATAAGTGCATTTCAGTATTCATATATACAAAGCATGCACCCATACACACATATCTGAACAAATATTTTTTTCCCTGTTAGTCTTGAAACACTACTGAGTTAAAAAAAACAAAACAACTATGTGGTCTCTTGAAGATACTTTTTATACATGATCACATTTTTTTGCAAAATGTGTATATTTTGCCCTTTTTTTTAAAGTGCTTTCATCAGACCAAAGCAAGGAAAACTGTGTGAAGCATCATGCGTGGTAAGTCAAAAATGTTATCTCTAAGTGTATAAGATCCTCTGGCATTGAGTGCACACAAGTTCACCAGCACCCGTGATGTAATCTGTGTATTTATGAGGCTATACTTGTGGAATCTCATTAGTATGTGTTCACAGGTGTCTGAACACTGATGTATTTTCATACACTTTATCGAATGTAAATATTGGGAGAGAACTCTTTGTTTCGTAAATGAACATGCTACCTTTGGCTGTTCTCTGATGATGTCAGTTTACTTATTGCTACTTGCTATCTACAGTGGCCTCTATAAATTTATAAAAAAAAGGATCCAGTGACATTAAAACAATACGATAAAACTTTATTAATCCACAAGGGCAATTACAGGACTTACAGAATGAACTGTGGCTTTACTTGAAAAACAATGACCTAAAAATTTGTAGACTATAGCAGCTGTTCAGAAAGTAAACTGAAAAATAAATTATTGAAAAATTATGTCAGTGAGCTAATTATCAGCAATGCATATAAAATGTGAAAGAATGTTTTCAGTAATAAATATTATCAGCAGATAATTCTTTTCAAATAATTTTTCCAGTTTTGTTTTTATATATAGCATTTTTTTCAGCATTTGTCATATATGCAGCCTTTAGCATATGTGTTATATTTTGCAGTCTTTTGAGCGGGTAGTTGTTCAGAACATTCTGCATGGCCTTTCACCCAGTCTTTGTGAAGCCATCCAGAGTTTATCACGATGGAAAGTCATCCAGGCATCATTCCCCCATCTTATGCATGCCTGTGCTTCACTCATCACTGCATGCAAGAGAGGTGTAACAGAGAAGTTTGGCAGCAGCGAGACCAAGCTGCTCTACACTTTGCACTGGATCATTCTGGATGCTGCATCTGAGTGTGCAGATGTTGATGCAGACAAGACTGCATTCATGGTGGAAGGAGGCATTAACACTGCCTACCTGCACTCAATGAGCACTATTCAGTTGTTTGTGTATCTCTTTGCTCCAATTGTTCATCTGATGAAACCGTCTGATTTTGAATCTCTGAAGCTGGAAAATGGTCTCAAACTTTGGCAGCCATTATGGGACTACCAGCAGCCTGATATACCTTGCTTTGCTGCACCTGTTAAACCCCAGAGAAGTATCTTGAAAGCACAAAGAAATTTACTGAAGGTTAATACAAATGCGGCCAACATTTATGTTGGCAAGGGCACTTCCAGAGAAAATCTGGCTTTTCCATTTGGAGAAGCAACAAGCCCAATCAATGATGAAGGACACTCCCCTAATGCTCCCTTGGCCAGAATGAGTGACATTTGCACCCTGTCGACAAATGAGTCACTAACGGCAACTATGGAAGTAGTATGTGAACACTGTAGCACTGTGATGCCTGTTCGCACAAACGAAGGTCCCCTTACTTGTCGGTGTGGCCGCAAGGACACACTTGTGGCCTTTCTGCCAGATTCCAAGAACTATGCCTATCTGAAGTTGACCTCGACTGTAGATAAAGATTATGTGAAGCAGACGCTGGCCAGTGCTGTGGCCAGTGGCACTCGAGCACCAGGTTGTATGGACATCCTGAGTGCCAGTTACCTGGATGTGGCAGTGCTGCGCTGCCTGTTCTGTCTCAGTTGGCAGGAGGATGGAATCTACTGGGCACTGCGCTACATTCACAAACGTATGCTTGAGGTGTGCGATGAACTGGAACGAACAGATCGCCGTGAACGATCCAGAAGTCTTTCTCTGCCCATACCAGATCTACAAGTCCTCCTTGTGCCAAGTGAGAAACAGGAATCTGCAGATGACAAGTCCCATTCTTTGACAAGTTCAGGGCTGTTTGTGGACTCGAGACCAACTTCACCATATCAGGCACACCAACCTGATATCCAAGCATCAGGCGGTAGTGCTGCAGCTGCAGTTTCCAGCATGCCAGAGTACAGAAAAGAGCCTCCTTTTAAAAAGATCCATGTCACAGAACTGAAGCAATTCTTTGAATCAGGAAGGACATTCAGGAAGAAAGACAGTGTGTTACTAGAAAAAGCTTCAGTGCAAGCATCTAAAATGACGAAGCTTGAAGATCGAGGACATCTTCGTGGAAGTAGAGATGACACATTCAGCACTTCATCGGCTTCTCCTCGAGATATTGATGTTGATGTTACCAGACCCAGCTCAGCCATGGCTAGCTACAGTAGCACTGTAAAAGAGTATGGTGACAAGATTGGAATAGGTGAACAGCGCATGAGCTTACCAATGCTTTCTCAGATTGACAAAGAATCTGTGGAAAGCAGCAGTCAACAGAGTGGTCAAGACTCCAGTGGATCATCTCAGGCTGAAATACGCACTGATTCTCGACAAAAACCAATCATCAAGATAACAGAGCATAGCCCAGAGCCTCGACAGACTTTAGGCTCCAACTACCAGCTGTCATCTATTTTGCAGGACACTGATGATGACATTCAGGGGGCCTCTTCTCAGCTGCCTCGCAGCTTCACGGACTCGAACATAAAATATCAGGGGGAGAAAGAGACGAACGAAGTGGCAGGATCAAAATACTACATCCAGGAGAATGGACATTTGAACTACATGGTGGTATTGCGTGCTGTTCACTTTGTATCCATGAGCAATCATGTGCCTCGCATCAGTGAGGTGCTGCTCAACATCCTCAACTGTCTACTTGATCTGAACATTATTGAGACACAGTCCAAGTCACCACAGAGCGAGAAGGTGTTTTTTCCAGCAACCAGTCCTTCTTCTGGTGGCACAGACAGTACAACAGGTGGAGCACCAAACATGAGCTTAGATAATGACAGCAAGAAAGATGGCATCACAGCTCATAGTTTGGCCATGGATAGCTTATTAAGGTGCGGAATCTTTTGATCACTAACTGTTGTTAGAATAACATGTTTGAAGCAGAAATTCATGTTAGATTTATTTGCTCCCCATTTTAAGCCTTTTTTTAGATGCATAATCAATGACAGTTCAAACTTTTGTTTTATTTTTATTTGAAGACTGTAATTATTGTTTTTCATTTTATTCTTTTCATTTGCTTTTCTTGCATAATAGAAGGATGGAACTCAGCATGATAATTCAGAGAAAAATGGCAACATTCATAACTTTTATTTGATGAGGCATGGATCTTAGAATGGTTTTGTTTATTTGAGTTGTATTTTGCCTGCTTGGTGCATTTTGGAACAACTAGTAAAAGGGACACCCATTTTTAAGTACCTTTCCTTCTTCTAAGAGGTCAAGTACCCATGTGCATCTTATCAGCCTTGGTGCTCTAACCATTTTGATATCTGCTTCCATAAAAATGAAAAAAAAGCTGTGATATCTAAGGTAAGTCTTAGCCCTTCTTTTTGAAAGCAATATTTCAACAATGAGTGTTGAATCACAATGTGCTGCAGAATATACAAGAGCCTAGGCTGCCCTCAGGGGTGTGGTGATGGAGTGACAGGGCCACAGGGAGACCACCTCCGGCTCAAGGGACAGAACTGCCTGCAGCACCTCCATCGACTCAATCCCACTCTGTTTCACAAATTTTTCCGTGACACACTACGACGCAGACCTCTCCAGGAAATAATAGAGTTCCTGCATGCCTTCCTAGGCTTCTGTGTAGATCCTGTCCAAACAGCACATTCTCCTCAAGGTACTATAGTCCTTCTTAAGAATGTTGCTAATTTTCAGACATTATAAAGCAGAGGTGGGCAAAGCACGGCCTGTGCACGTCTGTGGACCGGCCCTTCTACCAAAATGTGCAGTGTACTTGTTTAAAATTTTTTTATATTCAGCTTAAGTTAATTTGATTGAAATTTATCAAGTACAACAGCATTAGAAATTGGCAGTCTGTAGCACTCTGACACAAAGTACAAAGATAACAAATAACACAGTTGAGATATGTAATGTAGTTGTTAGAGAGCATCGGAGGTGGATGCCTTCAAAGGAAAGGCTGGTTTTAAAGTTTTATTGTGAACGAATTCAAACAGCTTCACTTTACACAATAAATTTGGTAAGTGAACACCATTATGTACTTATTTTGTCCATTCCTTTACTACTAGGTTTGTTTTATAGTCACCTGGCATGGGTTTCTGGTATGTTAGCGACCCGCTGCATAGCTTAGAATTTTGAAACCTGCCTGCAAAAAAGAAAACTTTGCCTACCCCTGTTATAAAGCCTTGTCTAAGTGAAAGCTGTAGAACTGATTTAGGCTGAAGACCACTGAGAGAAAATGTTTGTTTCTCTTCAGTGTAAGGGGCAAATAATTTGATTCTTTGCAGTGGATTTTTTTCTTGGTACTTTTTATGTACTTTCAATATTTTGTACACAGTTTTCATTGCAGTTATTGATGTTCAAAGCTATATTTCTTTTAAATATTTTGTGGTACAGACCCAACAAGCTGCAGAATCCTTTTATATTATTTTACCATCTATGACTATGTTAAAACAAGGAAAGATTAACCTTAAATTATTTTTTAAATCTGTGTTTATGTATTCAGGAGTGACACATTTTATGCTGATTTTATTCTAGCACCTAAGAAATCTGCCTCTCAGGAGACTTTACCACGCAATGGATATGCCAATAACTTTGGACACAGTGTTGGAGGAGAAGGTTATCGTGGTGTTGAAGGAGTCCTCATTGCTAACTTAACTAAGCCTCTTATTTCTCGCTGTGTTGCCTGCACTAAAGAACTCTCCAGCAATGACAACATTGTAACTGACCTTTATTCTTCCTTTTCTAGTGTGTGTTATAAATAAATATGTATTTATCATATAATATTCAGTTTAGAAAGCCATATTTATTGACTGATACTTTGAAAATAAGAATAGTCATTTTGTATAGATTATTTTGGTTAATGATGTCAGCGTGCAGATATAAATATTCAGATGCCAGACTTGAAACCAGTCTTTTTTTGGTGCATGGTGTTTTCATTCATGCATTTATTTTTTTTCAGAGTTTGTTTTGTGATGTGCGACAGCTAATGGCATACATCAAGGAAATTCATGGTGGTACTTACCGTCGTGTAGCATTAAGTGGCCTGCTTGATTCGCTTCAGAAACTAAAGAGAGAAGTCAGCCAGAAAAAGGAACACAGACCCAAAACCAGTACACCAATCAGGTGCGACAAAGTTATTTTTGTTGTACACTGATCATATGAAGAGTTTGGCATATCATGTAATATATATATATCACTTCTACAAATTCAAGTTTCAACAAACAACATGGACATCAGGTGTTAGATTTAAAAAAAAAAAAAAATTCTCTTTTCCCACATAGAATTCATAGAAATAAGTGTCTCACATGTGTAAATATTATAACCTGGTGTTAGTGTGGTGGCCAACATCTTGGGGATAAGAGTCCATTTGTACTATTTTATTTTTATTTTACTACACTTTTTTACTCCTAAAGTTTACTCCTAACTGTGTGTTAAATGTCTGTACCCTTGTGAACGAAGACAAATTTCTGTCCTGGGTCTCCTGGACAGACAATAAAGTCTGTTTTGATTTTTTTTTTTTAAAGAGAAATTAAAAGTATCAAGCATTAAAGTATAATATGTAATAAAAGTCAAAAGATCACCATTGTTTAGAGAACATTTATTGATATCACAGAACATGAACTGAGATCGAGGTATCTTCGTAGCATGTTATGAGATGATGTTTATCATTAGAATTTAATTTTGCCATTTCCTACTGGGGTTCAGAGTTATGTCTAACAATGTGGTATTGAATAGGAGAACTACCTCAGTGACATCAGAGAGTGGGGATGAGAGAGAACGACAGCGATCACCAGGCATCACTAGTCAGGAAGAGGCTCATCAATCTCACCAGTCTCACCAGTCTCACCAGTCTCACAGCCAAAGCAGTGGCAATAAGACACGACGATCCATTTTTCGCAAAAGACTGGCAAAGGTCAGCACTTGCCTTGGGAAAAAAACCCCCACACTTTATCTCCCCTTACTGTTGAAATTTTAGTATTACACAAAAAAATGTAGGTGAATAATTTTTGTTGATTAGACTTGCTTTGTTCTGCATGTAGTCTATGCTGTAATAATGTGTTACACGAAGTTCATCTTTATTGTGAAAAACTGTTTAGTTGTGTTGATCTGAAAGCTTTATACTATTTTTGTAATGTTAACTGAAAACTGTGCATCATGAAAAGCTACTGCATTAAGCTTCTTATTGTCACTTTGTCTCTTTATCTGATTTTTTTAAAACTTTTTACCTTTGGTTACTGACTTTTACGGATGAAAGCTGTTTTTCAGTCCATCATGTTCCAGTATGCTGCCAGTGATTCTGAAGTTCCAGATGACAGCGGCCCTGGTAGCCACGGGAAACTAAGCCCACGAACAAGCATATCTGCAGCTGAAGATGACCCTCCCTCTGGCACCACAACACCTCGTCGCCGCTTTAGCAAGTTTAACATCGGTTAGTTTTCTTAGTGATTCTTCCATTTGCCTGCCATTTTACTTCAGATGGTCTCATACTCTTATTTGTAAAGAAAGGGCTAATTTATTTTTATGAGGTGTCTAAATATCAGTTGGTAAAATTCTATATGCATGTTTGTGTGCACACTTGTGTCCATGGATATTGAGTTATATGCACATGTGTGTATGTGAGAGTAAGAGAGAGAGAGACGGAAAGACTACGCTAGGGACGTGTATGCACGTGCTTTAGTTGTGAAAGAGCATGGACAGAAACCTGCTTCTTAGCATCACATTTTTTGTCAAGCCTTAACGCTTTAACTGTAGACTAACCCCTTTTGTAATTTTTGTTGTAGGCCTGTCATCTTGAAAATGGTAAGAATGTAATAATTTTTGGGGTATGTTTTATGAGCAGTACCCTCAAACAAACATTACCTTGTGTGATTTTCTTGAGCTGTTTGGTATGCAGGATGGCGTCGGCAGACAAAGTCCGACCAGGAGGAAGATCAGAGCAGCGATGGGACTGGACTAGATCGACGAGAAAGCAAGAGTGACCTTCAGGTTTACCGCTCTAGGGGCCGCATGTCCTTCCGCACAGCTAGTCATGCTACACTCAGCTTTCTCTCTGCTCGCAAGCGGATAGAAGATGGTTTTAAGACCTTTGGAAAGAAGATGGCGAACAGAGGTAGCATAGATGGTTTGTGCTTTTTTTTCTGTTCATTTTAATTTTTACAGAATTTGTGTTGTTTTCTTTTGATTCAAATGGTTATAAAATGTTAATAGTTTCCCTTTTTTGTGTTTTACTGCATTAATTGTTAACATGAATGTGATGCTTGAAAATGGCTTTAGCAGATGTTTGCTTTTTGTGAGTGTCTTGAAATCTAGTTGAGCCAAAAGTAGAATTCCAAATTCGTCAAGTCACTAACCCTGTACACTGACAGTACCTGAATCACTTTTCTCTTTCATTGTCTATGGTCATAGTCACTTATCTCCTTCATTTTGTTTTAAATAAATTTACTTATTTTATGGAATGCTTGTGTGTATCTTCTGTCAGACATTCACCAGCCTAAATCAAGTGGAGCTGGGGAGGGATGTCCAGAGCTGGTGATGGTACGAGAAAAAAAGCTTGTGGATAAATACCTGGTCAAGTCTGGCATGCTTCGATTTTCTTTCCTCATGGAGTGCTGTCACCCTGGGACCTTCCCAGACTCACAGCTAGTGGCCGCCATGCTGGATTTGGTATGTCACTTTTGTTACTGTTTTGCTGGGGCCAAAACATAAAAGATTGTGGGAGGAAAGAATGGGACTTTACTTTTCACATGATGTACCCTAGACTTTGTGAAACAATTCACAAGGCCCTTATGGTCCTTATGGCCTTTTAAATTTGGCAAATCTTGATAGTTGTGTAATTAATGCTTGGAGCACTTACCTGTAATGGATAACTCCTGTTCATTAAGCATTATTTTACAGGGATGGTTAAAGTGGGGTGGGAAATACAGTTATGTTCTACATGTACTATAAAGCCTACATCTGCTTCAAATGACTGTTTCTGTGGCAGCTTGGTTTGGCCAGTACTAGACCTAGTAAGTAATCATTTAAACTGGATTTTCTGCAGGAGGCACCAGTTGTTTCCCGTGCTGCAGTCCTGCTGGAATGTGCACACTTCATTCATCGCTGTAACCGTGGAGACTGGCCTGTGTGGATGCGGCATAATTTACCTAGCTTTCGGCACAATGTAAATGCATTACAGAACCGGGGTCAGCCATCAGGTTATCGGCGCAATCTTGCAATGCAGAGAGCAGCTGGGCGTTTGTTTTATTCATGGGCAGAGGTTGGCAACATGCTTCATCCAATGTTTTGTTAATAGATATGTAATGGGCCTTACTTTGAAGTAGTTTGTATTTAAGATGGGAATATTTAATGTGCTCTGGACGCTCAAGTTAGCAGTCAACAAGTTCCCAAAGCATTATTTGGAAAAGGAAAACAAAAATGGTGACTCAGAAAAGTAACAGCCCATGCATACATGGGGCACCTACAAGCAGGCATGAGCACATATGAGCATATATGGGCATGTTTTACCCTGGGTTGGGATTTAAAAATAGACATGAAGGCTGAAATGGCCCTGTCTTCCTATGCCAAAATGCTTTTCTTCCCATCAAAATGAAAGCTTGGGTGGAAGTGACATACATTCAATCAGGCAAAATAAAATCTTGTAATAATAGTCAAATATTTCCAAGTCAAAATAAAGACATGTTAATAACTCAAAAATTTTGGTCGGTATTACAGATAAAATGACATGTTTCTTTATGGAGAGGGTAAAGGGATATTTACAGCTAGTGTCTTCTTTCATTTTTTTGTAATGAAATTTTTTATTCCACTTATGGGAGTATAGTTTAGGCTACTTATCAATAGTTTGTTTTTTAATGAAGTAGTTTTAGTTTTAAAGCTATGCTTAAAATTGAAAAGATCAATGTAGAATCAAAAAATTAACCAATGATAAAACTGCATATGGTTCTTCTTCTCTTTTTTTTTTTTTTTTTTGTATCTGAGTGAATTTCACTGCTACCTTGCATGTTGCATTATTATATTATGCTCACATTCAAATGGTTTTCTGACCAGAGCAGACAAAATAAATTTATTAAATTACAATGCCTGTAATTGGATATAAGGAACTTGCCAACATCACAATCCCCAGTGGTCCTCTCTTTAATAGCATTTTGTTAAAAAAAAATCCATGACTTCATCAACTGTTTTTATTGTTTGTTCTCCCAGAATCTTGGCCTTCAGCTAGAATACATCTTAGCCAGAGAGCATGCTGATCGTCTGTCTGTCATCAACGATGTAAAGGATGAAAACAGACGTAGAGAACTGCGTGCAGAAGATGAAGAGGAAGATTTCTTGGATGAAGGTAGACGTGTCTCATCATGACTCTTTTGGTTTTGTACTGCTGTATGTTTTTTTCCCTGACTCCTTTTGCTGAATAAAGTGCATGAGGTGCTTAGATGTATATGTGCAAATGTGCAAAAGGAGGCATCTGAATTTGCATTTTTTCATTTATGAATATTGAAAAGTAGGGATGTGCATATGTTTAACTTGGCACGACTTGCGCCCATTTCATGCATAAGGGGCTCAATGCTCACAAGAAGACTCGCCTTTTGACAGCAACCATAAATCCACGTGGCACAGACTGTCCATATGCACTGAAGATGTTGGCTTGTCTTGTACTCTTGGAAATAACAACTTTCATGAGAGAGACCTTCCAGTACCTACCGCGGTGCCGCCAGCAGAAACGAGAGCAAGGCTGGGAGAAGAATACAGCCCCTCGCCGTTTTAGCAGCATTGTCAGCAGTCCTGGCCACTCGGACAAAAGTTCCGAGTCCAACATTGGAGAGCTCCCCTCAGGAATGAGTAAGCATGGAGAATGTTAGAGATAGCTGTTGACTTTTGCATCATGCTCCTAAATGATAAAACAGCAGTGATTAATTTATTTCATTTGCATTTTACTTCAAATGGTGGCATTTGCAGCAGAATAATCTATGATCATAGCACTTATACCTGAGTCAAAGCATAACTTAGCAAGCCATGATTTGTTCATTTCATGGGAAGATAATTTTAGAAATATCAAAATGTGAAATTTAATAGGCAAAGGTAGAATGCAAAGCTACTGATTAGAAGAAAGTCTATAAGAACTGTTGATCACAAAATATGCAGTGTTGTTCAAGACATGGATAATAATTACTGAGTACATGGAATAAAGCTGCACTAAATGAAGAGGAGTCTGTAATAAACTAATGGCAGGTGGAGTTGGAAGTCCTGTAGATCGCAAGATCAGCTTTGCAGTGTTGACGGAGCGCTCTGACTCCTTTCACAGTAGCACAACATCTCTGTCAGCTATGGATCCAAGCACTGTCCTTGCTGAAGACAAAAAGGACCCAAGAGGTAAGTCTGACCTGTTTACTGCAGGCACAGGTGAAAAAAACCAGGAGATTTGGCAGGCTGTCTGAAATCATTAAACATATCCTAGAAGAAAGACTATAATGACTTGATGGTGCATGTTATAAAATCATGTTATCATAGTAAGAGTCTAACTAGGTATATACATCGCAGTCAAATGAAATGTAGATGATGCAGATTTCAGACATGGAAATTCACTGAACAGTTGACATCCATGGTTGGCAAAGCTCTTAATTCTTTCACTGTGCTCTCAGTCAGGCCAACAGTGGCAGGAATTATTTACCTGGCATCTGCTATGTTTAATTTGACTGTGCTATATATTTATTTTGCAAGTGTAGTGAAGAGGAAAATATTAAATTAAATTATTAAAGCTGCTCTACTTTACATGTTTATTGTCTTAATGAATTAGTATAGTATGCCAAGGGTTTGCTTTTGTTTTTACAGTGTTTGTGTATGTGTGTTTAGGTCGCCGGCTAGCACAGGGGCGACAAAAATTGCTACGCCATTTCAGACGAGGATCGGGTCACAACCTGAGTTTTAGACACAACCGTAGCTTCAAACTGATGCGACCTGATGGAGGTGGAGGGAGTGAGTGTGGCTTTTTAATTTTGCAGATGACTTTTAACAGCATCATGTGTAAACCATGTGTAAAATTAATTTCCCAGAATTTTTTTCTATGAGTGTAATACTCTGAGATCTGTGTACTTGAGAATGCTGTGGCATGCAGTGCTCTGTGTCTGAAAACATTGTGTGGTTTGCAATGTGTGTGTGAGAACGTTATGGTGATTGGGTTTAGTTTTTGAGAACTCGTTGCTGTGTGTCTGTGAGAACATTGTGTGTACATCTAACTGCAGGCATCAAACAGTTGAGCTCAACACGGTCCAGGAAAATCAGCAGCCACTCATTGCAGTCAGATGCAAAGTTTGTAGAGGAAGAGGCAGCTGCCCCAGCACTATCTGAAGATGCTGAGTCTGTCACAATGATGAGTGATGAAACGCAGGAGTCGCCTGTAGATCGTGACTTGGAAATTGAAGATGAGCACTTGTGCTCTTCTTTACCATGGATCAAGGTGTGCAAGTATAAACTTGTGTCTGCAAGATATTTAATTTTTATAATGGAGAAGAGCAGCTTTTTGATTTAAAAAAAAAAACTAAATGTATATTTATATATTTCAATTATAAAATTGATCTCTTAAAAACTTACTAAGAGCAGGAAAAGCTCTTTGTACCTGCAATGGTTGACTTTCATCATTTTCATTATCAGACTATAGCTTTCCAGAGTCTGAATTGTCATCTCAGTTGAGGACATATGCTGAACAGAAATGGATTTTAAGGACAATGACCTAGTAAAAAAAAAAGAATTTGCTTTTGAATGCAGCAGTTCGTACCCTTTCACGTTTGATCATTTTCAAGTTCAAAGATTTTGTAAGGCCACTTCAGATGCCCTTGGGCAAAGTGTACTATAAAGAAATCTGTGAACACTACCAGGTTATCATCATCATTGAGTGAGCTTTTGAAAATAGAACAAAGAATAACAGCTTATTAAACATAAGCTGCATGGTATGACATGAAGAAATACATGGTCTGGTATGATTTGCAGGTTGTGGTTCAGCTTGCTAACTTGTCTAACTTCATATGTACCCATGAGGGGTATTGCCACCCAAACTGCTATGAACGACAACGTCGCAGCTGTCAGCGTCTAACAACAGCCATACGTAAGGTCTATGAGGCCACAGCGACCACCCAACAAGAGGATGGTCGGCAAAGCTCAGCCCCAAAGGACATGCTGAAAGACAAACTTAAGCGGCGGGTAAGTCTGTAACTTAGATGAGAGGAATGGATGCTGTTAGTACTGTTGCTGTGCATTAATATACCATTGCTGCTATTTTATAAATAATGCTGTTAATAGAATGAGATCATTCAGATGTGGTTACTGTCCCAGATATAAGTTTGGAATTATAATTGCATCAATAATTTTCAGCTTTTCATATACTGTAGTGTCTAAGCATAATCAGACAAATATTTTTTAAGCAGGATTCTATCTTTATGGTAACATCACCTACAAAACGAAGAGAGAGTACTCCTTTGCTAGAGAAGATAAAGACAGACGTTTCCATGACAAAACTAAAACTGAGTTCCTCATGGAAAAAAGAAGAAAAAACCCGGGAGATTCGTGATGAGACACCGATTGTAAAATACTTGACATCACAGGTAAGTAACAATCATTCTAGTGTTTCAGCATGTGTTTGGGGAGGTTGGTGGTGTAGTGGCTTAACCACCTGTCACCACACCAGCCAGAATCAGGTGTCATGGGTTTAGATCTTAGCTCTAATGCACCTCTCTTTGGGTGTGACATCTGGCCACAGGCCTGGGGTGGTTTCCTCCATTCAGCATGTCTGTGGGTGTGTCCATTCGTGTGTGAATGATAAAATGATTTTATAACATGCACTTGATGCCTACCTACTTTGTGAGCTTGTGCACCTTTGTAAATGTTTTTTGTTTGCTTTATGGTGGTGGAGAAAAGTAATTATTATTATAAGGACAGATAGGCCAGAAAACAAACTTCAAGGTGGAGCTTGAACTCATCTGCAGTGAATTTTGCATGCAGGCTCAGAGACTAACACAGTGCCCAATGGCCATATTGACAAAGGCAGCCCCAGTGCTTCAGGTGGAGAACTTTGTAGACATTATGCCTGTGGCATGGGAGCTGCTTCTGGAGACAGACCAAGAGCTTGCTGCTGCAGCAGGCATGTACTCTTTATATTTATATGGATATGCATATGAACACTAACAATGATGAACATTAATAAATCATGAGTGAAGATAATCGGAATATTTTTTTAAATTCTTGCTATCTTGTATGCTTTGGTTTTTCATGTTTAAATCATTTGCCATTTGATGAGTATCTTATGTTTAAATCATTTTTCAATTGATGAGTATATCATGTTGAACTAATTTGTCATTTGATGAGTTTGACAAGACAAATGTGTGCATGTACATGTGTAAGTATATATTGTACGTGCCTCTGCATGTTTTGCAGACGTCTGTGTACAGATTTCCAGTGCATGTTTGAATGAAGATGGTTTTGTTCAGCTCCTTGATCACTGTGTTGTAGTAACATTTGTAAATACCTGGTTATTGTCGGCAGCCTCTGTGTTCCTGCTGTCTTCTGTGAAGTCACCTGACAAAGCCAGAAACACTATCATCAAAGAATTGCAACATGAAGAGACCTGCCAACGTATTAATGCCATTCTCAGGTGAGGACATAATCTATTCTGATTATCTATGGTTAAAGAGCACTCTGTCAACTAGTAGTAAGCTTTTATCATAACACTAACTGTCCACAGATAATTAGAATATTTTAATCTTTAACATAACAGTTGGATATATTATGCTATTTGTGTTTCTAGTAAGTGAATTATTACCATTATGTATCCTTAGCTGATTGCAGGGGAAAGCAAATTGCTTAGCTTCTGGTTTGAATATGTTGTTTAGTCCTAGGTAATGTTTAAGATCACATAGCATTTCTACCATTTCTTTTTATCTGTAAGTTTGCTTCATATTTTTCTCCATTTTGCTAATTTTTTCTTTTGCAGAAAAATTATTATTTTTGCATGAAAGTTTCTGACGTTTAAGCTCAGAATTTATTATATTCCCGGGCTTTGAATGCATAAAAAATTCCATTCTGCGCAAACCACTTTTTCAAGACTGGGTGTGCACAACTCTTAAACTCAAACAACCAGACAAACATGCGCGCTCTCTCTCTGTGTCATGCACACACATACACAAATATTCAAATTTACACAGAGACACATGTTTGTGCAAACAAGTTCTTTCTAATTCACATTAAAACTCATCCACAAAATAAAATCTGTTCACTATGGAGCTGTAGATATGTTCTTTCTCTTAATATTTTTCCTGTTTAATTTACCTGATAATGGACTGACTCCAAACTAAAATACAATCCAGATTTCACAAACTATTAAAGAATGTTCCACCATACGCAGGTAAAATGTATAATGCCTCTTGAAGGCATTTTTTCAAAAATTTTAAAGTATATACTGCCACAGACAGAAGTAGCTATGCTGAAAAACACATAACCTGTTTTAAAAAAAAGGTTTTCTTGTCAGCAGTCTGATGATTGATGACTAATGTCGTGCAGTGTATAATCCACACATAGAATTCACTGTCTCTTCTCAGGTCAGTGGATTGTTTTGCACATAAAATAGGTGATTACAGCCTATTCTATATGCAGCACTTTGGAACAAATTATAAGAAGCATATGAGTGGAGACTGTGTCTGAAGCTAAAGAAAAAAATACATCAAAGTGAATTCAAGGACCCAGTATGTAGCAATCTTATCAACAGAGCCTTTTATGACTACTTGATTATAAGCAGATTTCCATGTACACAAATAGAGTACAAGGAGGCTCTCAGATATGAGATTTTTTTTTTGCATCCATAGATTTGGAGTCTTATGGAAGTTCCGGTTCCAAGTGTGGCCTCGGATGGAGTGTGATGCAAACTTGTACTTCAAGGTCAGTCAGATTTCTTCCTATCCTAGTCATGAAATAGTAGATGCAATATTCTCTAGTGCATCCATGCAGTTTTTTTTAGGTATGGCACTTGACCTTACACATTGATGCTGTTTTGGAGATGGGGCATATGGCATTGAAGGTTAAATTTTTTTAAGCATAGATGGATGTTGACAATAAATTAAATTGTCAGCATTCTTGATTTTTGTGCTAAAGATTAATTTGTGAAATAATAATGTTTAATTTTAAAGCACATTAAAACCAACCTGAATGGCTTGTGTAGATATATCAGTAGATATAGGCGATATAAATCTAACCTGTAAATTTCAGCCTCTGAAACCCATCCATTAATTATCTGCTAACGAAGTAAGCGATTGGCACTTGCAATCAACGAGCGCCATTAACAGTGTATTATGTCATGCTCTTGCACCATTCACAACACACCCACAGAGTATCAACATCCAGTTGAGTTGAAATGTATATATGTACAGCATAGATACATCAAACCTCTTGTTTGTCACAATTTGCTGACAGTTGCCCCCACCCAGCATAGACTTCACTCTGCCATCACCAACCATCGGTCTACCCAGGTCAAGTCTCACAGTCATTGATCCACCCTGGATGCCGCATTTTAAAACAAAAATTGAGGAGGTGACTGTGAATCAGGAAGAAACGGTAGGTTTTGTCTTCTCTTTGTCAGAATCTGTCAACCAGCTTATCGGCTAACTTTTCTCTCCAAAAGTTCAGTTTGTTCAACAATTAGCTATGAGATTACAAGACTTTTGCAATACTTTATTGATCCTTATGGAAATTATACAATAGTTCATCATCAATAATAGCTATGTAAATATTTCCAATTACTCATCCACTATTATAAAACAAAAAAAAAGTTATCCTTACTGACATTAGAAACAAAATGATATCATCATCACATTCCAGTTTCTCAGCAAACAGAAGTAACATGCAATTAAAAAAGTACAGGGTAAACATCATAATACATGGTACAAATACCTATTCATGCTGTGCATCAAGCCAAGAAAAAAAAAAATCCAACTTTTATGAGTTTGCAGAGCGTTTCCTTGCAGAAATCCCTTGTGACGGCCACAACAACACGTCGCAAACAGCAGCAAGAAATGATCAGACGAGCTTTGCAGGCAGAAGAAGAGCGGAAACGCATTGGGCGGGAGAATTTTCCTATGACTACAGTACCTGTGACACAGCTGGCTGCCTATGAACCAGCACTTCATTCAGGAGTTGAGGAGCATGAGGAAGGTATGAGACCTGTGTTTATAGATTTGAGTTCATGATCAAGCTCTTATTATCTTCTTGTATACCATGTGCATCTTTATTAATCACCCATGCATGCATCGTCTTCAAAATGATCTCACATAAAGTGAAGATTCACTTTAAAAAACATCTAGCCATTTACAGAGTTAAGTATGTGGTTTTCTTTTGTTGAGAAAATACATTCAGGTGTTTGAAAAGTTGCAGAACTCTTGGGCAAATTTATACCTTTTAATTGTTACTTCAACATCAGCATCTGTAACTGTAATTGCTATGTTGACATAGCAATTTGTAATTGTAAATGTTTTTGGTCATGCTGTTGGAAGGTCATAAGAAGATCGTTGTTGTTAAAGTGCTTCTTTGTATCATTAAGGCTACCTGTGCTTTCTTGCCCTGCAGCATTCCTCAACAATATTGGATAAACCTGAGTGTCAGTTGCAGTGAGAAGAATGGTTGGGAAAAAGTTGTGCCTGTTTGCGGTGTTTGTAAATAAACATAAATAGGCAAATACAATATTTAATATGAGAGTTTAGAATTGTAGAAACATGTCATAAGTATGGTTGCTTTTATAGAAGCTGGATAAAATCCATGACATATGCTTACTAAGAGGAGCTCAAAGATAAATTATCTGTACCATAGGAAGGACTTTTTCCTGTAACAAATCAAGACCTGAAAGAAAGACTAGTTACTGGTTGAACATTTAAAATAAATCTTCTTGCCTCACATAAAATACTTATCTAGTTTTTAAAGTCTCATGAAGAAAAATGCAGAAATCTCTTCATGCTCGCAGCCTGTGGATAGAGCAGAAAAGGAGAAGAGTTATCATATATAATTCATAGAATGCTTGATATGCCAGCAGTTTTCCATTGTTTATTTTAATTGTTAGTGTATATTGACAGACTATATGCTAAACATGTCTTCAGGTATCAGACCATAAATGATATTGAAGGGTTCCTTTCATCTTTGTAGAGCACTGTCTTTAATATATTTTCTAGTTATAGGAACTTAGTAGAATCAAATGGATATGGTAACATAAAATCAAGTGGAGTGCACAGAATGTGATCTGCTGTGGCCACAAGTGCTTAGATTAATCACTAACACATACACAAGGAAAAGTATGAGGAGCATATCTTTGTTGTTCATTATTTAACTCTCCAATAACTGTGTGCTCATTTTATCAGTGATAGTTTCCCAATTGCTTCATCAGATCATTAATTATGTCTGTTAGAGAAAACTAACATGATTATAAAATTCCTCATTTTGAAAATGGTGAATAGTGGAGAGAAGTGGTGTGTAAATCATGTGTATATTTTGTAGTCAGTATGCATGTGAGGCTTTAACATCCTATAATGTGCCTGTGAGAAAGAGAGATGAGAAACCAGCACAAAGGTCCAACCATTTCCGATCCAATTATGTTGAGGGATGTGTCTTAATGTATACTTGATGTATTCATGTCACAAAGGTCCAACCATTTCCTATCCAATTCTGTTAAGGGATGTTTTACTGTATACTTGATGTATTCATGTCAGTCCCATTATGAGACCCCCACAATTTTTTTTTTTGAAAGATAAATTTCCCAAACAATGTATTCTAAATATTTAATAATTTTATTTATAATGCTAAAGAACAGCATATAGAGATATGTGTGTGTATGTTTAAGTGCGCGCAAGTCTGCATCTATGTGTTTGTGCACAAGTGTATGTATATATGCATTTGAATAATATTTGGAAAAACTGTTATTGTTGCTTCAGTCATGATATGCTTAAGATTATGTGTAATTAAGAAGAGAATGTCAACTCTGGCCTAGAAATAGCATATAGAAATTCTTATTATTTCAGTAGACATTTGACAGTGACAGATAGATTTTTACCATATTTATGATTTTTGATAAATGATTAGAAGCAGCCATGAAATATAGAATCATCTGTTACATCTCACAAGTATTAAAATTTCTTTTTTTTGAGCAACGGAGAAAGTGACCTTTACATCATATTGACAATAACTAGACGAACTTGTCCCCTAAACTGTGTTGCTTATCTAATGGTGAATATATCTAACTTCTCCTGTAAGGTGTGCATATTTAGTAATCAGCCTAACTACTTCTGAGTGGTAGGTACCATTTCTCCTGCATATTTGTCTGAGGTGTACTTTGTGAGTGTAACCATCTCCTAACATGTCAAGCTGATCACAGTTTTGCCCAAAATGTAAGTGAACTCACAGGAGGTACAGGTCTGTCGCTGTTCTGTGCTCTTCATCTGATATTTCCTTCATTTACAGTTTGGGCAAGAACTGAACCGAGCTTATGTATTGTGCACTTGCTTTTACCATCTAGCGACGCAAGAGGAGTTAAACTTGGCTGCTCGACGCGTCTCACTCGCTCCAATCAATCGCGCTAATATCCAAAGTCGTAGCATGTCTTGGCGAAACGGTAGCTTGCATTGGGGCAGGCTCGGCAATGAAGGTATCACATCTTGGACAGATTAAACCAAGTAACTGTGGATTTTGTATGTTGTGTGAACTGCATGAAATGGCGATCACAGTGCTTGCTGTTAGCTGTTCTCTTTCTTTGTGCTTGTGTTTAAAGGGGGAAATCAGTCATGTAGAATATTATATTCACTCATAAATACTCATTTTGCTAGTTCTTTCCCTTTTGATTTTTTTTCTTTGGTTAGGTGGGTGGGATCATGGATTGTCAATGGATCTGTACTTTAAAATCTGTGCCATTGTAAAGCATTTTCAATTTTTTATTTTTTTGCTTGATGTTTGAAAATTTATTGCACAGTATTTTTTAAGGGCAGGTTATATATAATAGCTTTCGTATAAGGAGAAACATTTGCATTTTCTTCTGGAATTTTGCATACTCTTCTGTCATGTGTCTCAGATCTGTGATTGGATACTAAATCCTAGAGATGGCTCTTCATTGGACATGAATAAATTGAAAGTCTTCTTTAGCTTTTATTGGATTTCTCTCCACTTTACAGTGTTTGCTTTGTTTGTTTTCTTGTCTGTTTTGTCTGCTTGATCTTATCACCATTCTTTAATCTTTAATTAGTTTCATTTTCATACAAAGCAACACTATTTCTTACCTTTTTAATCTGATTTACATTTTTGTTTTTTAGTTATTCTAGGTTGAAAATATTTCGATCAGGTGTTCAAACAGTGAATCCGACTTACAATATATTTAACTAATACATCACTATCAAGCTTTTTTTTTTCAATGAGGAACATATTGAAATTTATTTGCATTATATCTTACAATATAAATAAAGATAGTTTTCACACTCATTGAACACAATGAATGAAGAATGTTTCTGAAGTTATTTTTAGAGCTTTCCATGTGTGCTTGCCTCTTTTCTTTAAGGTGCTTATTTCTTAGCACAAGAGGTTGAAGGTTTTTATATTTCATAATTTGTGTACAAATGTGGTTGGGGCGTTTAGAATTTATTAATTTTACCGTGAGTTTTATTATTTGCCTCAGATATTCTGAAATTTTGGAAAGTTTTGTGCAGCACTGTAGATGTTACACATGACAGGAAGTTTTTTGCTTGAGAATAGGTTCCCATCTTTTGTTTTGTAGAAATATTCTTTAAAAAATGGGTAGAACCGAGTCTGCTATTGTAGGCAATGTCATTATTGCCAGGTTTCATTTCTCTGTGGGTTTGTGGATTCAGGAACATGACCTTATTAGAGCTTTTCTCTCAGGGCTGTATGCATCAGATAATACTTGGTTATCTCAACAGACCAGCTTTTCTTCCTTGTGCACCAGGGGAAAACAGATTTATTTGCATGCCTGCATGTACACAGTGTTATGTCTTTGTTATGTGGCTTTTTCTTGGAAGTACTGGCATTGCCAATCTTAATGATGAGATTAATTTTTGGTTTGTTCTTTGTTCTGCTTCTTGTTTTTTCAGTTGCCATCATCTCACCATATACATGCACATCAATAAAGACATCTTTTATTATGTGATACAACCAGAATTATCAACTTTTAATTAAAGAAAAATTCAGAGCAACTTTATCATTTTTGTCTTGCCTTTGCAAACAATGACATACTGGTCTGTATAACAAGTAGTGAAAAAATATTTTGTATCATATTTGTGCTAAAGCATTTGAAAAGATCATGCCTGAATAGGCTTGTGTAGTAAGATCGTGTATGGGAGAAGGCGATGTGTAGGATGTACAGAAGTGTAGAGGCATGTATGATTGTGAAGAATGCTTTCCAGTAGAGTAGGTCTGGGCTAGAGTAGGCCTGTGTAGTAAGACTGTATGGGAGGAGGTGATGTGGACGAGAGCATGTATGATTGTGAGGCCTACTTTTCTAGAGAATTTGGGTAAAATTTTTAAAATGTTGTAGATTGCATTCCAGATGAGGCATGCTTCTGTTTAATGCAATGCTTGTGTGCATAAGGGGCTAATGGAACAAATCAAAAGACATGGGGTTTATGGTGATATTCTTCTCTTTTTTATCTTGTGTAGAATTTGGAACATGTTTAAAGGGGAGACAAGAAAGTAACAGACAGTATTATCAGGGGCTTGTTTTGGTTATCTCTATGCTGTTGCCTCTAAAAATTTACTTTTGGTGACCAGCTATTCGAGAAATGAATACAGTGCCCCCTCCCTTTCCCTAACACAGTCTGTGGTGCATTCAGATGGCCAGCACCAAAGATGGAGTTTTCCAATAGTTTGGTTAGAATGATGACATTCCCATTGATAGTGTCATCCAGTTCTTTTCCATTGCTGCCTTTATAGCTGCTAGAAGTTTCAGAGGGTGTGACCATATACAGTCAACTTTTGCTAAAGGTGTGACCATGTACAGTCAGTTTTTGCTAAGGGTGTGGCAAATACAGTCAGTTTTTGTTCAGAGGGTGTGTCCACATACTGCCAATATTTGTGGCTGCATACTGTCAGTTTCTGCCTTATGCAGAATGACCACTCATATCCAGTCCATCCAACACTAGTCAATTATGTTCTTAAGTAACTAACTTGCACAAATTGCCTTTGTGGTATTGTTACAGTACTTGAGGTAATTTGCTCATAAGCTCACTAATACACACAGTAAATATAGTTTTGTGGGGGGACTTAAGTGTTCAAAGGGATGGCCTACTCTGTAATGCGCCAGATCAACATATAATTTTGGTATATAACTAACCACAGTAATATTACTTATGTTAGTCAAAACTTTTATTCAAATAGAACTACATCAGAGTTGTGGTCTATGACTTTTGAATTCAGTTAAAGTCATCAGTTTTCCCCTCCCCAAGGTGAGGAAGAACGTGCAGACCATTCGCACCATCTGCAGACAGCACAAGCCTTCTTCCCATCATGCATCTGTGCAGCTGTCTTGCCAGTGCTGCACTTGCTAGATGACCATGATGTCAATACTGAGGGAGTCTCAGGTAGGTTCTGTATTTCCCAAAATATCAGATCTGTGTGTAACCACTACAGATTTTCCAGTTGCTGACCATATCAGTATGTGATGCTTAGCAAATGTTGCACTTACATTTAAACTTTTAATTCTCAGGCAAAAGAAGTTCATCTGCATTAACAGGCATGGTAATGCTGCCAGCTGTATTATAAGAATATGTTCACGGGAATGGTAGCACATTGCCTTTTAAATTTTAGTGAGATAGAAGGTGTCAGGTACGTGTCTGAGTAGATCTTTTCTGATATGGATGACTTCTTGTTAAGTGGTTTTTCTGCATTGATCAACTGCTTGGGTTCAGACTACTTTGTGGATTCATCAGTTTACTGATTCGTAATATGTATAGGCATGTGTGACCACCATTTTATGATCTGTATGTGTGTTTAACAGTATCGGAAGTTGCCAACAAGATCATTTGGGACTGCATTGTGGATGACCCTATTCTCTTTCTCCGACACTTCCTGGAAAAGCTTACAAACAAAGAGAGACAGGTGGGTGAGAGTTCATGGAAAGAGTAACTGACAGAGAACAGAGGTAGAGAATGCTATGGACTCTGTAAAATTCAAAAAATTTTGAGCAGTCTTTTTCTCTTTCTACTAGTCTTATGTATTTAATTTGGACCTTCAAAGTTCCTGTTTATTAGTATTTTATGCTTGCATTTCTGTACTGGAGTTTCTGTACTGATGGTTATATCATGTAAAGCATGTTACTACACATATCCTCAGGAACCAATGACCAGATAGATGACAATGAATAGCAGTAAAGAACTCAAGGAAATAGAGAGTTTGGCTGACAAGTTGCTAGATTATATACTTCTGATTTTAAAGGGTAACATTAAACAGAGCATTTATTGTTTTGTAACTGTTGATAAGTACCTTTGTTAGACTATGTATCGAAAGATAGAATAGAAAGTGTGCTTTTTGTAGTTACAAGTGTGTGTGTCAGATTACACAACATTTTGTGAATGAAATTTTATTTGTTTATAAATTACTTATGCCTGAGCTGTTGTCTTGTTAATAGGAGGAGCTGATATTCCTGGTGCGTAAGCTGGTGATTTACTTTCGTCAGCTGCCAGCTCAGACAGCTCACTCCATCTTTAACTACTTGGTAAACTTAGTGTTGACACTCTGTATCTTTAACTATTTGGTAAACTTGGTGCTGACACTTTATACCTTTAACTAAAAATGCAAAGTTAACACTGGTCCATCTTTTTTTAAAAGTTTGCGTAGACATCCAGTGGGGAGGCTTCATAGCTTGGTAGTGGGATACTCAGATTTGGAGATAAATGTCACTGGTTCCATGTATCAGTACAATGGGTAATCAATAAAAAGAGGCAAAAAGCAAAGAGAGGAGTGGCTTGACATTATGCTGCCATACAATGTTATGGGACCCTTAACTCTCCTTAAAGATGTCTGAAATGGATGAATGTGTTTTTCTAACAGCAGCATGTATAGGCTGTTGTGTGGCATGGTAAGTAAGTGATGTTTATCCCATATTATGATTCTTAGATACGTGGTAAAATATTCTTTTCAACCAAGTGTTGTGTTCACAGACTGCAGGCAGCAGTGTCCCATGTATATGGAGCATGGCTCTTTTGTGTGTGTGTGCTCACACACTTGTGTTTGTTTGAATGTGCTTTGCAGGTGGGCTTTGTCATGTTCTATGTGCGCTCTCCCTGTGAAGGAGGACAAGATGCTATAGCTGGAGCATTATCCCTCTTGTGGCTGGTATGTCATCACGATTGTGAACTTAACCTTTTTCAAATAATTTATCATGACTGACAGAATGTTACAATGTTGTCACTGCCTCATTTTGAAAACAGAGGTGCTACACTAGAATGTAGAAAGACTACCTTCTGGTGAACACATTGACTGACATTCGGTTTGAGTGGTTCTATCATCCTTTAGTCGTACATATAGAATATGGTAGAATCAGTATAAAGGATTGTGTGTGCGCATGCATATATATATGCATAGGTTTGTGTGTGTGCATGTAAATTTGTTGATGCGTTACATTTTTCCTTGTCATCATGTGCTTGACACATTTTTAAGAGATGTGAACGAGAGAACAGTGAACTCCTGCAGAGTCTAACCAACTTGCTGCTAAGTAAAGCGACTAGTGCACATTGTAATGTAACCAGTTTAATTACTCTGTAATATAATCATTGTAATTACTCTATAGTGTAACCAGTGTGTCTGATGATGTATGTCTTGTACCACTGAAGGTGCTGTAGTTTCAGTGGTGATTTTTATTTCTGTGTACAGGTGGTTCCCTGTGTTGAAGGTATTTATTTCAAGGACCTCAAACAGACGCTGAAGAAGGAGCAGTGCGATGTGAGCAAAATCATCTTGCTTTACAGTCAGAAATAGTGTCTTACCATTCCAGACAATCATAATATTATCTTACCATTCCAATTACAGTCATATCCTACCATTCCGAACACAATCAGGTCTTATCATTTCAAAAATTGCAGTCATGTTTTACCATTCCAGCACTGTCACATTTTACCATATAATACTGTCGCCTACCACCCTAATACAGGGTGTGCTATTTCTGTAAGTATATTATGTTTCATTTACAAGAAAGTTAAGAGAGATCAGCAGACATCTTTATTGAGAATATGGAAGAGAAGGATGGCACATCTTACAATTTAACTTTTGTCTATGGTGTGATAGCTGTGTACATCTTAGAGCATCTTTAGTGCAAGTTCAGCAACGTAAGTGTAAATTACGTGAGGTTCGAATTTTCATGGATCATTGATTTTGCTTGATGTTTTCAACTGTGTCAAGTATGTGGAAGACTTGTTTTGGTTCTGCTGCAGCCTTACCTGTTGGTGTGTGCAAATGTAGCCAGTGCCAAGAAGATCCTGGTGCATGGGCCAGACCTTTCCAGCATCCCTTCACAGCTTCCTATCCATGAGGTCAGCAATCCATCAGCAAGGCAGTATCCAGAGAACTTGCTGCGGTTCACTCCCTTTCTGTTCTTGGCCTCCATTGGCAAACATGCAACTTCACTCTTATTGTTGTAACTTATGAACGCATTAGATATTTGCAAAATTTGTCTGTTAATGATCACTAATCTCTAGTCCAGTGTTGTTGTCTTGAAGCTAGAAGCTATATGGGGATTGCATTCATATGCAAGCCTTAAAACATTAATGACAATTAATATAGCCTGATCATGGCCTTATTTGTGGTTGCTATGTAATTGTTTAGAAGGAAGAAACTAATGTGAAGGCTAACATTGTCTTCACAGGACACACAGTTCTCACATATTCTGCAGGAGAGCCTGGAGTTCTTTAACATCCCTGAAGACCAACACCATTGCTATTTTATTGCAGACACAAAGACCAGTATGTATACATAGCAGGTTTTCATGCCATGCTGTAACTCTGTTATCTATAACTCTAGTGTTGCTATCAGTTATCTTTAATTCTTGTGTTACTTTCACTGTTTTCAGTAAATGCTGGGACTCTTATCTTTCACTCTAGTGCTACTTTCAGTTTTAGTTGGCATTTAGTTTTTCAGTCCAGTAAATATCCCAGACTTGTCAGTCTCTGTACTGTCATTCTACATTAGCTGCTACTGGCCAGGGGCTGGAAGCATGGAATGCACACTTAATCTGAATGGATAGTGTCATCTTTGTTATTTGGGTTTTATATATATATAAAATTTGTAAATGTGTATATACAGTACTGCATCATTACATGCATATGTAGTGTTGTGAGCAGGGCCTAGCGTGTTTGTTTTCCGCATCATAGGTTGTAAGATTTGGTAGATAGAGATGTATGTAGGACTCTGAAGATAGAGATGTATGTAGGACCCAAAAGAAAAGAAAGGAGACACTATGAACTGTGTTTGCAGATCAAGTACATAACCAGAATGCCTATGTAAGAGACTTTTACTTCTTCCGGAGGAACATCTATCCTCAGCTGAGCCTTGTGCGCATGGATCCTGATGATGCTGCTTTAGCTCTTCAGAAGCGGGTGAGTGAAGATGGCAGCTTGTGGTTGCAGAGAAAGGAGCAGCCACTAAATTATTATGCAGCCCTGACCTTATGACCCTGACCAGAGGTCACAAGTGAGCATGTAGTACAGCACTTCGATGTGGTTAAATGCTCTTTCTCTTATTATAAACCAGTTTGAACCCCCCTCCCCCAAAGATATTTTGATAATGCTGTTTGGAGGAATTTGTGTCTCATCTTAAATTTGCTTGCAGGTGTTTTTGCTGAAGTTCATAGAAATTGGGAAGGTCTTGCTAACAGATGCTGTCTTGGCCAACACTTCGAGTCACCAGGTAATGGAGAAATGTTCACCTGTGTTTGTATGAAAAATTTCACGAATATTTATTGTAAAACTGAAAATATAAGGCAGTTACTGTGAAAATGACAGAAATTAGCCCTTATGCTAACAGTAAAGAATATAATATATTGAAAAATAAAATAGTTTAAGAATATGTATCTAATTTTTGATGTAGTTGGTCACACTTTCTAGCTCCAACACAGCTCTCCTAACAAATTTATGTTTCATCAGAACCATGTTGCATTTCTTCATGAAGAATTTCTAAAACTGCCAGCATTTCCCCGCAAAGCCCTTGAGACAGAGTTTGACATGTATCAAGGACAACTGGGCAAGGTGAGAACAAAGGAAAGGTTTGAACTTGTTTATTGTAAGTGTTGACTGCGCTGGTGATGAGTAAGTTTCTGGATGCTGATTTTTAATAAGAAATGACTGCTACACATTGAGTTCTAATCATCCTTTCTGTGCATTTTGTGCAATGTTTTGATGAACAGGCTGTTACTCGGATCTTTGTCCTCAAGTATAAACTTTGGGAAGATATTATATAGATTATATCTGAGACTTAGTTTCTTTGTTAAAAGCTAACCCAATTGCGCAGCAAAAATTGCTGGAAATAGAACATGAAGTATCACAAAAACATATTCTGGTGGTATTTTATGATGAAGAGGCATGAGAAATATTATATTAATATTTTTCTATTAGTCACATCTGGATTTGTTAAGAAAACAGAAAGTGAGGAAAGGATAGTACTTCTAAAAATAGCATCATCTGCATGAGCTGAATTCAAAGAGGAAAGATTGTTGCAATCCTCGGTAAAAGAAAACAGAATGAAATCACTTTGGACTTTAAAAATTTTTAACTTCAGTCATAACTTGGTCTTGATCATCTTCGACTTCTAAATAAAGTTTAAATCTGTAGGCTGTATTCCAAAATCAGCTGTTTCATTTTCTGGAAAAAAAAAATCGCTTCTTGAACATCAATCTAAGCAATATTTCTTCGTCTGATTCAAAGACATGCAGAGATTTGCTGAACTAAGCCACACTTGCTGTTAGAAATACTGCTTAACACGCAACAGAGCTCTGCAGTGTAGTGGGTAATTTTCTTCTGCTTTCCTCATGGCAATGTTTGAAGGCTTAAACTTAAAAATTAAGCATAATTTTATACTCATTTTGGGAATTTTTATTTTAAAATTAACTTAACTTGATCATAAAGAAAAAAATGTTGCACTCAGATCAGCCTTTAAAAGATGCAGATTGCAGATCATTCTTGCTTCTCTGTCTTCACCTTTCAGGAGCTGTTTGGCATGGACTCACTTCATAAATATGCTTGGACAAAGGTAAAAGGAAGGTTGCATATTGTTAGATTGTTTGAGCTTCTGTAAATTTTTTTGTAACCATTTTGAGATTTAGCCTATGATTGTCCTTGTGTGTGGGCATTTACGCAGATGCGCATGTGCATGTTTATGACATTATTTAACTGTTGGTTACACAGACCTGTGAAGACACATTTTTGTTTTGTCTCCAAAAAGAGACAGTAGAGAGAAATATTGCATTCTGTTTTGCTTAGGCTGGAGATGAAAAACAACTTTTTTTTCTGTTATAGCTGATGACAACAATGTTCAGTGCACTCAACAGCACCTTTACTTGGTCGCATGACCTTTCCCTCTTCATGAATGTCATTAATGGAACCATCATCCTGTTGTTTGAAGACACAGCCATCCTGCGCTTCTGTCTGGCATCCCTTATCAACACCTGTCGTCACTTCAAGCATATATTTGCCACCAATGGGTAAGTTTATTCGTGGTGTCTTATTAAGACAAAACAGAATTTATATTCAGTTGTGATATCCACCCGTAAAAACGCATGAATGTAGGAATCAATATTGATTGCAAACAGGACTTGGCTATATTGAGAAAATGCCTAAACATTAAGATCACACCATTATTCATTATTATTATTATTCATAATCATCATTATTCATTACCTCATTATTGTTAACTCAGAGCAATCACCTCAACTTGTCCATCAAAGTTGCCACAGCATGGTGTCTACACTAAAACAGCATGATGTCTGCATGAACATGCAGTGGTGGAACTGGTATTTAAGGACTTTTAATCTCTTCCTAGGTTCATGTACATTATGCCCACACTGTTGCGAGTGTACAGCAACAACCAGCCCAACACTGTCCTGAAGCAGGCTATCCACTTTGTGTGCCGCCAGTTCTACATCTTGCATCGCAAGCCATTTGTGCTGCAGATGTTTGGAAGTGTGGCTTCCATCCTAGATACCAGCTGTGCAGCAGGAGGGATGTTGGACTGCAGTAAGGTAGAGATATGTTGAGCTTGATAAGGGATACAGAAACAAAAACTGGTTCCTGGGCTGGCAATCTGGCATTGGGCAGATTGTGTCTTTGTGGCACCTTGTTATCTGTGAGATTGAAGGTTTGATGTAATCTGCCTATCATTGGCTTAGGCCCATGAGGATTTGACCACATTTTAAAAAAGATAATTTTTTTCTTGGACCCTTAACACTTTACTAAATTAATGGAAGTTGCACTGATTTGGATTGATGTTTACTGAGTTTCATATGGTAATTTTTATCTGTGCAGTGTTTGTGCTTTAAAAAATATAAGGACAACAGCAAGTATTGATAACTGTTTTGTAGATTTGTATTAGCTACTGTTGTTTTGGGTGCAGGTACAGCCAGACAGCATGTTCAAACTGTTGCTTGCCTTGGACAGGGAGTGCCCTGACATACTGGGTGTGCTAGACCTCGTCCAGGGGGACAAACCTCTCAAAGCACTGGTGAGGATCTAGCACAAGGGGAGGACACTTGTGATACATCATGG
Organism: Pomacea canaliculata; assembly: GCF_003073045.1. NCBI lineage: Eukaryota > Metazoa > Mollusca > Gastropoda > Architaenioglossa > Ampullariidae > Pomacea > Pomacea canaliculata. Next base: position 19,194,569 of record NC_037600.1, read on the forward strand.
TCTGGAAATATATTTAATAACATGAAGCATAGCTGGCAGAACCCATGACTGCAGCATCAATATTTATATTTGCTTTAGAAAAGCCTGGAGAGAAAATCAAACCACTTGGGCATGACATCAACCTCTAAAGTACATAAATCTATATAAAAATTATGCTACTTATGCTGTTTCAAACAAACAGGACTATTGCGACTGGTATTTCATAACACTTTTAGTGAATGTGTTGACTACAGTTGAGTGTGTGTTATAAACAAACACTTTCTGTTGGGTTAATGCGATAGTGAGGCACTGTAAACAGCCTGTGCACCCATGTTGTTTACTATCGAGTGCTTGCTTGTTAGGAAAGGATTTGAGTGTTAGGTACCGTTTACTGCCTTCACTAGTTCACGGGAAGCAACTCTTGCATAAATTTGTTCCTCAGTTGTTTAGTAACTGAGGTTAAACCAGAGCTGTAGGTTTGCTGTTCATGTTTCAGGACTTTTGCTATGAAGCTGATCCAGATACCTTCAGCATGATGGACACCATCAACATGTGTGTGACTGTCGTTGCCTACGCTCCAGACTCTTTCCGTAGCGTGCAGATGTTGGTGAGCTGCCAGTGGTGTTGGTGAAAGATGGGAGGCTGGATAATTGCAGATGATAATTACAAACATAATTTTTATATATATAAAATATTTAAACACTTTTTTAAATGTATTTCCACACCTTGCAGTGAGCTTAATGTGCTTTAACAAAAGAGCAGTGCAAACAAGTACAATAACAGGTTGCAAACTTGATAAATGAGTTTTGGGAAGGGGGAGATAATGAATATAAGAGCAGACAGCTTTACCAAAGCTTATTCAGGCCAGGGATTAAAAACGTAGTGGGTAGTAGTGGGTGTTCAGTAGTGGGTGTTCAGTAGTGGGTGTTCACCAAATGTCCTTCATTCTCATGGCTAAAATAAATCTCTTTTGCTTACTAGCATGACTTATATGGTGGAGGAAGGAGAAAATGGAATAAAAACGGGGGTACCATAATGCTTAACAGTGTTTAACGATGCACAATATTTATTTGTAGATTTGTCTGGCCCTATATATCTTGTAAAGCACATTTGGGCTCGCCTCTGTGTGGGGAAATGGGCTATGTAAATCCCATTGTTATTATTAGATGAGATACCATTTCTAATTTGCATTGTAGAATCTAACTTGTTCATAGGAAGTCTAATCTGACAATTTATTTCAAGATGATATTGGCAGTCCTGAGTTACTTAAAATCTAAGCAATTAAGAAGCTAGAGAGTGTTAACCCTCCAACTGTTACCTGTCATGCAGATGATCCTGGAGCTTGTCATCCCTCGTTACTTGGAGCACCTGTGCCAAGAAACAACCCACAGGGATAGTGTAAGCATGGCCAGGTCAGAGGTTACAGCCATCACCAATATTGCTGTAGCCCTTCGTGCCTTGATCAGCTGCAGCGAATATTTTGCAAGGTGATAGTGCATCTGTTGTCAGTACTTATGCACAGTATGAGGAGATACAAGGAGACCTGTTATCTGTTTTGAAATTAAGATGTACTTAAGACAATATTATCCTTGTCTGTTACCGTACAGCTTATCTTTGGTTTGTTTTCTAGGAGCATGAGCCTGCCACAGAGGTTTATGGAGTCATCGAGTGTTGGCAAGCCTATTCGCAATCATAGCATGCATTCTTTGACAGTTGACGACTGTGAAGATTCTCACACCAGGTAAACAAAGCATTTGTCATCTGGTTCTACATTTCTTCTTTAATTTTACCATATGACCTGACTATAGGAGTGTAAGGGCTATAACAGTTTTTTAACCAAACGAATTCTTGCCCCTGGACAGTAGGTGGATAGCAGTCCTTATAACTAGAATGATCTTCCCTATAAGCCCAGTGCTGCCATCAGATGACTATTAAAAAAAAACACCCTTCCATGTGGGTTCAGTAGTTTTTTCCCAAAAAACACACACACACATGGGCACATCAATGCATGCATAGTCCTTATTAATAAACGCAATTTCACACATAAGTACAAGGACTTAGATGCTGTTTATTTTCTCACTTATTATATGCTATGCATGCTTGCTGAAACTGAAATTTGAAAGTCTGTTTATTTTAAGCCATCGAATGGAGGAGGGTCGGCGGCGACCACATGGTGTTGACGCTGAAGAGTTTGAAATGCGAGAAGAATTCAGACACCCTCGGGATCTGATTCTGTCCATTGCTGCCCAGTTCTGGACAACGTGTCATGCACGCCTTCGGCAGTTGCGCAAGATTTTGGGTGACCCCTCCTTCCGACCTCCAGAGCTTTTGGACCACAAAACTCACAATGTGAGATTCATTTCTTATTTTTTTCCCTTTCTGTTTTCATGCACCATAGCTTTTTTTTTTTACAAGAATGCAACCCCAGAAACATACATTTTCTTCAGATGTTCGGATAACTGCAAGAGGCAGCAGCAAATGATGGCTGTTATCAGTTTCTGTTGAAGCCTTTAAATCCTACTTAGAGTCATCTTCTGTATAAAATTGTCAGATCTTTTTTGCCAAGGGATCGAACGAAGCTGACAGTGAGACCAAGGTCATTTCTTATCCTGAGAGTTGTCCCAGACCGTGGCACTTTACTTTGTGGATAGGGCAGTCCTATGTGTTTTGAAGTCAACCTTGGAGTCCTTTTTTTTCACAGTCAAGAAACTCTCAAACTTTGACATATTGCAAATAAGTAATGTTGTTTAAGCTCTTAGAAGCATGTAGTGTTTTTTTTTAAGTGGCTGCCAGAACAAGTAGTGCTTTTTTATAATCAGTAATTAGAGAAGCAGACATATATATATTTAGTAATTACAAAAGCAGACAGATAAGTACATTGAGAAAATATAGAGGCAGATACATGTTTTCAGGAATTACAGAAGCAATCATATATATATCTCAAAATTTTAGTCTCTGCTTGACCCCTTTGTTTACAGCGCCTTGCAGAGATTGCCCACACACTGCTCAAGCTGATACCATATGACCCATACACAATCAGCTGTTCTGGACTCCAGAGGTATTTATACCAGACCTAGGGTATTTAGATTTAAGATGAACATGGGATATCTAGATTTTTAAGAAAGATTTCTCATAATTATTATTCATGAGTTCATTTTGCCTGTTCTGCTCAATGTTCTGTAGACTGTGCCCCATTTCTTTGTCTTGTTTTTTCCCAACATCATTGGAAGGCTAAGTTTGATTTGAGTCCAGGCCAGTCCTCAGTGGCTGAAAAAAATCACCTGTTCTAAGTTGTCTGCTGCACTTTGCAGAAATAGCTTTTCACTGCTTCCAAATGCACACAAATATATGTGTGCAGACATGCAAGCATCCATACATATGAGCATGCATACATTTCAATAAGTAAGAAAATGCATTTATTTGTGCCTCCAGATACATGCTGGAGATACTACCCAACACAGACTGGTCACAGGAACTTGTTAGACCTGCTCTAAACCTAATCTTGCGACGTCTGGACAGACTGTTCACCAAAATTTCCAAGAAGAATGCCCTTAAGGTATCATTAACTCTCTTCTGCCTGTATGTGTTTTTTGCAATCAATTACAAATTATTAACAGTACAAAAGTTCCAGCCCCAGAAATGTTTTCTGCTTTCACAGAATTGAGAAGGTAAAAGTTCCCACAGCCTGGTGGCCTTAGGGATGGGGACAGAGTGGTTCACGGTGTCAAGGGCTGTATGTAGAAGGCAGAGCTTAGCCCTCTCCTTCTGCTCCTGTGACCTGCTTTTATAAATCAAGTAACTGGAGTGCTAAGTTGGCAGAGTGGTCTTCCAGTCACTATATGAAACGAGATCCTTGTTATTCCTTCCATTACACCTGTTTTTTTAATCAAATCCCAGATTCTGAACTGTAAAACAGTCTTAAGGCTATAGTGCTATGATCCCTTCTACAATAATGTGCCATCTTTGTCTCATGGTATGCTGTAATTCTAATATAATTTATAATTCTATATATAATTACTATTTAATAATAAGAGATATATATATAGTTCTAGTGTAATGTGCCATCTATGTCTCATGGTATACTGTAATTCAATAAATTGTTTGCTGGCTGCAGTAATTTAAGAAGTAAAGTACTTGTTTAACTATTCCTTTTTGTTGCTGTACTTTTAAAAGCCAGTTCTACATTGTAAGTGTTGGAGAGTAGCAAAAGTAAGCCAGCAGAAATATCAGTTCACTTTTATTATTTCATGCAATGCACGTAGTTGTTCTGGCTGTCAAATATGACCAGTGGGTGTAATGGGGTTGACAATATGTAGTAAGGACATTTGTATTCATGAAAAGTTTTAACTCTTCTTTTTAAAAAAAAAACAGCGGCAGATAGACTGGGAAGCAGCTGCTAACATTCTGAAAGGTAATTGCTAATACGTGCATGATTATCAGTGAGATGTGTAAGGCTATTACTGAGATATTATTGTTAAAATGTGTAAAATTATTATTGGGATGTGAAATATAATTACTGAGATCTGTAATTAAATTGTTGGGGTGTTTTTCATGATAGAAAGCCTTACAAAGATACTCAAGAAGAGTGAAAGTAACATCATCAGTTTTGAATGTCAACTATTCATTGCAGCTTTCCACACTACCATGTACAGACTAAGGCATGTTACATGTGTTTATCACACTTAATGGCACGTGTCTTAGAAGCATTCAGTTCATTTAGAGTTTTCATTATTACATACTTTGGAGATTCTTTTAATAAAAGAACCTTTAACTTGTTTTGAACAAAGACACCAGAGAGGCTTTTTTATTGAGGTAAAATCTTGTGATCCGAATAACTTGTTCTTCACAACAAAAATCATCAGGAAACAGAGTCTGCTACAAAGACTGCTGCAGCACCAGGCAATAGCATATTGTCCTCATTGTTACAGGTGTCTTCCAGACTCTGAAGAAATTTGCCTACATTGCTTACTTACCTCACTTGAAGGTTAGAAAACTGTGCATGAGTTGTGTGCAAGTATTCTTGTATGTGTGAGGTGTAGCTTCCCAACCCCACTTAGACTTTGAATCTTAACGTTTGATACCACAGAGAACTGTGCCACTTTCCTTCTCACTGATTTTCACAATGTCTTAAATTTGCTATTTTTTCTGATCTATCTGTGTCTTTTGTTTCCTAGCCTGGTGGAAAAAAAAAATGCTTGATTTATTTAGAGCATACTCATGCTCGTAAGGAACATTCTGTCAACACTTGACACAAGAACGAAACATGGACAACATACAAAGGACGGAAGGATAAACAACAGTACTGACACGTAGGGAAGTAGCTAATAGAAAAAAACAAAACAAACTGTAAAGCAGTAGATGATTGGAAATTGAATTTTCTATGGGTTTTTTTTCAGACACTGGTCAATGTTTTGATCTCCATCCTTTTATCCAGCATGGGAGGGTTGAGCGTCTCATTAGACCCCGGTCTGGGCACTCAAAGTACAAATCGCACAGAAAGATCCTCATCACCAGAAGTTGCACCTGTGTTTTGCTCAGCTGTTATCAAACTTGTGGCAATGCAGATGCAAGCTCTTGGGGTACTGTCTCTTTCTTCAGTACAACATATCACAACAACATGAATTATCTAATTTTGAGCATTGAAATGACAAACAGATTTTTTAAAGCTAAAGAAAATAAAAGGTGTGGTTTTTAGAAAACTCACAAGTAAACTGAATTAAACAGGGATAAAAAATATAGACAACCTCATCTTTCCAATGTTATCAGCTGTTGGAGTTTTACTGAAGTCACCATAAAATATGTCAGACGAATGCCATTTGTTTCTCCACTAAACTGCATAAAGCATCTGATAATGTTGGCTTATTGTGCAGGAACACTATTCTTTAGAATATATTTGTGGAGGCCCTTCAGCTGTACATCCAAGTGATAAGCTTCTGGGGCTCCTCACAAACTTTGTCCTACCACTTTGCATCCGTGTTGGCTGCGGCTGTCGTGGTATGTCATCCTATGCTGCTGTTTGTTGTTTTATTACAGAAAGAAAGTTCTTCAGGCTGTGTCTAAGGTTTTTTTTTATTTATATATATATATGTTACTTTTAATGACAATGTTGGACTTGATGAAAAAAGAGAAAATCTGTTTCTGACATTTTACTTTTCAGACATGCCTCATCTGTATCCTGTGGACATCAAGTTTGTCTTAAATGCAGTCACTAGTCTGTTGACCCCACATCCTCCAGCGGCCACCATGCATAACTCCAGCACTAAGTCACACTATGTCAACACAGAACGAAGTCGCAGCGGCAGCATGTCAGCATCTGAGAAGATGGCACAGAAACTAGGGCATGAATTCCATCACACTGCAGCTTTCATTGGTTTGTAACTTCCTCACAGCTGTGAATACTTTTATAGAACAAAAGAACGAATGTTAACTGAATGCATTCATGGGAAGAAAGACTCCCCTAAGTGTCTAGATATGTGCATATAAAGGTGACCTGTGACCTTATGATTTTATTTAACATTTTGAACTTTTATTTTGCGCAACATAATTAAGTAGGGTACTACACCCACCAGCAAATCATAAAAACACAAAAACTACAAAAGAAAAAAATGTTAGCTGATAATAATTTGCTATTCACAATAACCTACTATACTATATATACAAAGCACACTTTGTCATTCAGACAGATAGCAAAATTTAAAAAAATATAGTGTAAATACAAATTGATATAATGCATAATACAAAATATATAATGGAAACAAAAATCAAGCATAGTTTTTGTAGCAGCTAAGATTTAAATGACCATTTAAGTGTTGTCTTTGACTCTGAATGACAGGTGGGGTATTGGAGAGAGTTTCATTTAGAAATGCATAAGGATCACATACGGTGTCTGTGTGCTAATGTATTTATAGTTGGAATGGACAGTGCCAGTGTCAAATGAGAAGCAGGGGTTTTGAGCAGGAGTGTAGAAAGACATGAGATCAGAATAATAGCCAATGAGGAATTTGTAATAGTTGAGAGCTTAGAGTGGGTTCTCCTTTTGAGTAGTCTGTGGACAGCATGCAGAAGTGGTGTGGCATGTTTAGATTGATGAGCTCTGAGAACACCAAGCAGCAGGGTTCTGGACTTTCTGAACCTTGTGAATCAGATAATGTTGACAGCCTGCAAGAAATGATACACTAGTCCAAAAGAAGGGGTGAAAATGGTAGCAATTTTGACAGGGTGTAGGATGAATGTCACTTATCTTATGGAGTTTGTTTTAAGTAGAATGTTAGAGGTCTAAAGCATGTTTGTCAAGGGACATGTCAACTGCGATTGTAAAAAACTGCTGAAGATACAAAGGAAATATTGGCATTGGCAACTTAAACAGAGACTGACAGATGAAGGAGAATTCTGGCACTTTTCTTACAAAAGATGAGGGCTTCTTATCATTTGTCATTTATTTTATGAAACAGAATGAGACTGAGTCAGTGTGGAGAGTTGGTGCACATGATGGATGGGAAGTGAGAGGTTAAAGACCTTAATTATCTCAGGGCAGTGCCCATATTATTCCCCTTGCTGCTTTGCCTAGCTCTCTATAGAGTCATTCCACAGCTGGGTTGGGAGGGGGAAAACATGCTGCATGACGTGGGCATCAAACCAGTGAATTGCACACTTTTGAACTTGGACACTTTCACTCTAACCCCTATAGAGTGTATGCTTCCCTATAAAGATTGCATCCACCCAGAAAGCCTCCCCTTTCTCCAGCTACCCATGGAGCAGAAAACAGCACATGAATACAGCATAGGACCAAGATTTATTGAGAAATTGTGTCACCGTCTTGTTTCCCAGTCAAAATCTGGATTTATTCTGTTCATATCTTCAAATTAGACAAGCAGTCTTCCTTTGCATTTTTCTTTGTGTGTGTTTTTCAGATTAGACTGTTGATGTGTTTATTATTTTACAGAATAAGCAATAAAAAATGAAAGGTTTTCATCATTGTTGAGCAGCAAAATTAGAAAATATTTTTACTGTGCAGGTTTAGAAGTACTAGCCGTGTGCTTCGACAAACATCTTTCCACAGAGTGGCAGAGTGTGGCCAAGTGCATTCAGGCTTTGGCTTCCAAGGGCAAAGGTTAGCAATTCACAGATTTTTCACTAACAGGTGTTGGCTGGCTTTTAGACTATATAGCTGGCCAGCCTGTTGTAGTGATGCAGTATTTTTTGAAACTCAAGTTTCATTTGTGCGTTTTGAATTTTGATAGACGTAAATGCTGAACATAGTGAAAAATTTCTTGTATGGATGCATGTTTGTTTTTTGTTTTTTTTTGCATTTTACTGTGGTTGTAGTCAGTTAACTGGGTGATGGATGATGCAGTTTTTTTTCTCCCATTAGTGGGGTTTGATTTAAGATTCAGTGGAATCCTTTCACCACCTTTTTTTTTCTTCATTGAGAGAGAAAGAATAAAGATTTGTGACTTTGACCTATCCAAAATTTTCATTTTGTCACCTATATAAACCTTTTTGTTGCAGGGATATGTGAATGGGAAAATTTTCAAATTAAGTGAAATGGGGAAAATTCTGAATTAATGACTGTATAAAAAGTATGAGAATGACTCTGCTAGTTTTCTTTACTGTTACAGTGGGTCTTCCTCTGTGGAAGTTTCTGGATTTCCTGGTGACCCACAGACCATCTCTGTTCCTATTACTCCACACATTCATCAGGTTCAGGGTCAGCAAAGCTTGTTGATTGTCTCTAATGCTTATGATATTTCTTAGATATAATTCATTATATTTGTTCTTATTCATGCCAGAGTCATTGCTATGGGATATAACTAGTTGTGTGTCTGTTTTTGATGCTTTCATTATCAGGGACCCTATCTTAGGCACAAAAAAGGGGAAGAGGAGTGTGCCTCAAAGATGTTATGACAGAGACAGGGGAGGCAAGCAGCGCATCAAAATTGTTCCATTAAATTGCCAGTATTAGTCCTCTGGCATTGTTCAAGGTGGCTCATGCTTAGTTTTCAGGTATCCATTCCAAGGCATTGTTGACCCAGACTGGTATGTTTTGATGATATTAGTGTAGAAACCAGAACCACCACTTTCTCAGGATATGTCACTTCCTCATTTGGATCATATTGCCACCCACCCCACTCAATAAACAAACTCTTATTCTTATTCAGATGATGCGTGTGAACTGTGACACAGCCCAGGAGTACTACATGCAGCAAACCATCAAGGACAAGCTGCAAGGTTACAGTTATGCATATCCCAAGTCCACAGCTACCATCCTCATCTCTATGGCCCAGGAACTGAAGCAGCTGCGGGACAACATGGCCGCTTGTGTAGCTGGTGCGTGGACATAATTACGGCATTCCTGTCTATGCAGAATAATCCCCCATTGTCATGTTTCCTGATAAGTTCTTTTTTCTCTGTCTGTGATGTCATGATGTAGTTTAATGGGAAGGTGAACCAAAGATTTGATGTTGCATCACCATCAGTATGCAAAAATAAATCTACAGAAGAGAAAGAGAAATGGTTTGTAGACATTTTTAGGTGTCCCTAAGAGCAGTTGGTGCTGAAACAACACTAATATTTGATTTTAATGCAGGTTATCACTCAAGAACAGCCACTATTGCCACAGACCACTCAGAGTTCTCCCAGACCCACCTGTCCGATACTCAGCTGCCACCCAACCTAACTGAGCTTGCAGCTGAACTCATTGGCCCAACTAAGTGCTCATTTGGTCTCAATGCTAAGAAGAATAGTAGAGGTAACCTTTTTCCCTTTATCCATGTTGCCTTCTTCAACAGTTAAAGCATTTCTTTCCTTTGCATTTATAGTATTTTCTTTCTATCCCTAGTAACTGTTGTAAGACACATTAAATAAGACATCTGGCACTGTTAAGTGTTATTTATCCTTTGCTGCTAAAAAGTGCTGGTGTTCTTTTAAAAAATAAGCAACTCTAAATTTGTCAGCAACCTCTTTGTGCTGACTTAATGTATAAATAGAAATCTGGATCAATTTTCAACATCACCAACCCATCACCACTTGTCACACCAACAAGACACATACATGGATGAATGTATATCAAAATCAAACTTATATGAAAACATATCAGCATACAAATATACAAGTAGCTAAAGCATATCAGCAGCCATACACATATCTTGACAGACAAGAAATATACACAAATCATATCACATAGCATGCAGAGTAGAGCCAATACGTGATATCAGTCAGGTTTATCTTTATGTCTTTAACTCTTAGTGACAAAGAGTTGAGGGACAAGACATGTTTCTGTTGACAGGAACAGTTTTCTCCCAGTCCAGCTCTGGTAGTAGTCCACCTGTCCAGAGTTTTACTGAGAATAGGAACACCATGGCACCTCCAGCTGACCTGCCAGCTGGACAGGGTAGCAAACGTATCCTGCCTCATGCAGGAATCCTCATCTTGGAGAAATTTATTATGAAGAAAACAGCAAATGAACCATCTCCTACTGGTAAACATAGTCTTGTCTTACCTGTCTGAACACAGCACATGAGACCATACCTATCTTGTCCTAAAATCAGGATAGTGCAGGCACCAATACAATAAGGATCAGATGTCCTGAACTTAGATCATGGTTTAGGCACATTGCTATTTATCTGTAAATGGCATCTGTGTAAAGGACTGACTGCTTTGCTGGGATATAGTTTCCTTTGCTTCCTTTTTCCTGTCCTTTATAGAGGCAGCATATGGGACCATCTTTTAACGAATCAGTCATCCCTTGACCATCACCTGTTGTTGGGAGGAGCATATGGATAGACACGGCTGCTTTCAGGGCCCATCACTCTTGCCTATTTTGGGCGATAGACTCCTGTACAGGACAACCATTCCACTCTTTGACGTTCATAAGCTGCCTTGAAGGAAAGTCTTTGACAAGGTGTTGTGCCGTGTCACATGACCAAAGAAGACCATCTTATGCTGCCTGACTATTGAAAGTAGAGGTTCCCAGTGTCCTACAAATATGGCATTCTTGTTTTCTACAAAGTTTTTGATTTTATGTTCTCAGCATGAGATCTGGAGCAGCTTCCTGCTGTCTAATGGCTGGATTCTCCTGTTGTTTCGGCAAGCAGAGTCCACCTGTCATGTCTGTAGAGCAGTACTGGTACTATCAGTGATTTTTAGAGCTGGTGCTTCGTACTAAACCTTATCTTATGGCTATGCCACATCCTATCTAGGTTAGCCATTGCCACTGTTGCTATTGCGATCCTGATGCAGACATGTAGCTGCTGTGCTTGAAGAGAGTGGTTCCCAAGTACCTGAAGCTGCTAATCTCTTTGAGCTGTACCCCATTCATACAGATCTCTGCTTTGCCACTGACATTGTTCACAACTTTGCTCTTTTTGGTGATGGTTTCCATTCCAACTCCATTTGAACTATCTGTAGGTTTGTTGGTGAGGTCTTGCAATTCTTTGTTAGTGCTTGCTAACAGATCTATGTTGTCTGCAAAGCGTAGGTTGCAGATCGGCCTTCCATCAATGGAAATGGAAGTATGATGGTCATGGAGGGCTTCGTGCATGATGTTCTCCAAGAAGATATTAAACAGCACCGGTGATAGGGTACATCCTTGATGTAATGCCTGCTGTGGTGGGAAAGTGAGCTTCTATTTGGTTATCCAGCAGTACTTTACTCGTTGAGCTATTGTATAGCACTTCGGTGAGTTGAACAAGGCCTTCTTCGACGTTGACTTTTTGCATCACATGCCATAGTCCCTCATGCCAGACTGTCAAATACCTTAAAAGTCAATGAAGTTGTGGTAGAGGTTGCGCTGATGCTGAAGGTGCTTTTTATAAGGATGTGACAGTTGAAGATCTGCTTAACTATGTTTCTACATGGTCTGAATCCAGCCTGTTCTTCTGCTAGCTGTTCCTCTGCCATGGTTCTGATGTGGTTCTGTATGACTTATGGTTCTATAGTTCTGGCACCGTTTCCTGTTTCCTGTTTCCTTTTTTTTTGGGAGGGGTAGGACTAGAGACTGCGTCCATTCTTTGGGCCATTCCTTGCATTCCCAGACTCCTTGGCACGGGACATTGAGGATATTTGTAGTTTCTTCCCCACCCTGCTTGAGCAGCTCATCCAGCACGCTAACAGTGCCTGGCAACTTTCCTTCCTTCAGACTGTCTTTCGACCTCTTTCCATAGGACTGGTAGGTCTGCAGTTTTACTGTTTCTATTCTAATCTGGTTGTTTTGAAGGAGAGGCTTACCCTGTCACCAATTTACAAAAAATTACATTTATTCTACAAAAGTAAGCATTTGCTTTGGTTTGGGTATTAGGAAGGTCTTCATTAAAATGAAAAATATATACACAAATTTGCTACATCTTTTGTGCAGAGTGTGAGACTTTTGAATCTCCACGGCTGCAGCGCCAGCCTACCATCTGCTTGAGGGGACATCTTTCAAAGCAAAACAGTCTTGACCGGGCTGCACCTGCAAATGTTGCATTTGAAAATGAAGAATGCGAAGCAGTCAATGGAAGAGGTAGGAAAATAGCAGCATTAAGATATTGTCTTTCCTCCAACACTTACAGCTGTCATTTATCCACACTTACAGTTGCCACTTACCCACTTATTCACACTTACAGCTGCCAGGCATTTTACCTTTTGGATGCCTAACACAGTTAAGCTGATCTAACATCAAAGAGAAATGAAGGGAAAGTCCTCAGAATACCTTTTCAGACAGTTCTGTTTTCCACTGACCAATAGTTGAACTTTCAGTTATTTTCAGAAAATTTCTGCTTAAGAATTTTTCTTGTTCCAGGGAAAAAACTACTGCACTTAAAAATGGAATAAATTATGCATAGGGTTATGATGAAATTTATTTCTAATGAATGTAACCAACACTACGCCATGTGTGTAGGTGTGTACGCATGCATATATATTTGAACATGTAATGACTGTGTGCATATGCATGCAAGTGTGTGCATGTACATGCATGATTGTCATGATGGTGTGTGTACAACCCCCATTCTACCCCTGCTGGGTCATGACTCTCCCAAAAAGGTGACTTTAGATGTAACAACAGGCAGTTGTGAGATGGTTCAAGGTTGGCTGTTACGTACGCAGTGCTCGAGGTAAAGGAAAGGACAGTAACACGGCCGTTCAATCTAGCACCCTCTACAAAAATAAAGAAAGCCCAAACCTAACTTTGCTAACAGTACCAGGGTGTTACATGAGTATGACATGAACTTTCTGGCAGGTTAACAGAACCTAATGCAGTCATTTGTATTGCAAGTTTTAAGTTTATTGCAAAAATCTATTATGAGATTTTTTTGTGTAAAGATAAGCCCACATGAATTGACCTAAACCCATACGTCTGAGGTTACTGGAGTCTCTAGCCAATGAGAGAGCTCACCAGCATATGCTAATGAGGTGTTGCTGACGCCTCTAATTTCACACAAAATGGGGCCGTGAGCTATTTCTAAAAACCATTTGAGTCAGACTCATTTGAAAATAAGTTTACATGTGGGTTAGCCTTTAAATGTTTGTGGTTGTTGTACATCATTTCAGATACAATTTTATAAATTATATCATATAGTGTCATAAATCATATCAGATACTGTGTTGTAAATCATGTCAGATACACTTATTAATCGGAAGCTTCATAGTTAGCTTAATGCTGATCGGTGTAGTCTGTTCAAACCAGGTAGCAAAATGAAAGCTTTACTTACTAACAGCTGTTTCATTTGTCTTTTAAGCCCGAGGACTGGAGTGCCCAGGTGAAGAGCAGATCTCCTTTGAAGATCCACGAGAACATCGTCTTCAACGCCAGGATGCCAGAAGTCGAAAGACCTTCAAGATCAAGCGACAGAAGAGCAAACCGAATGTGAGACGCTTTATGTCTCATCGGAGGCGTCCAGATTTGGTGTCAGATTCCGACAAGGGCTTTCCAGAAAACACACAAACAGCCGTTGTCTTCCATGATCAGATCCAACTGCATCGGGCAGGAGTTGCTGGCTTCATCACTCGGTCCGTGGAGACAATCCCAGAATCAGTTGAAGCCAAGGTACACCCTAATGCTACTCGTGTGTAGCTGCCTCTGGTAGTTTGCTAGCTGTACATGTAGCAGTGTCACAACCTGTCCATGTGTTCTGCTGGCTGAACCATTTGACAAACTGGTGAAATCAGGATTCGGCTAAAGGTAGATATTGTAGATGCTTTTCCTGTCGACTTAGCATAACATTTTTTTTTAATTGGTGAATTTTAGTTTTACTTAATACTTATAATAATAAGGTTAGGTGTGCAAATTTTAAAATAATGATCAGAATATTATTTAATTCATTTAACCGAAGGGAAGAACTAATAGAAATCCATTTCACTTTGGTAAAAAAGCATTGTACTGGGGTACTATATATACATGAGCTCATAGGAGCTTATGTACCTGTCTATACATTTGCATAGCTTCACCTGTAAAGAAACATTTACTGATTACTTCAAGTTTCTCATACACTTAAACCATCAGGGAAATTATCTGCCCTCAAAGGATGGTGCATTCTTAAGACTCCCCACCAAAAAAAATAAAAAGCAAACACCAAACAATAATAGTAAATTTATTACTTATAAACATACTTGCAAACTGTAATTTAAACATAAAATAATTAAAATTATTAATTCACTTTGATTTTAATTATATCCAATGTAGGGCGTAGAATGTAAACTGTAAACTGTCTTACAGTCTTATAATTCATTGTCAATGAGCACAGTACCATTTAAAGGATGTATTTGAAGTTGATTATTACTTTTATATGAAGATAATTAGTAATGACATCTAGAAAAAAATGTATGTTTGTTTCTTCTATTTTGCCATTTCCCCTCCCTCCTAAACAAGAAAGATTTCCATGTATGATAAAACAGCGTTGAGTAAAAATGACAGTTCAAAATTATTACAAACCCTTCTTGTGCTGTGCCACCAAACAATGTGCACCTTATCACAAATATAGTTTCACACTGTGATTGTGTTAAAGATGACATTGAAGATGAGACGTCCATTTTTGTGCGAGGGAATCAGGATGAATGTGGGCACATTATCAAAGGTATGTGCACATTTGGGCACATGCATCTCAGTGCAGAAGTATTGGCAGGGTAGATGCCCCTCTTTCACTCATGGAAGATATGTAAATTGGTGGTTTGGGTGACAAGTGCTTCATATTTATATGCCTTGGAATGGAATACTACCATTCCGTTTGTGTAAATCAGTATTAATAGTACTTTAATAGGTATATCGTCCAAACATCACAATTTCTTCCGTGTCCACTTTCACTGGTTCTGTATAAGTATGGAAAAGAGGGATGTGTGTCTCTATTTAATGATGTTTTTATTTGTTGTATGCATTACCAGTGACGTTGCACACAGAAAATATTGGTACATGTTTGCACTCTTTAAATCGGTGCTCTCATGTGATGTCATTTTGTTCACTTTGTCAGCAAGAATGGACTCTGGAGTGAGCCTTCCCTTGTGTTCCCAGTGTATGTAGTACAATGTGTAACATTTTTGTCTTATGGTTGGATCTTACAACAAGCATTTTGTAAGGCACTGTGAGAAGCAATCTTTGAAATGGAACTTTCAAAATACAGTTTAACTTTTCCAAGTTGCAGTTTGTCTTTAAATCATGATCCAAAACTACATTTGATCATATAGATATTTTTCTTAGTACCTGTTTTTTTTTTTTAACTGAAACTTAAGAAAGATTGTATAGGAAGTATTTTATAAATCTTGTTCAGGAAGTTGTAAAGAAGTGCTGCAAGTTTTAGTATTTAGGATCAGTGGCATCAGAACCAAAGAAGTTTATTTCTTACTTTTGACAAGGGATTGGGGTAGATGTGAAGTGTTAAATTTTGGACGATTATCAAAAGTGTGAACAAGAGTAAGCCATATTGTATTGAAAAGGACTTTAAGAACAGTAAATATAAAATACTCAAAATTTCTTTAGCCATTTTTCACATTTAGGGTTAGCAGAAATGTTATGTTGTTTGTTATTTGTCTTTTATGTGACATGACTTGCAGTTGAGTCCATTTTTCTTTAGTGTTCACTTCTGTTTGCTCACGCAGCTTTTAGTGTGATCCTTTGGCCGTCTCTGGTGTGAATTCAAGTCAGACAAAATTTATTTGTTAGCTTCATAATGGCCCCAGTTTAGTCTGTTTACACTTGGTGCTAGTGTGGATATTTGTATTCCTTACTGCCACCCCATATGCTTACTGTTCAGAATAAACAAACCTTTCACTAGGGATCAACAGATCTGGTGCAACTTGTTAAACTTCAGTTTCTGCATTATAATTTGGCTCAGCTAATTCTCTCTTGAATTAAGCTCAGAAGAATATCATGCTTATCTGGGATATTTAAAAAAAACAAACAACCAACGAATAATACTGTTAATACAAATGTTTATAATTTTTTTTCAAGATCCTAGTTAAATATTTGTATCCTGCACAATGCTGAAGAAAATCTTGAGACAGTATTAGATTTAATATTGCCAAACATTTTTCTGTTAACAAGAATTTCAAGCATGTCTGACTTCACTTCATGCTAGCCCATTGGTGTTTTCCAAAATTGCTTGCTGATTGTTTGGTTTTCTTTTCCTATTCTCTGGTAGCCAAGTCACCCTCGTTTTGTGCCACGGTCTAAATCGCACGATGACCCCTGTGCTGACCCTGACCCTCGCCTTCCCGCTGGCTCCGCTAAGCTTGGGCACAGCTCTAAGCAGGAGGTGCACGTCCCAGCGTCTCGCTCGCCGTCACTCAGTCCATGTGTCAGCCCCTCGTCCTCATCCAAGCCTCCAGCCGCCACGCCCACAGCAGCATCCCAATCCTCGGCCACTGTGTATGTTGTTCGCTGTGACTCCTCTGACTCCTTGAGTGCCACCGAGAGCTCGGCCTTGCTTAAAGGGGAAGACAAGAGCCATTCGCTGAGTTCACTTTACTATGCTGATGAAGATGTTCCTCTAGGGGGCAAAGTCTGAAATGTGCATTTAGTGACAGGTGGTTTTCTGTTTACCTTATCCTGGAAATATTTTATCGTACTTCAAGGTTTATATTTATTGTTAGTCTTGGCTGAACTGTCAAGAGGATCTTGTTAATAGACTCATGTAACTGTATTTACTTCCTCCTGGATAATTACTAGACCATCCTACTAGTGCAATCTTTTCTAACATTCACTGCAGTCCCTTTTGTTTTACATCATTAGATTTTAAAAAATACTTTCAATGTGCTAAAGACATTGACAGTGACAAAGTAAACTCTTTTCATATTTCTTCCTGTTTCACAATCACATTACACTAAGTAAAAATCTTCAAGTTGTTGCTAATCAATGTTGAACAACCAGGGAATGTACCTGTTTCGCCAAGCTTGATTATCAGGAGTCAAAAGTAGCAGTTTTAGGAATAAACTAGCTTATTGTGTGATTTAAAACAGAAAACAGACACATCATTAAGGTCTACATATCCGGAGTATGCTTGGGCTATCATGTTGACCAGTATTCGTATGATACTAGTCATGACCACGACTATTTATAGTTTATACTTAACATTGTCCGTTCTGGGCGCTCACAAATAATTTTAAGAATGTATTATAGTACTAAAACTGATTTGAAAAAAAATTTAGGGTGTTAGAAATGAAATGCCTGTTTTGTGCAAGTGTGGTAGCATACTACTGATTATTATATTTTGGATTTTTTTCTATCATTTTGTTCTGTAAACTGTTATTTAGTGTATTTTGCTTGGTTAGGTTTGAAATTTTGATTGGTCCTCCTTGTGACACTGCAGTGCAGTGTTAGAAAAATGTTGAACGGCAAATATTTAATTAAATCTCTAAGATATTTAATACCGGATCACATGTACAGAGCTCTAGTCTTTCAATATTGGCAAGTATTTGTTGTAAAAGAACTGTTACATGGATGATGTATCACCATTTTCTACTATCTGCATTTATAATGGAGACCTGATTACCCAGCAAAATGGTATTTTTGACAGATAAAAGAGGGGTTTTTTTTAGGTCACATTGTCACACATGACAAAGCAACAAAGCATGTATTTCTGGGTCATCAGTTCTGTGACTCTATTCTCCTTGAAATACCAAAGTTAAATCTTAACTACTTGCTGAAGCCAAATGAGAAAATTTGAAGTCAAAAGCACGCATTTGTGATTTATGAACGTTTCTTTGTTTTAAAAGCACAATAGCCTCTCCAAAACTGTAAGAAGCATGTCAGAATCATGCGGGTGTCCAGGTCTGATAATGCAGTGCCAAAATTTGAATGAAGATTGATAGTTTAAATTTCAGTTTAAAAACACTGCTACACCCATAAATGAAATCCATTTTATCTTCAGCAATAGTTCTTGTAACATTGTTTTTTAAATTTTTAGTCAGCTTTTGACAGTGTTTACTGTAGAGGTGTTTTGCTTCTTTCTTATCAGTTTTACGACTGGAAATGCTGTGATAGTGGTTAAGGAACGTCCCCTTCCCCCTCTTTAAACAATGAACTGCTGTAAGAGCTAGAAACTACCCATCCCTTTAAAAGAAGTGCAATATTATGGGTCATTCTACAAGGAAGTAATTGTTGCAATGTTTAAGGAAGAATGTTTTCAAGGAACTGAAGCAATATACAAATAATTCTAAAATAAACTGCTGTAATGTTGACGAACACATACTGAAGAATTTGTTGTAGGGGTAAAAAAAAAAAAAAATTCCTTAAGAGCACCACTTGCAAAAAAGTTTGGGTCCTATGACAGCTCCAGGTAAAAAGCTTTTTGTATGCAGTCTATTAACATGCAATGATGATGATGATAATACTGTAGTTTCTAGTTCACATAAAGAATGTTTCTTGTATGCTTTATTAGTTGTTACTTTAAACACTCCATGCGAGACTTGGGCACAAGTGTTGTTGAGTTTGCTTAAATTGCTGAAAGGCATTTCACTGTACACGTGTCATCCTTTTTTTTTTTCTGAGGAGGGCGGGAAGTGGGGAAGAGGCGCCCAGTTGTGGGGTTTCCACAGGTGCTCTGGTTTCTCCTCCGCATTGCTTTGATCACAGTGTCTGCTTCTACCATCATATAACTTTATTAAAATTCATACTTCATAAATTTTGCGAAAAGGATACTCTCAAAAGTTCCAAATACCTTTAGTATAAACAAGTCTTTTTATTGTAAATGCTGCATGGAAGAAAATTATACACAGCTCATCTTTATTCTGAACAAAAACCTGTTTTAACGGTTTCCTTTATCACAACAAAATTATAAAAAAAATGTCAGTATTCACATCACAACATTCCATCTTTAAAAACTTCACAAGCCCAGGATCTCACTTCTGCTGCGTAAGTGTTTGCAGCAGCCGTAACATGCTTGGCAATAGCTGAACATTTGTATGGTTACCATCACCTGAGGTGTTGACACTGGGGCTGACTACAGGATGAACTGCTGTCACAAATGGAGCAGTCTGGAGACTGTTAGTAGATTGACCACTTGATGTTGAGCTGAACACACTGGCCCCAAGTGGTGGTGTGTGAGTGCTAGGAGCTGGACCCACTGTCCCAACATGTGGCATCAACGCTGCTCTTTGCTGCAGTGGGGAAGGACTAGAGATCTGATCATGTGGCTGGTCAGGATGAAGGCATGACAAGCCTCCAGGAGGCAAAAGAGGGTTGGTAACTACCTGATGTGCAGCCAAGGAAGTAGACTGTATACCCAAGGCTGTGGAGGAAGCCAGGGACTGTAAACCCATGTGCCCAGATGGCATAGAGCTAAGGGCAGGGTTAATGCTCGCTTGCAGCATTGTCTTCAGGAAAGTATCCTGCTGCTGGATTAGGGTGGCCATCTGGATGTTGGCGGCAACAAGTTGCGACAGAGTCATGTCTCCACTTGCTGTCATGCCCTGTAAAGCTGGCCCTGGCATGCTGACAGTATGATTTGTTGGTGGTTGCACAATGAGTGGCGACACAACGTTTGTCTTGATGGCAGCAGGTGAAGACAGCAAGGTGTTCTGTGGGTGGAGGAAGAACTAATTTCACAATAAAATCTTGTTTCTTTAAAACAGCTGAAGATATCAAAGTTTTTCCCCCATGCCTCTAAAAAAACCTATTTCACCTGTTATTGCAGCAGAAGTGTTAAGATTACAAATCTACAAAGTTATCTGATGATGATGTGCAAACTAGGAAATTCATTAAATCCTTCAATCAGTGAGCTGTAAATAGATAATACCTTGTTTAATGAAAAATTTGACTTTGCAGCATCCAGCAGACTGTTTGCAGTGGCATTTACTGATGGGTTCTGATTTGTAACTGACTCCACAGCAAGTGCTAACACAAAGGAGAACATTCATGTTATCTTGTCCACCAATGAACGTCTTCACAATATTAAAAAATAACAGCATTTCAATAACTTTTTAATCATATCACAGTGGCTCATTCAAAACAGATAAGGATGGCAACAAATTCTCTACAAACTTAAGAGTGCTAAACGATGGTTTGAAATCAGTTGATAATTTTTCCTACTCCTGATATGTGTATGCCATGCAATGGTTTGACAGAACACTTAATACCCAGGTTAGTTTGTATGGATAGTAAAAGCTTTATGGGAATGCATTCTGAGAGTGGAGAACTTATGCCAAGAACAGGTTTTATTTAATGTTTTTGTTGGTTACAAAAGAAGTTAGGCCTAGAAAGCTGTATGCAGATAAGTGTCTTTCCAGTCACAAATAATGTTACAGAAAGGAAGCAGAATATACCCTACAGCTAGATGATAAGTGCTCACATAAGAAACAGTAGAAAATCACAAGCTTCCCACTTTAATAAGAAGCTATAGTTCATGCTACTATAAATACACTTACAAGACACGCTTTCCAGGTGGGTCAGGCGAGTCTGGAGGTCTTTGACCACTTGCTCCACCCTGTCCAGCTCCTGAATGGCTTGCGGCGAGCACTCTGAAGCTGACATCATTTCCTTCAAAATGCGCTTCCTGTAAACAAATCCCTATGTTTAATGTTTGTACTGTGAGGAACCCAACTTTGGTGGTTTATCCCTCCTTTACCAACCCTCTGAACCAGATCTGGGCAAGGGCCGGCCCATGGGCCGGATCCGGCCCGCCTCCTGTCTCTGACCGGCCTGCTGATCTTTTTTTCCTGAACGATGAAGCAGCTTTGGAAGCCTTCGGAAGCGTGACGTCAGCGACCTTGCACACTTCCCTTCTAAGCCAACCTCTGCTTCACTCTTTTACAGCTATGAAACTTGTTCTGGGGGGCTAATTCTACAACTTTTAAACACAATGAAGTCTGGCATAAAGTGAATTGCGACAGGCAAAATAGCTCAAGGCCTTAAACTGATGACAGGTAAAGGTCAAATCAATGAGGGCCCACTCACCACAAGCGAGACAATGTTTCTACAAGTAGGTTAGATTACAAAGCTTCGTGAGCTTTGCCTCTGTAGTCTAGTGGGTATGAACGAAGATTGATGTTTGAAAGTTGGAGTGTTCGAAACTTGGGGTGGTGATCGTTTTCGCTTTTTTTGTTGTTGTTGTTGTTGTTGTAAGACAAGAAAGTAACAGGTACAAAGCCCAGTGTGACACCAGCATATATATATATATACCTTCTAAACTCTTTCTCGTATGAACCCGATTTCAAAAGAAGTTTGTGAGGTGATATGATCTTACTATTTGCTTGTGCGGTCGAAATGTGATCGATGTACTTGTGGCCGATTTTTGCGCGCTTTGCTTGCATTTTTACATCATTTTTTGGGATAAAAATTAAAGTCAATTGAATGAATCACACTTACTTGCATACACTTAAGTTGCTGCTCGTTGCAGATCATCCATAACAGCCAAACCCCAATCGCAAGTACGTCGATCACATTTCAAACAACAACAAAAAATATAAAAAAATACACTCTCAAAATTAGTACGGATTTTTATGGCAAAATTTTAATTAAAAAAAATCCGAACATGTGATTTGCAGAGAACTGATTTATACTGACTGGATATACACAGGCATGCACACACACTCACACGCGCACGAGGAAACTATGAAAGGGACAAAGATTAGACGCGCATGTCAACCAATCCTGATAAAAGAGATTTTATCCAACCTGATTTATTTAAAATTCATAGTTGAATTATTACGTGAATGATGATGTGATCGAGTTGACTATAGGCTGGTCGAATCAATTGGTGCAGTGGTCGAATAGGCAATTAAAGGGTCTAATCGACCAGACCCTAAGCAAAATAGACTTTTATCGGAATATCATACATTTTATAAAGACTAATGTCGAAAACCGAGTGTATGCTATGTTTTACTAATTAATATATAAATTTAATAAAATATAAATTTAATATATAAATATTATAAGTTGTAACATCCAAGTATACAATGCATCTTATCTTAAAAGATGCATAAATATCATGATTAAATAGTGGAGATCACAGTCATAACCGCTGGAATTCTTCCTGTAGTGTTTATATTCACTACTGTAAAAGTGATGCACATCAGAATATGCATTAGAGTAAGTTTGCATTTTTAAACAAATAGCTATCAAAATCGTTGAAATGGTCGAAAGAATTGTTCATATTAGGGAAAGAATAAACAAAACAAAAAAAAAACAAAATACATAAAAAAAACTAGTTCCACCTAGATCAGGGATGGCGAACCTATGACACGCGTGCCCAAGGTGGCACGCGAAACAATTTTGTGCGGCACGCGACAACGCTGATGGATTTTTTAAAATTTCAAATTATCATAATAGCCTTCAATTTTTTCAGAAAACTGTAAATAATATTAAAGAAGTGATGTTGGATCATATTCCACATAATTTTTTCATATTACTTTTATTAACTTGGGTATCATATGACATAGCGTCATAGCGCATAATAAATTTTGAACAAGACAAATCTGTAGGTCAGTATAATAACGTTGAATAAATAAGTATTATTTTATAATTTATAATTTTATACTAAGCAGCTTTATTTTTTCTGCGCAGCAAACTTACTGGTTACTGGCTGTAGCACTTCGTTTCTATAGTGGCGTCATTAAGTAGACCGACTTGGCACGCAGCAATTTTTATTGCTTTGAAATTGAAATAATTGGCACTCGGACTGAAAAAGGTTCGTCATCCCTGACCTAGATTTTAACATTGTTGATCAAGTCAAACAAATGGTCGCTTGCAAGCACTAGATTATATGGTTTCCATTGTCAATCAATAGGTTTTAAATGAAAGGCTTAATAGAAAATGGATCATATTAGAGAACGAAAAACATTCCAAAGCAAAACGAAAATGATCGCCACCACAAGTTTCGAACACTCCAGCTTTCAAACACTGGACTTCGTTCGTACCCACTAGGCTACGGAGGTGAACCTTACAAAGCTTTGTAATCTAACGTACTTATAGAAACATCGTCTCGCTTGTGGTGAGTGGGCCCTCATTGATTTGACCCTTACCTGTCATCAGTTTAAGGCCTTGAGCTATTTTGCCTGTCGCAATTCCCTTTATGCCACCCTTCATAGTATTTAAAAGTTGTACAATTAGCCCCCAAGAACAAGTTTCATAGCTGTCAAAGAGTGAAGCGGAGGTTGGCTTAGAAGGGAAGTGTGCAAGGTCGCTGACGTCACGCTTCCGAAGCTGCTTCATCGTTCAGGAAAAAAAGATCAGCGACCGGCCCGCCCGCTGGCCAGTATATATACTATATACACAGTATTGGGTAAAACGGAGTTAACTATATTAGTCCGGCCCTCTAAAACCATCCCAATTTCTCATGCGGCCCCTTGGGAAAATTAATTGCCCACCCCTGCTTTACACTGTCGGGGACCCTGTCAACATCTGGCATAGGTGGAGCAATTATGCTGCACAAAACTTGTAACAGGCACCAAGAACAAGAACACAGGCACCACTCTTGCAAAAAGTAAAAACATGCCGGATTCACCTACCTTCGAATTTGCAGGGAATTTAAGGCCAAGGATAGCTCATCTACTGATGTCATTTGATGGATGCCAACATCTTTTGCTGTTTTAAGAAGTGATGTTGCCTCTTCCTGACCCTGTGTACAGCAAGGTGTACAGTTAAATTTGTTCACAAAGAGACATGAATTTTTATTCATTTGATCAAAGTGAGAACTTGCTCATGTTGACAGTTTTGGGGATATGGCATGCATGCTAGTAAGTTGTAAGATGTGTTCAAGTACCTCCTCCTAAAATTCTTTGATAAATTTCTTTGAACAAAATTTGGTTGTGTAATAAAATTTCATTGTATCATTAAAAAATTCGTGATTTAGATAATCTGAATTTTTACACATGAAAAGTATTGGTTTTGGATAAAGCATAAAACTGTGTGGAAATTACTGTATTTGCCTTCTTCATTAATTCTCTAACCACTATCGTCTTCCTCACCCTGCAGTCTCTACCATTAGGCTCAATGCTGTGGATAAACTTGATTACTTCATTCTTCAGTTCTTCCAGAGGAGCAAAGTCCTCTCCAAACATCTCTAGGATCTGGGGAAGCCTGCAAGTATCCAAAGCATTTGAAGATTATTTTAATACCAGCATATGTAAGAGTATGCATTAGGGCCAAGATAAGTTCACTTACCATATGGTCAGTCTGATGATCTCTCAGCATTGTGTAAGTGAAGTGTGGAGCGATCAACAAATATAACTAGTTGTTTGGTTTTATTAAGAATTCCTTTCACTACTACAAGCAGTTTTCCTGTACCTTTATTAGGGATTCATGCATTCATACCTCAAGCATGGAAACTTGGTTTGGTCACCGGTATTCAAGGATGCCAAATTGCTTGAGAATGTGCAACAAAGTTCACTTTAAGTGCGCAGATTGACAAAATCTAAGTAGGACTGTCAATCCTCATGTATTGCAGGTTTGGTGGTAGTCTTATCGAGGTATACAAGGGATATTCCACTTCCATGGAAAATTTTTTGCATTTCTGTCCTTATTCTTCAATTCTCTCAAAACTTTTTTTAAACACACTCATTGCCTATTGCAACAAACTTTTAGGCCTTACGGATACATTTATGAAAAGAACCAAAAACGCCAATTTTGCAATCAATTTCAGCTGTTCCCTCACTCCAGCAATGAGTTCTCTCCATGCAGGTGTTCTTTCAGCTTTGGGAACAACCAAAAATCACATGGGCAGGGTCTGGTGAGTAGGGAGGAGGCTTCAAAACCTTGACTTACACCTGATTGCACAAGAAACTCCAATGGATCACTTGGTGAAGTGTGCATCGGCTTGCTTCTCCTCTCCATCCTGGGAAAACTAGGGAGGTTGGGGGGGGGGAAGACCTGAAGAATTACTCCATCCAGTCTGCACTCACTGAAAGTGTGTGAAATACTGAAGTCCAGGCAGAAGTGAAACATCCCTCGTATCAGATGGACCAATGGTTTATGCTACATGAATACCAATAGATACCGGCCTTGTAGTACAGAAGTGTAAAGGTCATCAGTTTGAGCTCCCAGAACAGGCTTCTACTGGAGCACAGAAACTTTGGGCTTTGACAGTCAAGCTCTGAAACAGCCTGCCTATCTTAATGATCCAAGAGCCATTTTCACAGGGATTTTACAGACCCTTGAGTTTTCAATTGTTTTTCATTTGTCCAGAGCTTATCAGACAGATCCGTACAGAAAGGAGGGAATGTGGTCCCACTAAACTTATATCTCAACTGAACATCAACATGTCCAAGGCCTTCTGCTAGGGCATAATACATTTATATCTATAAATGACCAACTGATTATGAAATGCACACCAAGGGGCACCCAATAGTGTAAAAGCTGATACTTGCTAGTAACCACTGCAGAGAGAGGCCCTGGGTTCAGCTCTCATTTTGGGACCCTCTGTGATACCTGTTTCCTTCCAGCTCCCTCTCCTCTCATAGCGCAAAATCACCTCCAGGTGGAAGCGATTTCCCACCAAAACAGCCAACACCCATTAAGGGATCAGCAAGTCAACATCAAATGCTTAGGTCTTAAAGTAAACAGTGTCAAAATATGACTGGCTATTATTAGGAAACGTGAGAGCTTATAAAAAAGAATGACAGCTATTCATGACTCCCCCAATCAAAGCTATTAACAGGAAATGTGAGAGCTTAGACTGACAGGGTATCACGACTCACCCATCAAGGCAGTAGAGACTCAACATCTGTGTTGACTCCTTGACATTCCACACTTTCAATCTGCACACATAAAAATATCGCTTTTAATTTTGCACAAAAGAATGGCAAATGTGCATCATAATTGAAAGACTTGCACATTATGGCATAAAATAAAAGGGCATAGAATCAGAAGTGGTCAAACTGAACCTGGGACAGGTAACAAGTTTTCTGAAATGACCATTTACTCCACTCCTATGGTTTTTTTAATGACACCATTTATACACGAAACATGAAATACTATTACATAAAATACTACAACATAAATCAATTTACATAAACAAAAATAACATATCCATGGCGATGTTCACGAAATCTTTCATCAACCATGCAAAAAGAAGCATCTGACCATAGAAACGAAGGCTGTCATGGTTTGTCCCTAACCTTATAGTTGTAATTTACACAAACAGAGATAGCTTTTAAATGACAGGTCTCCTAACAATGCTAGCAACTGGTTTAAAAATACCTTTTTTTTTCACTCAAACATGTAAGTTTATAAAGTTGGCTGAAATACTTCATCTAAATGTCAAAGCATGCATTACAATCTTGACTATAACAATGCCAGTCTTCAATAATGTCAATCTTCACAGGATTCTAGTACTCATCTCACTCTCTAACCTCTCCTCCCCAATCCCTGGAAATGTGTAAGCAAACTAGCAGATGTAATTAAAACACTGAAACTGAGCTGGAAAAAACAGAGGACGCCAAGTGTACACTCCAAAATTGAGAAGAACATCTATTTATCAGATAATAAAAATTGATTGCAATGCCCTCTCAGTCTAGTGAACATATTAGAAAAAAATGTATGAACTGGAGACGTGCTGTAAATAGTTAAAATAAAATGTGCTGCAGCTAAAACTGTGTGAGTTTACCACAATATGGCTTGGCATAGGAAGCTGAGCCCAACTCTCTCGTCACATTTTTACCTTTCTTTTTCTCCAAAATTATACATGTTCCCACATTTCAGGAAAAGAGATAGGAGTCTAGAATATCTGCCTCTACTGCCATTAATTCATATTTTAATTTCACAATACTACAAATAACACATAAATAATCTTCCAACCCTCCACTGTTATTTCAGGAATTTTGCACATTTCAAACATACACTCAACATATACTATTTTATATAATATAATAATTATATTATAGGCATCAAATCAAATCAGACTTTATTGTCTGTCGAGGAGACCCAAGACAGTAATTTTTCTTTTGCTCACAAGGGCAGGCATACATACTCGTACAGACATCTAACACACAGTTAGGAGTAAAGATACAATTATCATGGTAGGTTGGATCTCAGTCAAATGGTCAATGAAATTTCAATACATTATATTTCTTTGCATACATTAATAAAAAATGCGTTGGCATTGCAGAAAGCAATGAAAATGTCTGACAAAATTTTCTTCATTCTCCTAGTACTAGTTTCTATGTCAACAACAGGTACTGTAATACAGTTATTACATGCCACACTTTCAAGTAGGTATAGGGTTTCCAGGCAACAAAAAAACATAAGGGATAAGATAAGATAAAACTTTATTTGTCCAAGAGGGCAATTCTGGTGCAGCTCGATAAAAAAAAAAATTCATATACAACTGCATGCACAAAACTATTCATATCTCATTCATAACCCATTCAAAAGTCGCACGGCTGAAACAACAAAAGACAGCCGCAGTCTGTTTGTCCTGCATGCAGGCACACAAAATCGGCGGCTGACAGGAGCGGACAAGTTCTGTCGACAGAGTATGCCTGTCATCACGAAGGATGGCAGACACCTTCAGAAGAGTCCGCCTATTATACAGAGCCTGAAGAGAACTCTTGAGTTGACCCAATGACTTTGGAGCAGGTGGACACCACACGATGTAGGCTGCTCTTGTCCTTCACTGATAAACTGTTGTAAAAACAAATAAATGAGGACAGTATGCTCTCTATGTGCGATCTGTAGAAAAGCTGAAGAAATTGGTGGGAGACAGAGAAAGACTTCAGCTTCCGGAGAAGGAAGAGGCGTTGTTGAGCCTTCTTCACGACATGTTGAGTGTTGACATCCCAGCAAAGTCGCCTATCGAAGATGGTGCCCAGGTATTTAAAGGCAGAAACAATTTCCACCTCCTTGTCATGGATGACACACACAGAACATGGTGAAGAACTCTGACGGAAATCAAAGATAATCTCTTTCGTCTTACTCGCATTAAGCTCTAGAAAGTTGTCATCGCACCAGACAATAAATTCCTCCAAAGCTACACCGTGGGTATGCACTGGCCTGCTAAGGAGACAGCAGTGCAGTGTCATCAGAGAATTTGACAAGATGTTGACCCTCATGGCAACTGCAACAACTGTTGGTGTACAGAATAAACAGAACCGGGGATAGAACACAGCCCTGAGGTGAGCCGGTGCATGTGGTGATTAAGTCGGGGAAAAAGTGCCATTGACAAGAACTCGTTGCTGCCTGTCAACCAAAAAGTGAATGATCTATGACACCAGCTGATGGTCAAGGGAAAACTCGTCTAGGAGTCTTCTAGCTAGGATATGTGGCTGAATAGTGTTGAAGGCCGATGAGAAATCAGCAAACAACAGTCGCCAATGGGCTTGAGGATTCTCCATGTGTTTGAGTAAAGTGTGGAGGATGAACAGTTTAGCATCGTCAATACTTCGTTTGGACTGGTATGCAAATTGCAAGGGATCAAGACAATTGTTAGTGGCTTTAAGAATGAATGCCTTGATGATTGTCTCAAATACTTTCATGACCAACGATGTTAAGGCCACCGGTCTAAAGTCATTGAGATGCCGAGCTGAAACTTTCTTCGGAACTGGGACAATGGTTGACAATTTCCAAGCGGCTGGGATTGAGAGTGAATCCATAGAGCGCTGAAAAAGATAATGAAAAATGCCTCCAAGTTGGTGTGCGCAGGAGAGTAATGTTCTGCCACAAATACCATCCGGACCGGAGGCCTTGCGAATATTCACTCGCTGAAACAGCTCCACAACTTGTTCATGACAAATCTCAACCTTCTGTACAGGGTGAAGAGAACTAAGCATGTCTTTAATTTGCAATGAGAAGTCATGAATCTCGAAACGAGCAAAGAAAGCATTAAGAACATTAGGTAGGGCCGTACTGTCAACGCCTGAGATCGAGATTTTTTGGCTTTCGACCCCTAACTCTGATCGTCAATATTGGCTATGTTCTTGAGTCCCTGCCAAGCTACTCGGTTGTTACCTGTAGCAAACTGAGACTCTATTTTTGACTTGTGTTGCACCTTGGCCCGACAGATAGCATCACGGACCTCTCTATGTACCAATTTTTTGTCATGGGCAGAACCCGTGAAGAACACACATTTCTTTTTATTAAACACTGCTATCAGGCTCTTGGTCGCCCAAGGTTTGTTGTTAGGATAAAGCACAAACTGTTTTGATGGAATGGTGCAATATACACAAAAGATGATATATGACGAGATGGTGTTTACTAAGTCGTCCAGATTAGGACATGCTTCTAAAAAGACATCCCAGTTAGAACATTCAAAACAGCCTTGTAAGCTTGCAACACTGTCTGCAGTCCAGCATCTAGGGGAATGAATTGTTCGGCGCACCCGTCTGAACACAGGCTTATAAACGGGTACCAGATGCACACTCAGATGATAGGACGCACCCAGACTGGGCAAGGGTAGAGATCAGTACGCACGTGGTACAGTTCCGTAGACAAGGTCGAGTGTGGTCTGACGCAGGGTAGTAGCACATGTCACATACTGGTCGTAGGTCTGAAGAACCGATGTTAGGTCACAGTGGTTGAAATCTCCTAAATTAAACTTAGGAGCATCAGGACAAATCGAGTTGAGATTGTGAGTCACATCTGCGATGCACTGTAATGCATTGGAAACATTGGCCCTGGGATGAATATACACCAGGGTGAAAAACAACTGGGGAATTCTCTCGGGAGGTAAAATGGGCGAAGCGAAATCGTGAGAAGTTCAAGGTTGCAAGTACACATCCTTTCATGAATAATAACCGTATTACAGTACCTGCTGTTGACATAGAAACAGACTCCGCCGCCACACGCCTTGCCAGTAATGGTAGCAGATCTATCTGATCGAAACGGGCAAGAGAAACCGGAGATGTCCAGATCTGCGTCACTGTCGTGGAGCCATGTTTCCGTAAACGCCAACAAACAAGTGTCCCTGAACAGTCGAAAGTTGTGTACCCACTCCTCAAGCTCATCAATCTTTCCACGAATCGACTGGACATTGGATAGCAGGATAGAGGGAAGAGGTGGATACCTGCGTTTCATTTTCCTGAGTCTCTCCTTCACACCGCCTCTGTGTTGTCTCTTTCTTGATTTGGGAAGTGGAGGGAGCCGTGTAATGTCGACTTGCAGCGCCCTAAAACTCCGGATAACAGAGGGAGATGAACGAAGACGAAGCAGGAGCTCGCGGGATTAATGAAGCCGGGGACCAGCACTAAATAAGCTGACCGCCATCTTAATATTGTCGGCTAGTGGTAACGGTCACATTCATCCAAAATGAAAAAAACACATGTCTAACAAGACTGAGCGGAAGATCATCATCACTACACACAGTTCGACACCCAAGTTTATCACTCAATGACTACCAGATACAGGGGCAGACGAAAACGATGAAAAAATGTAAAAAATGCCAATTCGAAATGAGAGCTGCAGACGTCGTGCAATGAGAAGCGGCCGTCTTGAAGTGGGATACACAATTTTAAATATGGGGTCAAGGTGAATAAAACCTAAACATTTAAAAGGTTCTTTACTGATACCATACCAAACAAAATTAACAATTTAATAATTAGAGGTTATAACAAAAATAGCTAAGACTGATAAAAACAGGATGTAACAATCTTGATTGGTTGTATTGGTTGTTATCAAAGTACTAGCTCACTGTGCCATTCCTATGCCAAATCCCTCAAAGTTCTCTTGAACAAATTGACAGGAAAGTCATCAAAGAAGAAGGTGGGGGGGGGGTACTTTTTCACGCCAAGCTAAACCTATTTCACGGCAAGGTAGTCAGCCCTGTAAACAGCTGCCACATACAGAGAAAAAAGAGCTGCCCAGGAGAGCTAAACCCAGGACAACCGACCTTCCTTGGACTGGTGACAGGCGCTAACCCTTGTGCCACAGGACCTCCCACATCAAAGGAAGGGAAAAGCATAGAGCAGCATATGTATATATATACTTGCAGCATATATACTTGTGCAGCATATGTACATGAAGTGTAGGTCTGTATAAAAGGATAATGATTACTAAAACAAGCAGTCTCACCTTTCAAGCTCTTCAAATAGGGCCGGGTATTCATCCCTTCTGATGCACATCTTTTTTACATGGAACTTGTTTTTGATGAGCTGAAAAGACAACAGTGCATAAAGATATCACTTTGTTTTCACTGGATCATGACGTGATTCAAAGCTCACCCCATCAACATCTAAACCAGGGGTGGGCAAAGTTTTCTTTTTGCAGGCCGGTCTAAAAATTCTAAGCTATGCAGCAGGCCGGTAAAATACCCAGATGACTACACAACAAACCTAGTGATAATGGAATGAACAACAAACAAGTAATGGCGTTCACTTACTGAATGTATAGTGTAAAGTGAAGATGTCTGAATTCGCTCACAATAAACTTTAAAAAAATCAGCCTTTCCTTTGAAGGCAGCCACCCCCAATGCTCTCTAACGACTCCATCAGACATGTCAGCCGTGTTATATGTTATCTTTGTACTTTGTCTGCATTAGAATGTTATGGATTGTTGATTTCTAACGATGTTGTACTTGTAATGTCAATCAAATTAACCTAGGCTGAATTAAGAAAAAAAGTGCACTTCACATTTTGGCAGACAGGCCAGTCCAAGATGTCCACGGGCCGGATCCGGCCTGCAGGCCGTACTTTGCCCACGCCTAATCTAAACCATCTGCTACATTTCGTACTAGATGAAATATGTTCTCAGTCAAACAGTGCCTTTTATCAAGGATAAAACCATAAGCAAAAATAGTGCAGATTTTTTTCTTTTAATATGTTCGTTTAGCTGTGAGGCCTACCATTGAGCCGATGATGTCCTCCTCCCAGAATAGCGATGACACTTCACCGGAAGTCAGGTACAAAGTATTCTTGATGCTGATGATATGGAAGATAAAACCTTTTCCGAACCCCAACCTACAGAAGAAATTGAAAACACTCGAATTAACAATTTATTCTTTTGAATGATAATGGAATTGTATCTAGCAGACAGCAAAAATATTTCAACAAGAAGAAACAACTCAAATGCAAATCAATTATTCAGAGGTAGGGGACAGAAAATTGACATCTTTTCTGTTAACAAAACATGCAGAATATTAATGAACCTCCCCCTCCATCCCCTATAACCCTCCCTCAGAGAACATAAAACCAAAGACAGTGCAAAGAACTGTCGCCACATCAGGAGCCTCTGATTGCAACAGTCAAGCAGCACAAACTGGTCTGGTTTGGCCATGTGATATGACACGACACTTACTGAAGACTGCAGAGAACAAACTGGCTTATGAACATGAAGGAGAGGTGGACCAGTCAGTCATCACGCACAGGACCTGCTTACAACTGCTCAAAGACAGGCGTGAGTTGTAGCCTTGTCAGCTGCATGTGCCTTCCCCTGATGACTGGTGCCAGTCGATGAACAAATGACTGACCCTAGACACGCATTTGGGAGTGGGTGTGTGAGACAGAGAGTGTGCAAGAAGCTAGTAACAGGGCTACAGGATACTCACCGCTGCACAAATGACTGCCTTGTGGAGCTCAATCCAGTGGCCTCAAACCAACTCTCTGAACTTTGAGGACTGTTGTTCGAAGCAGGTGGTTCTTCCTGCAAATATGACACAAGGGCATTGAGAGTCTGAAAATGGCAAGAACTCAAATCAAAGCTACACAGACATACAGGCTGTTTTTCAGAAACACAAGGGCCATTGTTAGTGGTGGTAAGTACACAACTGAACACATTTATTAATTCATGTACAGACCTACCTGTTTTTCAGAAGCACAAAGTCACACAACACAACATTGCCTGTGAGACCGCTGCATAAGAGAGGTAGTAAAGGTGCCCTGGGGGTTTACTGAAAGGTCAGCACTGAGTCCCCAGGTCTGGATGGGGTGGGGACAATGGTGTCCAATAACTATGGCAATATCAGGGCAAGCGGGCGGGCCCTGTGCAGGGGACACAAGTAAGAACAAATATCCAGAGTAATCATGAGATCTGAACCTGGTCAGCCGGTTCTCCTTGTACTGGTGCCGTCTGCCCTCTCTAGACAGCAGGACCAGCGCACAGGTTGGGAAATTAGCCCACACATGCAGTCTCATTCTAATGCACGAATCGGGACAGAATCTGCTAAGGTGGCGCACTTCTCCACTGGCGCACTAGGAAAGGAGGGTCCAGGTCTGAGAAGTCTCTTCTTCTTCTCTGTACTCCTCCCCCACCCCAAAACCCTCTGTCCAACTCGAGTGACGGCCGCTGTTCCCTTAATGATGGACCCCGACTTTCAGCAAAGGAAAGTTTTCAACCGATTGTCCTTGGATCAAAGGAGGAGCAAGTCGCCATAGACACCGCCTTGAAAGGAGGGAAGGTGGATATCGGGGATAGGGGTGGTGGCGGCACGCGCTTTGTATCTGTTATAAAGAATAAAAACGTCGGATGTGTCCTTGTAAAGATGAAAGCAGGTCACAAGACTCGAAAGAACAAAAGATGGGACACTTGTGCTTTGTGTATGTTCGTGCATGTAAACGCGCTCGGAGCCTGGTGTCGGGGGACACAACACTATACAAATATTCCTTGTTCCTCTTACACTCATTGAACAAAGGCCAATTACCAGCCATCAGCATAGTGCGGAACACATCAAGTGAGAAAACTGCTGAAGTATGGCCTTTATTAGCTGTTTGAAAACTGCTTTCACGTTACGTTTTCAAACAAAACACAAATCGCCACGTAGCGTGGACATGCATGACATTCAGCAGCTTGAAGCAAGAACAGTGAAACTGCACATCCAGTGGCCTGTCCCGTCCCCTGTGGACCGCGGCAGTCGATTATCGTCTGTGAAAGAAAGCAGTGATAACGATTTGAGGTGAGCACAGGGCACACGGTCATCTCCTCCACACTTGTCCATCAATAAAAACCCTACCTCCTCTTCCCACTCTACCTAACGGCACCTAGTCTAAGACCACGCAACAAACTTGTTATATGAACCGACAGTTCACGACCCAGCCAACCACATCTCTAACCCCAGCAACTAGTCGATACACGGCAATCGGGAGGAGGAGGGAAGATGTTATACTTTAAGCCAGAAACTACAGGTATATCGAGGTACAACAGATGTTACATGCAAGAGAAAGAGCGGCATGCCCGAGACGAGATTTGAAAGCAGGGCACCCACCCTCCCTCCTAAATGACGCAGTGTAGTGGTCAAAGACTGGCTTGCCAGGATTGAAAGGTCGTTGGTTCACTTCTCGTTTCAGAGTCCTAAACATTTCTATAGCTTTATTATTATTATTTTAATGGCCAGCGGGGATTTTGTCCATGGTTCCTCCCCTTCTTTACCTTTAGAGAGAAATCTGGCCAGGTTGGAAGCCATTTCCTCCTGGCAGTCAACTAATCAAGCAAGCAAGACCATCCATGCATGACTGCTGATCGGAACGTGACCGGATGGGAATATTTCTGACGCGGCTCGCTGCACCTGCAGGGCGGGTTCCTGTCGCTTGCCGCAGCGCCGTGATGTGACGGAATCGATACACGATGGAAGACATCGTAGGTAGGTCGAGTGGGGTAGGTCGGGTGGGGTAGTGCGTCAAGGCGAGTGCTGCTGCAGCAGCAAGTCTCGCGGCACGACATTCCCACGTTGAGTGTCGCCACTGCCTGCTGCTGCTGACGCCGCGGTGCGTCAGATCCCAGAGGGTGGGGGTAGGCAACCGTGCGACAATCACGGCGAGAACATGTCAAAGAATGGTGGTGCCACCTGCAAGATGCCTGTAACACCAATGACATTACAGCATGCACTCTAAAAGCAGGGTAGCACTCTGCGGGAGGATGCCTGCCTCCCCTCCCCATCCTTCTATATGATTGGCTGCGTACGAGTAGTCGACTCTTCAACGCACTAGCCTCAACGTGGCATCAACGGAAGCTTCCGTCACCTGTCAAGTTTGACTTCTGATCTAACGGTGAGTTCTTCCAGTCTTCCTCAACACCCTTCTCACTCCCCGTTTACCTGTCTTGAGCGCGCATGTGTTTGTCAGCATGAACCAGTAAGACTGTGGAGGGGGTGAGTTGTTGTTTGCGATGGGGGCAGTATCAATGCAAGCTACGCCAGCTCTACAGACAGGTGACATATTCAAAGAGAAATGGCGTGTGTCTGAAATGAAATTTGAACCCGCAACCCACGGCACCAGACTTGGTGACAATCGCTTCACCGTTATGCCAGCAGACCCCCCTACCCCCACTCTTGAAGACAAAATTGCTTAGATTAAGGTATGAGGAGAGCACACCTTTAATCTACTTTTATCTCGACAGCTGTCTGCGAGACTGACAAGAGGATTGTCACCACCACGGCAAGCTCGTAAAAGAGAAAATGGCTGACGAGGGTGTGCCATGCTTCGTTCAACGCCGACCATCTGCCGATGCCGGAGACTCTGTCGTCGCCTTTGACCCCGGTTGGTATAACGCTTGCCGTGCCTGTTCCTAGTCTCTCAAGTGCTGCATCGCAGATACGTGTCTATATGAGGGTGATGATGCATTTGCCGGCCTTGTTGTTGTTGATGTTGTTGTTGTTGTGGTGGTGGTCTACCTGTAACCGTAAAATGCCCCTCTTTCCAACGCACAGGCTACCCGATTCATAAGAGAAAGTAAAGGGAAGAGACCTTGAGCTCTTGACACAGTAAACCACTTATGTCACTCTCGCTTTATGTATCCCGAGGGCAAGGCAGGCGACCTTCATCGTCGGAGGTTAGAGGCAACGACTGCCGGACTCTAGATTCCCATCTGGAGTTCAATATGTGGGCGTCTTCTTCATGCCTGTGGATGGATGTGGCAGCAAGATACCTCTCAGCCCTTCTAGGAACTCGCGGCTTGTCCTTTATTAGGAGAGATGGAGATAACCTTGGCAGCGTTCGAGGAATCAGGTGCAGACCCTTCTCAATCCTACTTCACCACCTGCATGCACAGCGCGAAAAAAATCCGCCATTTTGTGCACCGTTTCGCATGCGTTGGCATGTGGAGGCCACTAGTGGAGAGCCGACACTCACCTCGACTGATGGCCTCACTGACCGCTTGATGTATGACCGATTGGTTACAGGCTTCTGCAGGTAACAAGGGAGGGAAGCGGCGAGGAGGGTAAGAGTGGAGGTCTTTCACAAGGGCATGTCCTCGATATTGTCATGTACATGAAGGGACCAAGGCAATGCGTGACTGGCCAAGCACAACGAGGAACACCAGTGAAGCAAAACAAAAACCTGATTTCAAATTGAAAAAAAAAAATCTCATTTAGAAAATTCTTATCACTTTTGATGGATACTTCTAGCACAAGTTTCCCGATCTTCAGGCATTTCCCTGGGTCTCCACTAGCTGAGCATAAGCCTCTCGATGCGTTTATTCATCCTTTCCATCCCAACCCACTAAGAGCATTTGCTGCCAGTTGCTTTAATCTGGTTCAGTCTGCTTTACGTTTTATTAATGTCCTCGTCCTCCACCTTTATTGAACTAAAGACAGATAAAACCGATTTAAAGGGCACGCGACATTAGATAGAGCTGCAAGCCTGCTTTTTTTTTCTTTTTGCGTGAGCAGTATGGCAATGCGGTGAGACAACGCAGTATGGCAAAAGTGTGACAATGTGACAAATAAAAGACTTGGCTACAGCGCGGTGTTCAGTGACCAGCCACTTGGCTCAAATCTCTGTGTGCAGCCGCGTGTGCTTATAGGGCTGGGGGTAGGGCTGGGAGGTACATAGCTGCCCCCATCCATCCACAGGCCTGAAGAAGCCACCAGCAGATTGCGCTCCAGACGGCAAAGTAGTCGTCAGTCGTTGCCTCTGACCTCTGACACCTGTCTTTGCCCTCGGGATACCTAAAGCGAGAGAACACAGTGGGGTACGCAGTGGGGACAAAGATAGATAGAAAGAAAATAGATATATCTACATACAGAGCTCTAAATAATGTTAATCCACTGGCGTTTGTTATCATTTACCTTTAAGATTTTTTTTAATGAGTACAAACTTCATGTGAGTGTCGAAAAGAACATTCAGCAACAGCATAGTGTCCTGGTCTGTTTTCTTTTACCGAGGATGGCATCTTTCCTCTTCGAATTCTGCGCATTCTATTTTAAGAACTACTTTCCTTTAGCCACTTCCTGTTTTCTCGACAAATCCAGGTGTGATTAAGAAAACCATAACATTTCTCGTGCCTCTTCGTCATAAAATACCACAGGAATATTTGTTTGTTACACTTTGTGCTCTATTTCCAGCGATTTTCGCTGAGCGCTCGTGTTGCACTTAAATATCATCTGACGTCAGCAAAACGCAGTGAGGACCTAGGGCCGTTAGAGGGAATACACCAGACGGTTGAAACAAAACCAAAAAAAAAAAAAAAAAAAAAAAAAAAAAACAAAAAACAACAACAAAAAAACACGGCCTTCCCTCTTCCTCAAAGTCGGGCAAAGCCGGGTGTTTTTTTTTTAATGGACCCTTTCATACATACCAAAGGCAAAAAGAACAAAAGCAGGAGAGGGAACTAGTACAGACCTAACGGCATTTCATGACATGGCCAGCCATGTGTCACAGACACTTCTGTCAGTGGGCTGACCCACGCAGTCTCAGAAGGTCTGCAAACAAGGGAAGAGAGCTCGCATATACAGCACTGACGCACAGCACCACTGATAAACACGCACGACGACTTACCGCGCCGCACGGCTGTCCTGCCGGAGGGGAAAGTGATCGCGCAAGTCGCTGCTGATGTCGGGTGCACAAACCTAACGGCACGCTCAGCACCATTTAAATACTTTGATATTACCTTTTGGGGGAGAAGTGTGTGGGGTGGTGGTGGGAACCGATTGCTTTGGAACCCTGGTCTGGCAAGTGTGCGATAAAGCGCGAGGCTTTCATTGACGTTGTATTGATAGTCACACCACGCGGGACACGCTCGCCCACCTCTGTTTAAAACCTCGCCAAGGCAGACTTGAAGTTACAGGCCGCTCAACCCACCCGTGAAGACACTGCCAGCGCCGAGTAATTCCAACGTTTACCCACGTCTTCTACTCGTGGAGCAAGGCAGGAGTATCGGAATGGACTGACGGGTGGTGGTGGTGGCGGGGTGAGCTCCCGATTCTTTGTTCTGTGTTGTGGGCCCGGCGTCAGCGATGGCAGGAGTCGACCGCAGCAAGAGGACGATGGTTGCTAGCGAGGGTGAGCGCCGTAGACAGAACCGTCCAGCCTGACACTCTGGACACTGCTGTCTTCCCCTTGCTTCCTGGGCAGCACAATGGCCAGAGTCCCGGGAGCGGACAGAATCGGACTTGGACATTGGTTCCTGTCTATGGACGAAGAAGAGGAGGAAGATCCAGGGGGTAAGGTACACCTTCCACGCAGTAAATCAGTAATCTCTGGCGAGAATCGAATCAGTCTAATTTAGATTCTCAGGCACTTGGTCGCGGTCGGGGTGGGCATCATACGCATACTTATTTAGACCTTACAGCTATACTGTATTAAATGCAATATTTTCTGAATACGTCCTAACAATTACGTATTAGATTTGTTGCCCGGTCGTAATATGTTTTAATGAGACAGACCAACTCGGTTTTTATCCTTGACGGGGAAATATTTCAAGAAATCCACAAGAAATAACTCGCTGAACTCTTTGTTGGGAGACCAAATCTGGACATGACTTGTGACTAGTACGGAGGTGTATGTCTCCCACACCCACACCCTGTGTACACCCTGCAGTCCCCATGGAATGTTATCATCGATTTACAACGTGCCACCGCAGTGCGAGGACAGCAGAGCAGCATTTGCTGATGATATGGGGTGTGGGGGTGAGCCTTTGTCTGGCAATAATAAACTCATCAGAGTGAAAACTCCTGTCGCACGTGAGCGTGCACACAAGCCGCTGCCAACAGCAGACGATTCCTTCCCCGACCCTTCAACTCTGAATTCTTTCAGTCCTCTCTCGTCCTGAGATCAGGCGCCCGCTCCAACCTCCAGTACTTACAACACGGCAGATTACTTCTTGTCGGGGAAGGGTAGGGAACCCGTTAAAAAAAAGAGGTTACCTAGTTTAACTGCTTTCTAATAGAGGAGAAAACGATCATTGAGAATGCCAGCTGTCGCTACAGCAATGACCATCACTACTCGACAGACCCCGT
This sequence comes from Pomacea canaliculata, assembly GCF_003073045.1. NCBI lineage: Eukaryota > Metazoa > Mollusca > Gastropoda > Architaenioglossa > Ampullariidae > Pomacea > Pomacea canaliculata. The sequence continues at coordinate 19,234,042 of NC_037600.1, forward strand.
GGCTGTTGCCAGCGTGTCTCCGTTTGATCTCCGTGACTGTGGTGGCCTGCAGCACGGCGCCTGTCGCAAGCAAAGCACGCGCGCTATCGACAGTCCACCTCCACCCCTGCCCCCTCTCGCGCTTCTCCCTGCCTGTCATCGATACTGCAAATCGATTCCATCGATCTTGTTGACAAGAAGAGTACTGACACGCACACACACGCGCTTCACCAAACCGGCACTGATAGCTTTTGAAATCTTGACAGTTGTTTACCGCGCGGCACATTTCTTTCTTCACCAAGCGTTGCCGATTGAGATGAGACCGAACAGGTATTCAACCCTTCGTGGGTCGTTTTGTGGTGGGACTGGGATTGTCTGGTCCTCACCCTGTCCCCCCTTACAAAGAGAACCTACGAGCGTTTGTGCGAGTGGCGGGCTGGGTGGCATGTAGATACCATATACTGTGCTCTTGGACTGGAGGAACAAGCATTCGCTTCCACTCTTGCTCTGCTCCATTTCTCGTAAGATTGGTGTACATGTGGAGACTACTGGAGATACAAGAGGCTCTCAGCAGATCAATGATTGGTAATGGTGAACACAACTCACAGTTCCCAACAAATAATGACCATCGCTGTCAACGCTAAGTAGGAAACCGCTTCTGCAACGACCTTACTGTCAATGTAAGCAACAGCATCTAGTTCCCAATAAATGTCTCTCGTCTCAGTTCTCTAAATTTTAACGGATGATGATCCTTGTCGTCAATACAAACATTTAATTTAAGCAAATTCTTGCCAACAATTAATATAAAAAAATACAAAACAAAACAAAAAAACAAACAAACAAACAAACAAACAAACCGAGAATAAAAAATATATAAAGCTTTCAGTTCTCGCTAGTAAGTGGTCTCCTCAGAGTAAAATAAAACATTGCTCTAATATCAATAATCACATTGTAAACATGAACATTCTATTCAGAGCAACATCTAGCTCTGACACCGTGATATGGAGACAGACCCAGCACTGTGTGTGTAAATAAGATCACCGTGTAACTACGACGCCCAGGTCCGCCCTGCTAGGTGTCTGATGTCTCATGATCGCTCCAGGTAAACACCTTTAGTTCCACTCGTCGCTGAACTATTGAATAATGGACTCCCTCCCCCTGGCCCCCTGCGACCCTTGTACACGACGTTTGTTTTTAATGAATAGTTCTTCTGCGTTGTAATTGTATTTTGAAGTGGACACATGTTATCGAAAATGGGATTATGGCAGGTTATGACATGACCACATGCAAGTCCTCTCTAGGCAGATGATCAAGTCACTGTTATTACCGGACAGTAATTACCGTTTGAGTAAGAAGACCTTGTTACAACCTAACATCACGTAGCACGACAATGAGGTTGTTTACAACCTCACATCACGTAACACGTCCTTCATTTTGACAGCGACTACCCAGTGTAGTCTTTTTCAATCTACGAGTTCGAATACGCCAACATGCATGAACAAAAGTATACAGGTGGTGTAAATCATAAGCTTTGAAAACAATTACATCTGCGCGACAGCAGGTTACACTTCTTGGGTGGGTTGCTACATCGCAACAGGACCAGCGTAGCTAAGCGAGGCAGCAACTGGCGAAGCGCCGCTGAAGCAGCCAACGTTATTACAGTGACAGTCGTCTTCGGTCGCGTTCTGCCTTTCGTCAAAAAACGTCGCTGGCGTCGTCATAAACAATACACACGTGCTGCCATATCAGGTGCTTTGTATGAGAGACAGTTACAGTTACAGAGCGCCAGTGGTCACGTGATTAAGCAGCATCCCGTCTTCTGGGGCATGCTACACACTTGCATGGCCGCCAAAGTTCTAGATTCTCTTTCCTCCCAATGATGTCGGGTGGCACCAAGTCTACAAGGGCCGGATGCTTCGATGTCATAGAACCTCAGCTGGTGACTCGGTGCAAAAGACCATCGCCGTGAGATAGCCATAGTTGTTGACATGGGGTAGCACTCCAATTAACTACAGGTGTAAAAGACCAACCCCTCACCTCCACACACCCAGTACATAGCCCTTGACCTATGATGATCTTGGATTGCACACGTCGCCAGAAAGTCTTGGCACTAGTCCAAAGTGCCCACCCTGACCCGGGCTCGAACTTAAATCAGACTTTACAAGACACCGCTCTTAAAAAACTGGTTTGCCCATGTCGTTGTGAACGAAAGTCACACACCTACTCCTATTATACACACACACTCTCTCCCTACTCGTCTAGTACAGTTTCAAGCAGACTGTCAGGGTTATCTATGAACAGACTGTCAGAGCTATCTATGAACAGACTGCCGGACCACATTACGAACAAGCCGCCAAGCCTACCTACAAACCTTCTCACTGAAGGCGGGTCAGGTGTGTGACAGCGTCGTGTGTACGGACCTACAGGGCACTGGCCCAGACCCTGCGTTCAACATTCGCGTACTTGGCCAGGTGTTCATTTACACAACATTCCGTTCTACCGTCGAGCCTGTGTCCCTACGAAGTGAACTATTTTCCACTGTCGCATGGAATCTCATTGACGATAAGGCTCCCTCTCGCTGCGAAACACTGATTTACAGAGCCACAAACTCTGTCGCAGCATGCGGAACAGTCTAGAACCACACGAACGCCTAATCAAAGTGACATTTATTGTCGGACCAGAAGGGGCAGAAGGTAAGAGGAGAAAAATCGTATAGTGCATTCTTGGAGAATGAGGCGGCATTCATTAAATCGTCCCCAGTTGAACGCAGGTGGTCATTCCACTGATCCCTGCAATCGTCAAGTCTCGTAAATCATTGCCGTCTCGATGTTCTCGCAAAAAACAAAACAAAACAAAAACCAAAAACCAAAAACAAAAATTAGGTGTTTATAAGGCCAAGTTCATACTGCGTTAAAGTGCACATGGTCGTTATTAGCAGTCTGGTGATGTCTGACGCTGAGTCAGATACTGGAGTACACGAGGGCGAGAGCTTGTCAGCAATCAGGTGCGATAGAGGCGAGATTCGAACCGTCAAGCCCAATACGACGACAACCCAAACGAATCATAAGCAACAAGAAACAACTCTTGCTCAACCTTACCTTGAAAATTACCTGCCCACCACTCCCCGCTCCCACCCACACCAAGCAAGCGGGTACACGGATATCCGCTGTGCAAACTGCTTCGCGGACAGACGGCGGTTTCTCACTAACGCCAACAGACGTTTTGTTTAGATCGGAGGTAGGCGAGCGACATTACCACCAACACTGTGCAGATTTTCCACAACATTGTGTGAACTAATGACTTTTTGAGAAATGCCCACCATCTGAACACACGCATGTGCGCTTTGGCGGTGGTCTCTTTCTTGAAGAGACTCTGAGACCGGCAAAGTTGCGGGTCATTTCTGTGCAGAGACGCACAGTTCAAGAGAGCAATTACCGTGTGTAACTTCACCCTCAGGTGCCTCCGCTCGTGTGATTGTTTTGAGCAGCAGTTGGCGGTAAGTCAAAACTAAACAAAGGTGTTCGCACATCTGTCGGTTCACAACTGTGACGTCACGGCTTGTTCACACGTGCACGCGCAGTGTCTGCTCCAACTTTGTAACGTGCCGTTGCAGTGGTGTAATCAGATCCTCCCTTGCTTGACTGTTTTATATCGAGTTTCATTCACATCACTTTATTATATTCAGATCGAGTAGGAGACTTGTATTATGCGACAAGTCGATATTTCGGAAATGTTATAATGTTATTTTCTCTCTCTCTCACACACACACACACGCACGCACGCGTGTATAGACACTCAACCGTGTCTAATGGACGAGTTGGGACAATGACCAAACTTCGAGACAAAGTAACAACCAAAAAAGTAATAATAAAATATTTTTGACCAATTACTTGATGAAAACCAAGCCGAAGAAGCGGGATTCATGGTAGTATCTCTACTCACGCTCTCAAGCAACATGGATAACGCCGTGCCACCTGCTGTATTACATAAAGTCCTACGTCAGTGATATTACACTTGTTCTTCTCTCGGTCTTCAACCGTTGCTGCGCGCCACACATTAGGACCTCGGTGTCACGCGACTACAGAATGCAGTCTTTCTGCCCCTGTTTCAGCTGGCGCCATGGAGGAGGTCAGTGAGGTCATCCCACGTGACTTTCTCAGCTGCCGTCTGTGTAAGGAGGAGTTTGAGGAACCCAAGCTCCTACCCTGCCTCCACTCCTTCTGCCACGCCTGTCTGGCATCCTACATCCGGGACACCAAGGACATGGTCCCCGTGGCGCTCGGCGACCAAGAACCGCCAGGCTTTCTGTGTCCGCTGTGCGGAACCGGGGTAGAGACCCGCGACCCCACGGAGCTACCCGACAACGTGCTGGCCCGACGACTGTCCTACCCGTCCACCCCTCTCCCCCCGGGCGACGCCGCCAGCTGCGCGCAGTGCCGACAGAAAGGTCGCGGCGAGGTCACGACCAGCATGCACTGCGTGAACTGCGAGGAGAGCCTGTGCGGCGCATGCGCGGAGCAGCACGTGCAGCAAGAGGAGACCAGCAGCCACAAGCTGGTCAGTCTGAAGGGCGGCAGCGGCGCGGCGGGCGGTGAGCTGGCGGAGGGCCTCCTTGCCGTGCTATCGCGCTGCTGCGCTCTGTACGACGCTTACGACATCGGCGCCACCTACTGCGTGGACTGCGACCTGGCGCTGTGCGACACCTGCAGCACGCAGCACACCAGCGCCCAGCACCGCTGTGCGGAGCTCTCCGCTGTCGCCGACAATTTCGTCGCTAAGATACAGGAGCCCGTTCAGCATCTTCGTCGCGATTCCCAGACACTCGCGCGCCACCTGGCGCACCTGGACCGCGCTGAGCGCCACCTACGCAGGGCACAGAAAGATGTGAGTAGGTATTGCACGGGCGTTCTCCCCCTTCCCACCTCGGCAGTTCTGCTCCCTATGAAAATGTTGCAAAACTTAAAATTTTAATGTTTTAAATTGTTTCTCTCTCTCTCTCACACACACACCGCCAGCAAAACTTTGTTAAACATAAACTTGGCTTTCTCATCTTCTCTTCAATCAAAGTGATGCCCTCAAGATGTACTCTGACTGTGCTGAACAGGTTCGGATGAAGATCCGGCGGCGAACACAAGTGCTGTGCAGCCTGATCGGCGAGTACGAGGGCATGCTGTTGCAGGAGACGGAGCGGCGCCACAGGCAGAACCTCTCGACCCTCCAGCAGCGGCGCATCGCCGTCATGCAGCATGCCGCCTCCATCACCGCAGTCACGGAGCTGACGGACAAGCTGCTTCACTTCGGCTCCGAGGTAAGACGAGATTCTCGCGCAAGTTCAATGCCGACAACAGCTCGCCCCGTTATTTTCAGACTCCCCTCCCCTACTCCCCCAGCTTCTAACTTGGTTTCTGTCAAAGCCTACCACAAACCTGTCCACGCACAAGCCACTCAAACATTAGGCGCAAACACCCGACATAGACTGCACTTGATTCCATAACCGTTCATTGAATTATAAAAAGGTATTTGGGGAGGTGGACATAATGAGCAGCTCTATCAACAAAAGTTTAAAATAATTTGAACTAGTCAAAAAATAAAAAGATGGCACGTATTTATGAACGAGCTAAAATGTCTGCCTGACAAATCTCGTCTGCTGTCCTTCAGGAGGAGAAGGTAGCCATGCGACGCCGTGTCGGTCGGCGGGTGCGCGAGCTCTGCGAGGCCGACCTGCCCTCCACCCCCGTGGAGATGACAAGCCTGACCCTCTGCGAGCCTAACGTTACCGTGGAAACGATATGCAACTTGTTCGGCGAGTTGAAAAGCGACCTGGTGCGCCATGGATCCAGCCGCCAGCTGCTGGGGACATCGGTGAGTCTGGACTCCGGCCACAGCGTCAGCGAGTCCATCGACGAAGAGGAGGGCGAGGGAGAAGGGGAGGGAACTAGCGAGTGGAGTGCCGACAACAAGAGTGACGTCGACATGCTGAGCAACAGCAACCACAGCGACACTTTCCTCAGTTTGCAGCAGGCGGGCAGCGAAGATGCGCACCTCTCCACTTCCGGCAGCGTGGACCCGGCTGACGTTGGCAACAGTAAAGGAAGTCTGCGCGACAGCGAAGCGGAATCTGCTGCAGACGACAGGGACGGAGAGCGGGATGTCTGCGGCGCGGCGGAGGACAACGCCAACTCCTCCTTGCAATCAGCCGGCTCGCTGCAAGACAACGTGCCTACTCAGCTCTTGGAGACCCCGCGGTTGAGGATGACGCTGCCCGACCTCATCTCCCGCGACAGCGTCAAGGGCATGGGGGTCAACGCTCGCGGTGACGTCATCGTCGCCACTAAGGCCACGACAGGCAGCAGCATCTACCTCCTGGAGCAGCATGGCATCATCAGGGGCCAGCAAGCGGTGGCGGCCAACTGGACCGTGCACAGCGTGGCCTCCGACGGCAAAGTGGCCTTGATTGTGGCCCGCGGCGACAACCGCTACAAGGTCAAGGTCATGAGCGAGGACGGAAGTGGGACGGTGTTAGCCGACATGCACGTCGAAAGCTACGGCTTCAATTTCGCTACGACAACGCCTTCTGGGCGCCTGCTGGTGGCCTCCAGCCGCTACCCCCGCTCGAGCCAGAAGGGCAAGGCTATCAGAACCGGCGGGAACGTCGCCGTCTACGACCCCCAAGGTCGACTAGAGAGAAGAATCACCAACGAAGACATTTCCCCCGGGGATGTATGCCTCATGCAGAAGCCTCACTGGCTGGCCGCCGACGCCCAGGACAACATCTTCGTGGCGGACCCGGCCTCCCACTGCGTTGTGGGAATCACCATCACATCCTCGCTGTTGTTCAAACTGGGAAACTGTGACATGGACAACGAAGATCTTTACCAAGGCCCTGACAGTGTCAGCGTGGACAGCTGTGGCCACGTCATGGTCATGGACAAGAAGGAAGGGAGAATCGACATAGTCAATTACCAGGGCCAGCTACTGAAGTGTCTCTTCCCATCGGAAACCTTCAGGTTTGTGGCTGCGGCACCCGAGGGTCAGTTGATGATCGAAACTACAGATGGATATGTCAAGTTTTACAACTACTCGTAAACATACCAACAACGACTTTGATATATCCTCACAAATTCGCAGACGGCTTTATCATGATATATCCATAACCATATTTATGTTTTGGTATATCTCAAAGATTTATAGACGGTTTGAAACTCCAGAAGCATTATTTATGCTTTTTTTTTTGTTCAACTTCCTGCATTTTGTCAAGGTTTCTAAGAGCATGTCCAATGATAACATCGGGCGCGCGGATGAAAAGTGTGAAATGACTTGGGATGATGCGCTGGGTTAAAACAAATGCTCACACAACTCAGCAATTTAGTCCATATGCAACACTGCTGGCTAGAGTTCTGCAAAGTTCAAGTTAAGGATACCACGCCATGTGAAGTTTCCTATGGAGCTATGTTTTCCTACTAGTAGCACTACTGCAACTACAAGATATATGACCTTTAGTTCCCCCCCTCCCATATCCTATATAATTTGATTTCTATAAAATGCTATCACATATTGTACAAATACTTTTTAAGTATTCATTGTTTATAACACAGCTTTGTACTTTTTCTACTCCTCGTTTTTTCTCCCACTACTTTATTATTCTTTTCATGCTTTCTATCCACCTTGTACTTCTTCCATTGTTTTTTGATTTCCTCTTCTGTCACCCATACACTTTTGTCTGTGTATGTCTCTTAATACAACTGTTATAAAAAGACTTGACATGGGGAATATACTGAAAGTCACACAACTAAAAAGTGAACAACACATGCAACAAACAGAAAATGCAACAGAAAGAGTAGTATCTGTGTATAAGAGTGTGTGTGTATAAAGCAGAGTATGTGTATAGGTATGTGTGTGTAAATATATAAACAATACAAGCAGTGACTGTATGTCACTTACCTCTTCTTCCTCGTGTTCGAAGAGTGCCAACTTCTCATTAACAAGTGTGTCATTTATGTGGATGTCAGTGGGCCCAGACGTGTCACACAGAATGAGTGACAACACACGGTCCTGATGATATTCATCAATATAAACTAGTCAGTAAACATGCTTTAGTTCTTGCAGCAATAAAATGAGATGGAATGTTAGGCAAAACTATTCTCCCCATTAAGATGTAATTTCTACTTTATATCTGTATTGTTACATCTACAGGCATCAGTACCCCCTTAAAACACAAAGTAAACATGGTCAGGGGCAGCGTACCCTACCAAACATAACCTAGAGCATTTCTATAATGAAAGTGACTATTTCAGCCAAATTTGGAAAGGGTTGGACAAATACTGTGGATGTGATCTGAGATCACTCTCTCAAATACACATACACTCTACTCACACACTCTCTCAGATTTATTTGTGAGTGGAAAATGAATCTAAAATATCAGTGATGTGCCAGAATTTGTTTGTACATCTGTGACTTGAAGAATGTTTACTCAGCAACATTGGAATCTTACTTTTCTGCTGGTCATGAAGGCAACCAAAGGTTTACAGCGACAAAGCTCCAACAAGCGTTCTTTTGCTTTAAGTGACCACTTCTGAAAATATAAACGATGAAATTAAATAGACACAAAGGCTGATAAATGATTAAAAATAAAAATATGGGGTTTATTTTAAAGGCATCAGATACAATTCACGCAGTGAATGAATAAACTGAATAAACACTTGCTCACGTCTTAAAAGACCTTATCACCAGTAAGCCATAAAACAGACAAATAACTAGCCTTGGTAAAAGGATGTAAACGATAATGGCAAAGGCCTCAAGACCTGCACAAACCATTTTTCAGGAAACACAAAGGGAACACTGCAGGGAGATAGAAGGTGGAGGGGAGGGGATAGGTATTTCAAGATGAGCCACTACACCATGGCACAGAAGCATTAATCCTGTAAACATGAAGAGGTAAGAACAGAGGGTGACAGAAAACAATGGTTGGTAGGTTGTGTTTTACCCCATGCCAGACAGAAGACAACGTGGACATGCAACATCTAAGAGAGGACAAGCCTTGAATCCAACAGATCCCAAAATATGGTGGACAATAAAGAGGAAAGGAAAAAGATGTTGGTAAAACTAGCTGCTCCCTACCCCCCCACCCACCCAATGCCAAACCTCCATGAAAATGCCATAGTTATTAAAAAAAAAAAAAAACAACTTTCAAAAACAGAATGTGCATTGCAAGATATTTTCTTTCATGTGTGTGCTGGGTGGGGGGGATGTTTAGGGTCTGGTGATGATGACATTTCTAGTAATCTCTGTACAAAAGCCTATGAATAAATGTGTATGCAAGGTCAGCATTTTATGGAGGAAGCTAGTTAAAAGAGATACAATAAAAGATCTTGCCCTTTTTTTGCAATGCAAAATGCTTCAGTTTAATTCCTTGATAAATGTGAGGGAAAAACAATTATTTCTTTTCTTTAAAGAGGGCTTCTTAAGCCTAGTGTCTCACAGCAGTAATCTCAAATTATACTTTGGTCAAGATGCAAGATACCTTATACCCCTTTATGGGGTATCTGAGATAATTAAAGTCCATTATTTGCGTAGCCTACAAGGCAAATTCTATATCTCTTATCAAAAACCAGCAAAGGGCAAAGTAAATCTTTGGCACTAGCATTCTCACCTCTTGAAAAGGCTTTGTGTATGCCAGTTCTGCTTGGATAGCCTGAGTTGGCAACCTCAAAAACTTTTTTCTGAAAAAAAACAAAACAACCCACCAATATATTTTTAAAAAAAACCCTCATGGTATGTGATGAGAGTAAGAATTTGAAATAAACCCTTCTGAAAACCCCACCTATTTCTTTATTCTTCCTTCTCAATAGCGCAAACACCTTCTGAACTGCAAGAATACTGCCATTTTAATTATTCACCATTAAAATGCACCCTCTTGGTCATACTGTTTTACTTTCAAAGCATGCAACATTGTATAAACCAGTCCAGAACAAGAATGGTTTAATAAAACTCTCAGTCACATTTATGATGATATAGATGATACCTTAAAAAAAACCATCAGGGCTTCTGCTAAGGCTAAATTCTTTGGGGTCCCAGGGACCTCTTCTTCAGATTTTTATGGGGTTCCTGTTCTTCGCCCAAATGTGAAGGGGACCCCATTGACGAAAACTGAAGGGGTCCTCCGAACTTTTAATGCGTACTGTACGCAATATTTTGCGTAAGCAGAAGCCCTGACCATTATCAGTTCTGTTTACTTACGCGAGAAATCGGATGCTTCTCTTCGGGACGAAGCAAGTGCTTCCATAGTCCACGAAGTACATCTGAAAATAAAGCTCTCAGTTCATCCTCAATTTTCATCTTGACCTTCACAGTCAAGCCTCAGTTAATCCAAATTTAATTTATTATAATAAATAATAATTAAATTATATAATCTCTAATTATTTTAAGAAGTGCAAGAATCTTCACTAAAACATGATTAACAAAAAAAAAGTGGTGCTGACTTCAACATGGACAATGCAACATACTCAAAAGCAGAAATTTGTTTAAAAAAAAATATACCTCAATCATGCCTGACTTGCTTTCGCCTGTAATGATACCACGGTGCCAGTTGTTGTCTTCTGGAAAGAGCGTTGCACACACCTGACCATAGGTCATTAGACACTCTGGCATCCGGTAGAGTTCCCCCCTAGCTTCGTACACGGATCTGGAAGTATTGACATATGGAAGTTTTATTTTCAGTTTTCCAAAAAACTTTTGTTGTCTAGTTCTTTACACGTGATCTAGAATTCTTACCATTAATTCTTTCACCAAGTGTAAAGTGTAAAGATAACCCACATTTCATATCCATAAAAGGCCTAAGTATTACACACGATACTGCACTTCAAAACTATTAATTCAAGATTGCTGAACACAAATAAAGTGATACTACACTTTGAAAACTTGTTTTAGAGAAACTCACTCAAGACCATTCATTAGGGATTCTAGAGCCCCAGTAGTTGTGCTGCCTCGGAGCTGGATCCAGAAAAGGCCAGGGCTAACAATGTTTGACACATAGATTTCAAAATGCTCGCTTCTGTTCTTTGGGTTGGGGAGAGTCACTGGTGTGTAACAAACTCCTGGGCCAACAGCATCTTCAGGGATATCTGAATTATAGGATGCTGCCTCTTCAAGGTCATCCTGTAAATAAATAAGAAAGCTGGAAAGATCTCCAAGCAAATTTATCTCTGTATGCTTTATGGTACAAATAGAAAAGATTTTTTTTAAAGATGGCACAAAGATTCTGAATGTTCTGGCCAGCACCTAGATGACAGTAAAAATGACAGTAATTTACTGATCCTTGCCAAAATATTCATCCGATGGAAAAAATTCATCATCAAAAAGACACCAGTTCAGGTGGACAGTGATTTGGGCTAATGAAAGAAAGTTTATGGCTCACAGCTATTCATCAGTGACATTTTAAACAACCAGTAACAAACTGGCAACAGAAAAAGCAAAGCTGCATGAGGAAATTAAAAGCAGAATAAGCCAGGTCTTACTCCTCTGGTAAATATACTTACCCCAAGAGCATGTGGCTTCCAGGCATCCAGCAGGTAGTGAAAATGCCTTGTCCCCTTTCCAGGAATGCTGAACAATCTAGATGCATCTGCAAACATTTCTTTTCCAAATAAAAAAGAACACCCCAAACTACTCACTCCTGCAAAATGTCTAAAAGAGTTTGTCTAATGAAAAAGTTTAAATAATTTGATTTTGGATCACTTTCAATGTCACTAGTCTCCTGAAGTTAAAGGACACAGCAGGTTTTGAAGCAAAAGACATTCTACAAGCTAACTAGTTTTAGTTTATTCCTTGTTACTCCTCAAGGAACTTAGGGCCGCAACATCTCTTAAGATACTAAGGGGGCAGGAATATGAACACTATTCACAGTCAGCATGGCGTTTGCACCCTTTCCACCAAAGCTAAGCATTTTTCTACACCACTGAACTGGTAAAGTACAAAGAAGAAAAGCCAAACACTTACTTTTCTCTCGATATTCAATGCGCAAGACATCTGAGAGACTTATAAACAAGTCATGCAAATCATTCATTCCAAATTGTTTGGGATCCAGTTTTCGTCCAGTCATTTCCTATAGATGTATACAAAAAATATTATTAACCATTGTGCTGCTTGCATCTGTTATCAAGTTATGTCAAGATGGCCATTTCTTGTTGTGCAATGTCTAGTTGTGTCCCCTCCCCCTCCTACTTGCCTTAATTCTGTTTGTAACCTTAGTTTTTCCAACTCATGGATTGTTTCTTGTTCTTTCTCTACATCCACTTCTCTCTCTTTCTCTTTGTAATGGTCATTATGTCTATCCAGTGTTGTACATAAGCTTTCAGAGAACCTTGACATCCTATTTTCTGGCCTTGAGCTTTAAACAAATCTGTCAGGTAACTCCATGGTAACAACAAAAATACAAATAAATCAAAATGTAAACTAAATTACTATGCCCAAGATTGTACTGAGAACTTACTAAACTTTAAAAAAACAGTAAAACTTAGTTGAAATGACATAGCTCTTAATGATGCCTGTATTCCCGTGCTTGTTGAGGCCGTGTCTCTTCACACTGTAATTAGCCAACCACATGTGTACCCATAATATAACCCTAACCCACGACATCCAATACTCACTGTTGCAGTGACTATTGCTAATCCTTCCCTCACACACATCATCATATTGTAAAAGTGAGGGAGAATGGTGTTCACCATGGTGTATACCTTATAGACCTCAGGAAATTGGAGAACTGGAATGCCATCAGGATTCACTTGTAGGACCTGACTTACACTCTCTCGCAGAATTTCTTCATTTTTGGACTTAGCCTTCATAAAGGTCTGCTGTTTTTCTGAACGTGAATTTTGCATTCTAGGGTTATTCTTCTGAGACTGGATGGGTGCTGCAAGAGAAAATGTGATTTATTTTTCTAACAATTTCCATATAACATGATCATGTACTAATAATAATAGTTGAATTTGTAGAATTTCCTTCGAGAAGTCAAGCTTAACATGCTATGAAAAAAAAAAAAAAATCACAATGAAACAGTTGACAGTTGACTATGCAACAAAAGAAAAGCAACAGCATGATAACACAGTGGCAAGCATGAGCAAAGTGCATAGATCAAGAAAAAGGAAAGTAAAGGGTGAACAGAAGAGAATTATGAAAGAGTATTATGAAAATTACTTCTAAAAGCAGTTGCTCTTGAGGCTATGCTGCGTGTCAGTGATTTTTCTGTGCAATGGCGGGAACGTAATAGAAAGGAAGTTTCTAGGGACGGAGTTTGACGTCAGATGCAAGGTTATTTTTATCCCGCCTGCCCCATGGACAGGGCTGCCAGGAGAGAACAGACGTCATAGTTGTCATGGCGACAGACGTCACAGTTGTAATGACGTCAAAGACTAGTTTACTCCTCACAAGCATCACATCCTCCACCAGTTCGTTACATCAAGAATATCCCATGGTTACATCAACTGTGTTGCGAAGCAGGATTAATGGTAGCAGAGAAGCGCAAGATGGTTACAGAGGGCAACAGTGCAGCAGAGACCCTGAGAATGTATCACCGTTTCGGCTGCAGAAGTTTTCTGGGAAGCCAGGCCAGGCGACGAAAGACTTTATAAGGGAGGTAGAGTTAGCTCCTGCCCTTAATTCAATGACTGAATGCGGCCTGTGGGCTCTGGAGGGGACTGCCAGACGACGGCGGCCACAACAAAGTGATTTCCCCTCGACTCACCCGACCGCACTTTGTGTGATCGAGAAGGGCATCGGGAGGCTGATTTTCAGAACAAACAGAAATATCTACGATGACGGGACGGTCAGCGGTCGAGGCCTCCCGGGAACAACTTTAACAGACGAGTCGACAACTTCAAGAGACCGTGGCAGGCAGGGATGCAGGCACTCAAAGACACGTTAGACAGGTGTAATGCTGACAAAAGGAGCACCCGTTCTCACCAGGTCAGCCTGGAGGATTTTAAAGCGTTGCAAAGCCTGACACTGAGAAGAGCACGTGTCACAAGTTGAGGCCCGGGTGCTGGAGAACGGACAACAACAACAACAGTGAGACAGACAGCTTTGGACCTGAAGCAGCTGCAGCAGAACGTGGGCAGCCTGCAGACAAAGAAGAGCCAAGTACTATCGCTGCACAGGAGGCACAGAGGCAAAACCGGATGCAGGGCGACATCAAGAACACGTCTTTGGAGCTGAGCCGTACAAAGACTAAAGAGAAGCACCTGGCAATGGAAATTGCTGACTTGAAACATCAAAAGAAGTCTTTAGAAGAGGAATGAATGAAGCTTAAAGATAAAGTGTCCGTTGCAGATCTACAACTTCGTGAAATTCGGGAGCAGCTAGAAGCAGAAACCTACTTTTCATCTCTGTACAAGACACTAGAGAAGGAATATATTAAAGTGCAGCTACAGCTGGCTCTAGCAAAAGCAAATTCGGAGCAGCTGGCTCGGCAGATTGCGGAGAAACAGCTCTCAGATGTGGAATCGGAGTTTAAACGAAAGGAGAAAGAATTCAGGGGATTGCAGGGGGAATTGACAAAGAAGTGTGAGAGGTATTACTGATGGTTGAGAAGATGCAGCGCGATGTGGCTGAAGTGCAGCAGAATGTCTCTGAGGAGAGCCAGGCGCGACAGAGGCTGAAGGAAGACGTTGAGTAACATCACGAATGCTACGATGGACCGGGAGCGCTCCACAGACAAGCGAATAAAAGACCAGCCGCTGCATGTCGGGCAGTACATATAGATTATTAAGAGGGTTACAGGCCGCAAAAAAAAAAAAAAACACAAAAAAAATACAAGACATCTGGAAACTCGACTTGTACGTAATCACCAAAAGGACCATGCCGGGATGGAAGGGGAATTGGTGTTTTACGCCGAGCCAGCAACGAAGGCTATATCACGGCAAGGCAGCCAGCCCTGTTAATAGCTGCAACATGAAGAGAAAGAACAACGTGCCCAAGATGAGAACTGAAACCAGGACAACCAACCCTCGCTGCACTGGTGACAGGCGTTAACCGTTGATCCAAAGGACCGCCCCTGTCATTCAGGACACGAGTTTTGTGTACACCTTGCAGGCAACCCCCCGAAATTACTATCAATCGGGGCGATATCAACACAGCAAAAGCCGCCACTGCAATTGGAGAATGTTCCGCTGCCGGCGGCGCCAAACCGCCAGGACGACGAAACACCACTGTGGTATGCCACATCATCTTGAAGACTGTTGTGCCCCCTTCGTGTCCAATGCCAGAGATGGACGAGAGACCTGCCGGATCTCTGATGCGCATATCGCCAAGAGTTGCAGCAAGGCAAGCAAGGAATTGCCAATACAAACTATTTTGACACAAGGAATCTATGGACAACCTGTAAATACTTATCTGTTAATTATGGCTAGTTAGCTGTTAACTTTTAATCATTTTTTTCTCGTTTTTCCATGGCTGCGTCTACAAGATGTCTATGACAGGACATTCACCGGTATGTAAGCCAAACAAGACGGAAAGCCTGCCTTTAAGAATACATTAGGTTTCACAGTAGGTGGTAAGACTGTAGTCAGTCACTCAGGAAAATGCTAGCCGGTCTGTAGCGTCAGATTCAGCTGCATAAAGTTCAGACTTTCAGTTACAAATCTGTTGTTTGTCTGGTAAACAATATCAGCTGCTGGTCTGACCACGCGCTATCTCACACCTTGATGTCATACACATCTCGGCACTCATTTTGTTATAAAATGTTCAAATGTAATTAGGTAAGCTTGTATACCACACCTAGATTGCTAACTAAACTTTATCAGTGAGAACACTGATGGGAAAGGATCAACGGGGTGGTAGAGGGACAACCAGTAGGTTAGAAGTCAGAGAAATGTAAGTGTCGAGCTATGACAGTCGACAGACATCATAGTTGTAATGACATCAAAAACTAGTTTGAGGTGGGGAGAGAGAGATCCAGATGTGAGAGGAGAATTGGTGATGCAATCGACAGTAAAGGTAGCGACATTTTGCTAGTCCTGCTGGTCTGACTGAGTGCGTGAGAGGAAGTTTATGCCTCAGCAACATCACACCCACACCCCTCGGTTACACGTTATGGCAACTGCTTGCTGGTCACCTACAGCTAATGCAGTAACCTCTGCAATATAAAATTCTTATTTACATTCACACATTCTGACAATGAAACTGATGTTCTTTCATTCTAACAAAGCTAGCATCTAAGCCCACATTTGGTACAACAAAGACATTTCCTAGACTAATATTAAAGATAATAATGGTGCATGATATCCCAGCCAAAGCCTGGCTCTTTAAACATTAAACACAAGACAGACAAAATTCCTGTGGTTCTGTAAAGTTAATGCTAGGTTGTTCTTCTGCCAGATAACATTCATAGATCAAGATGTCAACGAGACAGATATACAATCATTGGATTGGAGCAGAATAGATAAATGATCAAACACATAGACCAAATCGTCAGGAGATATCCAGATGATTACAAAGTAGAAATTGCAGGTTAATGCAGAAACACAACTGTTTGGCACTGATTTAAAGTCTATCCTAGGGAAGACTTGTAAAATAAAGAAAATGTGATGGCACTAACCAGAGAGGATTTTAACAGTGATGAGAGAGTTGATATTAGCAGAGGGATGAATAAAAAGCTACTGTAAAATAAACAGTCAAACATAATGCTGATGAGATCAGAAAAAAGTGCAGTTCAGTACAATATGCACTACAAATCCAAGAAGAAAATGAAAATGTGGAGAGCTGGCCCCTCTCAATCCTGTTAGGCAAAGGGACACCACTCTCCACAAACGTCAAGCACAAAGTAACACTCAAATATTGATAGAAGGTCAGTATTTGTTCTTTATTTGTGTGTGTGTGTGTGAAAATTGTTGTTTTTGAATTAGTCCAATACCTTGTTCCGGCTTTTGTTGTGTTGCATCAGTCAAAAGCCAGTCTCCCTTTGGATTTGGCCTATCTACATGTACGATATCTGGCAGGGCTGACACAAAGTCTACAACACTCAGGTAACCAAGTTCTCCAAAGGGCAGATCTTCCTTCCAAAGTGCCTGAAACAGCACCCCAAACTTTCTATAGGTTATGGATCTAGGCTCTGAATACATACATCATATATATATATATGAATAATTAGCATAGTACTGCATAAACAATTAAGAAATCAGACAAGAACTCAACAATGTGTCTTGTACTATGTCACATTGTTAGTATGTCTTTGAAAATATCACTGCATGTCAGCATCTCAAGAGAGATAAAAGGGTGATACTTCCTTCCATACCTTAGTTTACACTTCACAGGAATGCTTGAATTTATACTAGTTCTCAGTGAAATTATTCTGATTGTTTTTTTTTAAAAGGTGACGTAAAAATACATAATTTTGGCTTGTGATAAAAACATTACATCCCAGCTGAGTAGCAACAATGTAAACATCTGTACAATTGTAATTTAATGATTACGATGCTCAATAAGAATAAACTTTCATCATGCTATTAACAGCTTTCATTTTTACCCCCTTAAAGGTTAGGTTAGTTCTGCAACCTTTTTCTGAGATTTTGAGTCGGAAGTATTCTAAACATGTTACTTAGTAACCACCAATTTCTAGCATTTTAAGCATGCATTAACTGTTGTTCATAACTTCCCTGTTATACACATATTAATTAGGTGTCACCAATAGCAAACCTTAGGGAGTTCTGATACAGTAACTAATATTTTAATTCTCTCCTGGTGAAAAAGCCAAAGTTCAAAAGCAAATGGATTTACTTGTACTTTGGAAATTACCATTGTTTGTTACTGTACACGGTAAACATTTGAAGGAAACAAGAACGAAATTTACCAAGAATAGGCAGAATTACATTAATCAGTCTGATTGTAAGGTTAATCTCTCTGTCACAGCTAACAAAATTTCCCTCCCAGCAGAATAAGCATATAATGGTGAAGGATGACCAAGTGAGCAGAAACAAAACTTAAACTACTTAAATATTCAGTCCCTTTCTGCATAAAAGGCAAACATTCATCTGTCTGTGATTACCAACCTTATAAGCAAATGGCAGTCTGCTTGCCCAAAGGCCACTGGGTTGTCTAAGAAGGACCTGTTTAATAATAATAATAATTATAATAAAAAAAATAAGGTGTGTGCTTATCACAATTACAGCTAAACCATTATTCATGGTCTGGACAACTATCAGAGAAAAATCCTGACTTTTTCCAGGATAAAAATTTATTTTTCTGCAGTTGTTCAGTGTCTCAGTAATGTGATCTTGGTGCTACTTCAGTAATTATGATAGGATTTTAAAATAAAACCATTTTCATCAATTTCACTCTTTTTGGTTTTATATATCAAATGTACAACAGAATAGCGAGAAAAAACTAATCCCAAAGAAGTAGATGAAATAAGATACACAGAGCTCTTTCCTATTTACTGATAGGCCTTTATCTTTTATTACTAGTCACTACTAACAGTTTGAACTGGGCAGCCAAGCCTTTTATTCATTCTTGTTCCATGTGCCTCTTTGACATTCGATTCACTTTATGCTGTTACATTTTACTTTCATTGACCACAGATGGTCAGGTGCTCTATTCCTCCACCGCATTAAAATTTTTTTGACCTTGTACAAATGTAGATATAGACTAAGAATTATTAATAAGAATTGAATACCAGTTAAAGCTAGAATAAACAACAAGCTGTAAAATCTATGCTATGGATTCTTTGAAGGCTCCTCCCCCCAATACTTTACTGAAATCTTGTGTCCACAGCCCTGCCCAAAACCTTCGCTCCTCATTAGACTCCCGCATTCTATCCTCCCTCCCACAAAGACAGTCACATACGAACAAAGGATGTTCTCCCTTTGTGCTGCTAAGCAGTGGAACTCTTCCACATCACATTCGCTACTCGGACTCCAAGGCTACATTTAAACGTTTTCTGAAAACATATCAGTTCACAAAGTACTGTCTTTAAAATACTATCCCTAACTCCCTTGTCTGTCCTGTTAACCATCACGTACAGCTCCAACTGTTTACAGTAGTTTTCATACCTTCATCCATTGCTTTACATTCTGTGCCTGTGCTTATCTCACTGTCCCTTATCTATTCATTTATCATTACTGGTCTGCGCAGCGAGTGCAATCTATCTTGGTCGTGGTGTAGCGCATTTCAAATACCCATTATTATTAAAATGATATAAGCTTTAACAAATTTTGCATTGTTCAAATCATCAATTTCTATGTCATACACTTTATGATACAGTTCTGCCCTTTCTGTACCTGCCTTGATCTTAGAAATAATGTATCTAATGCGGCCACATTTCCCACTGCATGGGGCATCTGTTTATGGGCCTGGCTGCCTTGCCATGATATAGCGCAGTTGCTGACTCCACCCAAAACACCAATGCTCATCCCCTCAAGTTCTCACCCACCATACATTCTTCACTCCCTTTTATCAACTCTCTGGGCCCTCTTTCTTCAAAAACTGACTTTTCCAGGAAAGACTTTTTTTTTTAAATATACTTTTTCCTGACATGAATGGACTGATCATAGGATATTGCCATCTAAGTAACATAAAAATAACTTCTAAAAGTGAAAAAAAGAATTTTATTGTTATTATGATTAACACTAGTTGCTCTGTGGAAAACTATGCATATCTTAAGATTTTGTAAAATATTCATTACTTTTAATGATTTTCGTCACCAGGAAGATTGGCTCCCTCATCAAAGAAAGTGCGAAATGAACTTTTTTAAAACTTTAAATACTGTTACCTTCATGCATGCAGATATAGAAATTAAATGCTGCTGACAAAATAAGTCTTGAAATTAACTCTCTGAACCAGTCAGCAACTATAGTGAGCTTATGTCAATTTGAGGTAATAACTGGAGTGAGTTGAAATACCAGGGTCTATAATACATCTGTATGTCGTAAGCCTAACCTCTCTAATTTTCTTCTGAAGCTCAAAGCTGATTTCATCTGGTTCATTTGTGCAGTCCTCTGAGTGTTCTTCTGACCAGCTTTCAGATGACTGACTTTCATCAATATCTGAAAATAGAATATAATAAATGTATGCTTGATACATAGAAAAAAAATTAGTGAAGTAAGCTTTGCACAACAGCTTAATATTAATCATTTGATGTGATATATTATCACTGAGGAAGTGGACAGCTGAGTGGTTGGAGCACCAAGTTGTGGACCTTTCAGGAAAGGTACATGTGATTGATAGAGTTATAATTAAGTTAAATCAAATCAATCTTTATCATCTGTACAAGGCATAGTCTAAGTGAAAGAAAAAGAGAAAGAATTCAGGGCAAAGGCAAAAGCATCTAGGATAAAATAAGGTACTATTTATTAAAAGTTTCCTGACATCAATATCACCATAAAATTATTGCACAAGAGCAGTGATGTGTACTTTTTATATGACTGCTTGATTATACACCCAATAATTTTACCTAGGGGTATCAAAACCTGCAACACACAAAGATCTGAAAACCTCTTGCATTTTTATAAATGAGAAATATTGATTAGTAACTGGTAATTGATAAGTAGGTTTTTGGTCACTCACTATGATTAGTTTGTTTTTCTTCCATGCAAGTGGAACTGTTACTATGCAGAGATTCTGGTGACTTTAATGGCTTGCTGCTGATGTTTTTCAAAGGTCTACTAGGCTGCATCCCAACTACTCTCTTTTCTCCATGCTGGTATTCTCGAATCTGAGCGATGTCTGGGATATCAGTAATCAGTGTCTCTATATTTGAATAACCCAGGCGCTGAAAACATAAGAAAAGAAAGATCGTTGAATCTTCTTTAAAAAAAAAAAAACAACAACTCTAACTTCACTCCTCCAACAAGATTTTGCATCTACCCATAGCTCTGGACTCACTTGAAAACAGGTTGTCTCACAGTTTATGTGCTGCAAATTTAAAATGTTTAAGAAAAGGTAGTACCAAAAATTTTTTTAATTTAAAATGCAACTTGCAGAAACATTTTATGCTTTATGCTGCCACCCTTGCCTCTCACCTGCGTGTTGGATGGATGATGGTGAGATAACAAATTCAGATTGTACTTCACCTTGTGCTTAAATGGCAAAATATTTCAAAAGCATTCAGCTAAACACTTATGTGGTTTAACTGATTTAAACCAAGTTCAAAAGGCTTATCTTCAAAACAAAAGGTGCCTGCTTGATACAAGAATGGCAAATCAGTAAGAAAACAAAAAATTGTGCATGTGATATTTACAAAACTATGACATTTTTACTTATAAAAAAAAATTCTTTTCACTTTATGTGAACTAATGATGTGCAGTCTTCCTAGAAAGCGTCCCTCACATTCACTGAAAGCTACATGTACTCAAAGATAAAATTAGGCATAAGGCAGCCCATTTTACATTCAAAAATGATAAAAAGACAATTACTATGTATATCACCTCTATTCCCTATATGCACTGTACATCGGCTGAAATATTTTGTCATAAATCAAATAATTACCAACAATATGAAACATTTTTTACCTGTAGATCAACATGCATGCCTATCCACTTGTTGAAAACTTTGTGGAAGAAATCTAGGGGAATACCATCTGGATAGAGTGCCAAAAACTCCTTAATTTTTATTAGTAGGAATTGTGGAGCTGAAGGTGATTTTGTTTCGTGCCTATGATAACGATCTGGGGCTGCTGGAAAACTGTGTAATTTCCTTTGTCTTCCATTGTTGCCTCTTCTACCTCCTCGTCCTTTTCTAGGATTAGCCACACCCCATTTACTTTTCTCGACTTTCTGGTTAGCCACCATTTTAGCAATATGTTTTGTAGTTTCATCGTACGCTGCTTTGAACGCAAGTCGGCCATCTCTCGTTTTCTCAACTTTGATAACATCAGGAATATCCTGAAGAAATTCCATATCGGTCTGATAACCAAATTTTCGAGAGGGTAAAACTTCTCCCAAGAATTCCTCGTAGTCATTTCGTAGTTCATCCAAAGTCAGTCCCAATGGAGCTGAGAGTAAAAGGGACCGTATTTTCTTTTTACATTCTTCTTTTTGTGGGTCCACCTTACCCATTGTAGGCCAGCTTCTCGGGTTAAGAGCTGATACCTGAAAATCCTCTGTGCACGAACTCCTTTTTCTGTGTTTATACGGTTACATGTGCTATTTTCGCGCCGTGTAGTGCAAATTGTGGACTGGCTATTTCCATGATAAATATGTTTTGAAAAATGTGTAGCAATAAAATTGTAGCTATTGCACTATAAATTACGAATATGATCAGTTATTCTGGAAAACAATGCAATTTAATTTTTTATTTGTTTATTTATTGCTCTCTAGCCAAAAACAATGTTTGAGAGGGAGGGAGATACCACGGAGTTTTATATAACTCTATTGAGATACCGAAAGCTAGATTTTGTTTTTTTATTAACTGCTGGAGTAAAATCAGTCACATCCTTGATTCAGTTTAAGCCATTCAAAATTAATTAAAACATTACACTTTTATAATTTTAAAGGAAATCTATGTAATTAGACAACAGACTTCTATGATTTAAATAAGTCTGTAAATTAGACGGTAATCAGATACGAAAATACAATACCAGCTCTTCATCAAGTGAAGATGGCAGCCTACTGGTCTCAACAAGTTGCCCGACGTTTAATAGCATCGGTTTGTGGCCAGAATGGACATCAAAAGTTCTCCTTTCAAAGAAATGGCCAGTTTCTAAAGCATATGTTAAAATTTTACCAACGATGTGTAACTTCTAATCTTGGGACACCAGGGCGACTACAAATCACGAAGTCAAGGTCGAAAATCAGTCATAATTCTGCTTCTAATCCATGCACTTTACCTAGGCACACACATTTGATTTTTTTTTAAATCTTAGAAGACATCGAGTTTTTACACATCCATGTGTGTGCAGGTAAAATAATTTAGCTGCATATGTTTTTGTTTACTTATGTTTACATTAGCGGTCTCGGTATCGTATCAACCACTTAGTTACATCTAATTGCAGGTTGACCTTTTCCCTTGCGATCGGCACAACTGGTTTCTGCTATGGATTTCTTGGACTAAACTTTGGTAAACCTGAGAAGAAAGATAGTGATCCCCTGTTACACGTATTTCAAGAAGCAAAAGAAGCGCAAATTAGACAAGACTTCACCTCAGCCGAAATCAAATATCACGATGCACTCAAGGTAGCTGTTCATTTTTGGTTATTATCAAATTTCTCATACTTATCTTGTTTGGTGCTGAAATATTAACAGTGGTTTGAGTTTTTCTTTTGAATTTAGTAACGGGATCTTATGGCATCTGTAGCTGCAAAGCTCATTTTCTGTGTACCTTACACAAATGACTTTCTGGGATATGCATTCGAGCATGTGTGAGTCGGCATGCAGTCACTGGTCATTTCACCCCAAGACCATATCACCCTACTTCTTAAGTCAAATCATTCCAGCCATGACTATATTGTTCCAAGTAAGACCTAGCACCAAAAACCAAATCATCCCAGGCCCACAAGAGGAATCAGTCATAGATGATACAAGTAGCTATTTATGTCAACTAGTACCAACAGAGCCATGTTTGAATGCAATACATGTTCAAGTTCAGGCATCTGTTTAAAACAGCCATGCAAACAGGTTCAGCCATTATTTTACTAAACAAAAATGGCCACTTGGCGATACACATCTAGATGGGAACATATAACGATGGTGCATAAATGGGATATTTTAAGTTTCTGTCATTTATTTTTTAGGTTGGAAGTTCATATCATCTTAATTTTTTTTTTAGCCTTCTATTTCTCTGTTGCTATGTCCCTGTGTAGCTGTAATGATCAAATGGTCTGCTTGAAGATGTTCTGCTATTTTGAATTTTTGTTTTTGATTTTTTGGGTGCATTTAGTCTACTCTGCTGTTGAGAAATGTGCTATATAAATCCACTTTATTTTTTTATCATAATATGCAGAGGTTTTGCTGTTTCTGTATTTATTTAGCTTGAAGCATATCTTACTACAATAGTGTACTGACACCACTGTTATCAGTTGTGAGCCCCACTTCTAAACAATCTTGATGTTTAGCATTCAGAACATAGTGGATTGACCTTTGGGAGATATTTCCCATTATCCAATGGAATGGATATAAATTCATGCAGTATTAGTAACATGTTTACTGGAAGTTGAAAGAGAGAAAAAAAACAGTGAAGGATCATTTCTAACTGTTGCCTGCCACAGATTTGTTCTATTTATCAGCATGCTTTTCCCAGCTTCATTTCTTTTATTGCCTTCAAAATATATGTTCCTATTTAGTATGGTAAAGTTGTTACTTTGTACTTGGTGAAAATTAGGTTGCTGAGGAGATGTTGAAGCACAAGAAAATCGCCCAAAAAACATACATTTATGCCAAAACAGCAATCTATGACAGTTTGGCAGACTTAGCTCTGGCCAGTGGCAAGTTGGAGAATGCAGAGCATCTTTATAAGGAGACAATGAAGGGTTGTTTGCAACAAGGGCTGACTAAAGACAGCAATGCCATGGTAGAACTGTCTATCAAGCTATCTAGCATCTATGCCATGCAGAATCGTACTGAAGAGGCAGAGCAGGGGCTTCAATACTGCATTCAAGTTCAGGACATCAAACTGACAAAAGGCAAGAGTTAAAATCATGTTCTATATTCTTTTGTGCATGTGATGATGTTTTGGCCTCAGTATAATTTTTCTGTGAAAATGACAAGAATTATTTCTCAAACTGTCACATAAAAAGCAGTGGGAAAGCTTTTTGAAAATTTAAATTATTATTTGCAGATGTGGCAGATGCATCAAACTCCTCTGCTGTTTCCGAGACAACTGCAATCTTGGATGTGGAGACAGAAGAGTATGAGAAGCAGGATACTGAAGCTTTGCTTGGAATGGCCCTGGAAACCTATGGACGTTTCTTGATGGGTCAGCGTCGACTTGATGAAGCAGTCGTTGCCTTACATCGAGCTACCGCTATAGCTGAAGGTGTCCTTGGGGAGAACAGTGGGCAATACTTGGTTCTACTCAATGACTTGGCTACAGCTCATATTTTGCAGAAACACTTTGACACTGCTTTGAAAGTTCTCAATAAGGCAATTACCTTAGGGTCCAAAAACAACTCGCGGGAACTGCCAGCACTGTACTGCAATTTGGGTGCTGTGTTTTTAAGGACTTCGAAAATTGATGCTGCTGCTGAAGCTTGTACAAAAGGACAAAAACTTGCAAACGAAAAACACGATTCTCTGGCTCTAGGTATGGCTAAAAATTGCTTGATGAAGATTGAGCAGGTGAGAAAGACTCCACGGTGACATGTTCGGATATCTTAGAGAAGGTCTTATTTATTTATTGAACACATCTGCTATTACTTGCAAAATCTACAAATAAAGACATTTCTATTAGAATCACTCTCAATAATAATTGTCTAAATGAACTTGCCTCATATTGTTGGACCATATTCAACTGTCCTTATGGGTCATGGTGCAGCTTGTTGCTTCTTTTCAAAAGTCATATGCAAAGTCTTAAATATTAACAGAACCGATATAAATGTAAAATATGATATAAAACTCATCATCTATTATTGCTTATGAGCTTTAAAATGCATTCTTTGTTCAGAACATGAACAATTCTTTAATTTTCTATGAATAAAGATAATCTACATGCATCATTTCTATCATTTCTTGAGATGATGAATCTGCATTTTCAGAAGGAGGGCTTCAGTTCTACCCTTTAATATTTGACAGCAGAATTTTTTTTTCTTTTTCTTTACAAATTCAGATGTGCTCTAATTTCAGATGCTATTTCCACATCTTAGATCTTGTGATGGAAAGAGGT
Source organism: Pomacea canaliculata (assembly GCF_003073045.1). NCBI lineage: Eukaryota > Metazoa > Mollusca > Gastropoda > Architaenioglossa > Ampullariidae > Pomacea > Pomacea canaliculata. The sequence continues at coordinate 19,259,821 of NC_037600.1, forward strand.
GGTTGCAGAGGGATGGTGTTACCACCCGAGGGGAAAGGGGTCTTTTGATTTTCTTGTAGCAGCTGTTTTCTCGGCTTTATCTGTTGCTGAATGTCAGTCAGCGTGTTTTCATACCAGGCTTGCTCTTCCTGTAAGAGTTCCTGACCTTCAACTGAGTCTTTGTGGAGCCTCTGTACTCCCTCTAATAACGCTGACAACGCCTTGGCCATTCCATTCTTCTTGTTGCGTTCCCCAGTCTTGTTCTTCTTCAGTCTTTGAATAGGCTTCTGCGTGTCACCAAACCTCTCCTCATTTGCATGCATTTCGCTGGCCTCCTTTCGGCGCTGTAGATGTGACTGACTTGTTCTGTCCAGCTCTTGCTTCCTGTCCAGATCTGACCGAATCCGACACCGGTTGGCGTTTGTATTAGACACTAACTTGTTGAGTTTATTCTCCTCTTTTCTAATTTTCTTCCGCACGCGATTCAGAACCTTTCGGGCGTCTTCATGTTCCCGCCCCCTGTCTGCAATCGCACGAAGCAAATCTTGCAACTCTTCCTGCTTTGCTTGCTCTAGTCGCCTCGCCGCTTCATATGCTGCATTACTGCGACGAATGGCCTCCTCCCGCCGCTGCACTTCCAGGTGCATCTGATCGTGCTTCTTCACTTCTACAGATTCAGCCGTGCGGTCACTTCTGGAGTTTTCCGCACATCCTGCAAGTGTGGGGCTTACCTTGATGGCCACCGTCTGTATAGTCGCCCACACCTCCCCGTCCCTCTTCGCTGGCGATACTGCCGGTCTCACAGCTAGACCAGGCTCGCCCTCTGCGATTACTGGGACGCAACGGACAGCTAGCATCCCCCACTCGGAATCGCTACTGTCTCCTGTCTGTACTGGCACCTCAAAGACCGTTGGTTCCTGCCCTCAGGATTGGTTTGTACCAGCCGGTACCATTCTGTACCACTCTTGACAGTTGGCACCAGTCTCTCCGGACTACCACAGCTACTCTGTTTATTCTGTTTTAGCTACTTGCTGGGCACTTGCAACTAGTTTACAATGCAACAATCGGTGTTCCCGATGTCAAATCAGCAGTTACACAATCAGTATTTTAGTAGCAGTACTAATCATCACACAAGTTCGCTAACATAAATTGGCATTATAAAATACATCAATGAATACAGAATCATAAAAGTGTTGAAAACTTTCAAAACTTACATGCGTAAGCAGGGACACGACACAAGACGCAAGACAACACGCTCTCGCACTTTCGATCTCTTCTTTGGACCTGAAAGCAAATAGTCAACCTAAAATGAACATTCGAATCCCAGCTCGAGCCCCCAGTTGTGATGGAACGAGGCGGTTGCAGAGGGATGGGGTTACCACCCGAGGGGAAAGGGGTCTCTGGCTGGCTCGCTCCACCCACTCTCATCCTCACACTTAGTCACACGTCCGCGCGCATAATGACTAACAGCCACTCACCCACGCGCGCAAACACACAACTGACAAGACAGTTGTACAAATTATATAATTATAATTAAAACAGAAAAGCAGATTATGTTGACGTGAAAACAGTTACAGAATAATGGATTTAGGAGATAATTTGGTCTTACGTCAGTATCTGATCATATGTCCGGACACGCGGTCCGCCTCTGACCCAAAGTTCACAGTCTTGGAATATAGTACAGGGGTGGGCAATTAATTTTCCCAAGGGGCCGCATGAGAAATTGGGATAGTTTTAGAGGGCTGGACTAATATAGTTAACTCAGTTTTACCCAATACTGTATATATAGTAGGTCCTCCTCGAACACGAACTGTCCCTGTTCGTTGGCACTGATAGTACCGCTCGGCTACCTCGCCCGTTGTTTCCTGAAGATGAGTACAGCTGGCTGCGTGCACCTTGTCTTCTAGATCAGGGCATGTTAGTAATAATAAAAGAAAAACTCTAAAAAAAAAGGGGGGGGGGGAAGGGAAGAAGAAGTATTTATCCCTACGTAGGGGCGTCTCTCAATCTTTTTTCAATGGACGAACATTTCAGTGCTCCGGACATTCAGAAGTTGGTTTCGGGAAAACAACTTCAAATATCCGACTAATTACTACATAATTAATGGCAAGTACAACTCGTTTCTAATAAAAATGGTATCTGCTCTATTTGTTTGTTTTTTTTGTATTTTTGCGGTGAAGCGGCCAGTGACACGAATGTCGGAAATATATATGGCCCCCAGGCCGAAAAAGGTTGGGCATCACTGTTCTAGATGCTTTCTTTCCACTGCTCCCCCACAGTTGCCCCAGGCAATGGGATGCAGCGATGATTCTCGCAGAAGAGGTGACTTGTGCTCTGAAGACGACGACAACTGGTCTGGTGGGTGGCACGGTGGGGTCTGCCAGCCGCTGCCTCGCACGTATTGCTGCCGGACACAGTTAACTCCCTCGCGTGTCGTTTGGGAGAATCAGCCTCTTGGTTACAGCACACCCTCCTCTCTGCCAGTCAAATCGCAAGTGCCAGCAGGTAGTGATACGTTCTACATGGAACTTGTCCTGACGCTATCGATCTTTAACTAAAATGACTACATCCCACAGTGCTATACTCGGGTACCTATGACATATCTGCCGTTTCTCTTTCTCACGGTCGGCCACATCAACCTCTCACTGCCGCGACACTCAGTGCAATTCTCTAAATCAGCACCGATGTCCCGTTGGTGGCAAAGAAAACAACAGTGTTCGCACGGCCGAGTGTACCGGTCTTTCAATTAACCCCGCACCTGTGAGGTGGTGACTGCGCTATACCACTAACTTCACCCCCGACCCTGGGCCTCGATCGCCTCCATAAGTCAAAACGGTCTGTCGTCCGTTTCCCCTGATCGGCGCCCACCCATTATTTCGACTTAATTGTCCTGGCTTGAACCCAGGGGTTTCATGACAGATCTGCTGGTGAGGTTATCATACTAGATGTAATAAGCATACTCATTCAAATAACATTTTTATAAAGCTTTCCAAAATATTTATTGCATAAAGTGAATACTATCTTGATTAATGAGTTATACTGAAGTATTTGGCTGTTTGTGACTTGTGTGCTTAAAATGCCTTTAAAGAATAACAAGTATTTTGCTGAAGCATTTTCAAATGTGATCTTGTGAATGTTATAACAAAGTTGTGACATCTGGATAATCATAGCATTTTAGAGGTCTCTCTCATTCTGTGATAACTTTTAGTGGTTTACACATTCCCTGACCCAGATACAGTAATAAATAAAGTAACAGTAATAAAAATAAATGAATTTATAATAGTATATTTCCCTATGTGGAGGTGAGCTTATTCTGCATGCTTGCAAGACTGCAAACAGTTTAACGTACAACAGAGCATATAATACACAGCATATAGTGGCAAACATGGCAGAGCATAAATTTTTATATTTAATTTGTCCGAATGTGTCTCACCCACAACTCGGTGCACACAATCCTAAACATTTATCCTCTTATGAGCCATAAGCTCAAATCTTTTCACATAAATGGCTATTATCAATAAACTATGTTCACTTGGTAAGAAAGTTTGAACTGATTGATGGTTGCAATTACATTATGAACACATCAAGAACTCTTTAATTAAGCTTAAAAGACACTGTTTTCCCTCACTACAAACTTTCTGTACTACCAGAATAGCACTTCATACCAGTTTATATGCACATCCATACATTTTTCAAGATGATCATCATACTTGAATGGCTTTTACACATAATGTTTAAGTTCCCCTCAAAGAATCTTTGAAAACTACTCTCATCTTTCATTATACAACAAAATTTGGTGGGCACTACTTTTAGCTTACTAATAAAATGGTAATAAAAGAATCTGTCTAGTTTTAGGTATGTGATTTTGCATCTCTGGATCAAAGATGGCTGAGCTGGTTGTAATTAAAATGTGAATGAATTTTGGAAACCCACATATTCCATTTTTTCACTCTGGTACAAGTTCTTCTATGAGCCAGACCACCATGTGCCATTAGCAAAATGTGAACAGGTACCAGTACCACTACTGATTCTGAGATCCAGAGCACCACTATTTACATCAATCAACAAGATGCAAGTCCATTTTCTAACCCTTTCTTTCACTTCTTTCATTTGTTGATCAATTGTCAATACTAGTAATTATAGGCTATTGACTGCTCTTCCTCTATATCTATATTACTCTATACTGCTCTTCATATTTGACATTTTCCATCCTTAGTGATTGTTCCCTGATTCATCTTTGCATCTTTTATTGCTTGTCTGCATGGTTGTTTCTCCGGTCTTTCATATGCTGTCCATGTCTTCTAGTCTCAAGCGCTGGGGGGCTATGCTATATGAATCACAAGTTTATTAAGCATAGTGTGCAGAACAAAATCTGCCAAGACAAAGTGCTGCTTTGTATCCAGAGGAAATGGTTTGCAAACTTGTGGTTCTTGTGCAGCATACAAAATCTTTAATAGAAATATTATTTGAACTCTACGATCATTTTTAAGGGTTTTTTTCCCTCTTATTACCATCCTGTTTCCAATTTTTCATTCTTTCTCTTTTCTTCTTTTATCATAATTCATATTAAATTAGAGGAACAACAGCAAACAGTATCAATTACAAGTACATTAGGGCACTTGGTTAATACATGAAGCAGGGCAATATTTGAACACCACAACTGGGTAACAAAGAAACATATCATGTGTGCTTGCATGTTAAAATTTCAGACCATTGACTGAAGTATAAACTTTCAACCCCGAGCTATTCTCTAGTTGTGTTAACATAAAGTGTATAGCATGTGCAATGCATTTAAATGCAGTAACAAATAATTTTTTTAAAAGGAGAATATTGCAAAGTTTAGAATTCTGAAAGGTAAAGTCAGTTTGTTTCAACCACATTTAAAATGTGTGTGAGGGAAAGGAAAGTTTGTGGTTACATCTGAGATAAGTAGTGTTTGAAAAATGTTTTCTGACAAAATGTACTCTAATTAAATACTACGGTATTTATCATAAGTATTAATTCAATCAAGACAGGTCACCATTGTGAACATTAAAAATATGCACAACCTGGCATCCTGAATGAGTTAAAATTTCTAAATGGGTACTCTAAAATATTAACTTGACATTTGATATTAAGGACCACTGAAAAAAATCAAATTGGTTTACTTTTGAATCAGTCTTCATTTACAATGTTTGGCATTGCTCTAAAACAGGGATGCCCAACCTACGGCCCGCGGGCCATATCCGGCCCGCGAAACTTCTGCCCACAGTGCATGAAATGGGCATGTTAGTAATAAAAAAAAAAAGACCGAAAAAAACGAAAAAAAAGGGAAGAAGAAGTATTTATCCCTACGTAGGGGCGTCTCTCAATCTTTTTTTCGATAGACGAACATTTCGATTCAGTGCACCGACTTGGTTTCTCTACGATGCAGTCGGACATTCAGAAGTTGGTTTCGGGCAAACAACTTCAAATATGCCACTAATTACTACATAATTAATGGTAAGAACAACTTGTTTCTAACAAAAATGGTATCTGCTCTATTTTTTTTTTCTTTTTTGTATTTTTACGGTGAAGCGGCCCGTGACACGCATGTCGGAAATGTGTATGGCCCGCAGGCCGAAAAAGGTTAGGCATCACTGCTCTAAAACATTAAAAAAAAAAAAAACAACTTTAAAGGACTAGAAATATGTGCATCAGCTAACCTGCAGCCTGTAAAGAGGAACTGGAAGGGAATGCGAAATTGTGAGAATTGAGATTCTCTTTATTATCATTATAATTGTGATAAGCATTTCACAGTATTTAGTTACATGCTTTCTTAAGCTTTCTTTCCATAAAATTACACCTTGTAGAATTAGTCCTGAAATTTGAACAACAAAATAAATGCTAATGTCTGCAGAGTGCTCCATTGACATATATAACAAGAACACTTCTGTTGACAAAGATGAACAAAAACTGAAGGGTTGGACACAGATAATATAAATGACATCACACAATCTCTATCGCGAGTCTGAATCCCTTGTTTCCGATGTGTCTGTCCACTACGTTCATTCATACTGGGCTATTAGCACCATCATGTACACTCCAACCAGTAAGGCAACAATTTCTTTAACAGACTGTGAAATTTTTGCCTCCTCCAGTAGCTCAGGTATAACTGATACTGTGGCAATGTAGATGAAGCCACCAGCAGTGAAAGGCAAAATCCAAGCAGTTGCTGCAACACCAACACCACCTGCCAGAAGACTGCAAAAGGTCCCTAGCATGGCCCCAATTGCAGTTGAAAACTGCAGCATCATAGCCTGTCAAAGGATAAAGGATGTCACAACAAACATGTGAAAATAAGTTACCGAGAAAAAAAAAGATGAGCAACTAATGCATATTGTAACATTAAAGTCTCTAAATTAAAAATATATATGTATAAATCATATCCCAGCCCTATGAGCAAGCATATGGTGCTTTAAATATGATACTAATTATAATAACTAATCATGAAAGGGAGAAAATGAAACCAACCAAGACGACAGGAAAGAAAAGGGGATAACATGAGGAAACAGTAATAATTTTTTAAAAAGTGTTGTGCTATTTGATTAATTTCTGAATGAATAAAGTACTCTGTTATCCAAGAAGTATATAAAATTAAAATAAATGCATTAATTAAAATATTGTAAGAAAATATTTCACTGTTCATCTTGAAAAAAAAAAGTTTAACTGAATTCATAAACTAACCATAAAAGTTTAAATGAAGGAGCAGACACAAGTTTTTTTAGTTTATACTGCAATGACCCTAGTCTAATGACATAACCACATCACCTTTTTCTTTGTGCACCCTGATTGAACCAAGATGGCAAAGTCCCCAATCTCATGAGGAATCTCATGTAAGAAAATGGTAATGGTTGTGATGATTCCAAGTGTGTTGCCACCAAGGAATGATGCACCGATGGCTAGACCATCAGTGAAATTATGAGCAAAATCTGCTGCTAGGTTCAAGTAACCAGCTACTTTGATGTCTGATCCATGTTTATGTTCTGAAACAAGAAAAAAGCCACATTTCATAGCATGCACTGTAAGTGCATGGTAATGTACTTTTTAAAAATTATATCTCCTCTGCCTATACACGACCCTCAACATGCATCAAAACTGAGAAATGTATTACTTTCACAGGTAATTATGCTTTAGGTGACTTAATGCTTTTGTTGAACTGTTGCTTTGAAATATCAAGAAAAGAAAATGCAAATCAACCACATCTTAAAAACATAAATAATGACAGATCAGTATCTGCTTAAGTGAAGTGGATGTCAGATAACATTTACCAAGAGGCAGTATTACTTTAATATAAAAATCATTAAAAACTGCTAGTTAAAAAGTTTTACCAGCATCACATTCTTTTTCAGTTTGTTTCTGTTCTTTTCCGCTGTTCTGATTATCTTCCCCATCTGCTGCTTTGTCACCTGTGCTGTTGTCATCTTTGTCTTCAATTTCTTCATCGCTATCTTTGGCCTTGACTTTCTTACCATCACCTTGTTTCTTTTCTTTCTCCTTGGGAAGTGCTTCTTGTTTATCCCCCTGTTCTTTCTTTTTATCAGCATCTACAGTCTCTTTTGCTTTAGGAGCTGAATGAGAGTGACCATGCTCTCCACTTCCTTCTTTGACAAACCGGACAAACTTCTCTACAATAAGGAAAGCTACAATGCCACCTAGCACCCATAATCCAACACCCATGTCATGAGCATGGTGCTCATGTGAATGGCCGTGCTCATGATGCTCTTTGTGGGAGTGCCCATGGGAATGTTCATGGCCACCATCTTCACCATGGTTGTGTGGAGAGACAGAATGAGGGATAAGATGCAGAAAAGCATCACCAAGCAGTCCTCCTGATGCAAAACTAAGCAGTACCTTTAGCAAGTCTCTGTGTTCATCGGCGTTCTCCAAAGGAATGAAGAGAAGAATAAAAACTGGTGACACGCTGATGAAGGCTGTCGCGCCCATAGCTTTGAGCCAAATCATCCATCCTGGATCCCGTCCTTCGACTGTTGCACGACTTGACCCCTGCTCAAATTTTTCTATGATTCGTTGTGTATCTTCATGAGCGTGCCCATGACTGTGCGTATGTCCGTGGCTGTGCGCATGGCCATGTTCGTCTACCGGAGGTTTTTGCTTCTTTGAAGGTACACCGTGCGAGTGCCCATGATGATCGTGCGAATGGCCATGATGATCGTGGGAATGGCCATGGTGATCGTGCAAATGGCCATTATGAGCGTGCGCATCATCTGCCTTTGGTTTGTTGGCTTCAATCGAATCGCCAAGGTGATCATGCGAATGGCCGCTATGAGCATGACCATGCCCATGATCGTGAGCGTGCGCATCATCTGCTACGTGTGCCTTTGCTTCGTTGGCTTGACGACTATACTTAAACGAAGCTGGCTCATCGTGCGAATGACCATGATGATCGTGAGTATGACCATGAGCATCCAAAACGGATGGTAAGACAGATACTGCGAAAGCAAAAGTAGCACACGCTAGAAGGAGACATCGTCGTCTTGCTTTTCCAACCTCAACCGCCATCTCGAAAGTGTACGTGTCTGTTTTGGGTGAGAGCGCCCTCTTCTACCGGAAGTGACCCTTACGGCTTCGATTAGATTTGCGACAACTGACGTGTTATTTAGCATCCCAGCCAAAATTGTTTCGTAGCAAGGGTTTTTTAATACATTAAGAATGTTTAAACTGTACCGCTTCTTTATAGAGTAACAGTCGATGGTCACTATAAAATACAGTAGTACGGAGCTATGCAAATACTGTGACGTCACTCCCCTTCTGTCGTCTGCTTACCTTCGTCGGACACGCCTCCCTACACACCCACCCCAAAATTTATAGGCAATGTGATAACGGCACACAAATCCACATCCACAGATCATAACCCGATTAAAAAAACAAAATCCCTCATATTCGCCACCTACCCGCTATTGAATTCTTCAAACGTGCACTGAAAACGCACCTCTTCCGTAAACATTACTCCTAAAACCTTTCCCATAATGTTAGTCCTTTTTCACGCCCTTCCTTTTGCAATGTTATTCTCAGCTCTTGTTGTTCTTTAGTTTCTCTTTGAGTTTTCTGAATTTGATTTTATTCTTCATTTAGTACGGCTATTTATTCTGTTATAGTTCACGTTGTTTTCCTGTTCCTCGTATGCTGTCCATGTCTCGTTCTTGTTCTTAAAAAGCGCAAAGAGCATATAGGCTCCTTAGAGTGAGAGTGTGCGCTTTACAAATTAAACTTTG